>NC_045978.1:33779655-34093350 GCF_010909765.2 Amblyraja radiata | reverse complement strand
GCAGCACTGTGGGAGCACTTTCACCAGAGGGACTGTTGTGGTTAAAAAAGGCAACTCACGTCTCTCTTTTCACGGGTAGTTGGGGATGGGGAATAAATGCTTATTATGGTTTATTATGGTACTTTATTTGTCACATATACCAAGTGCAGTGAAATTCATTTTTGGATACAGTTCAGTACAATAGACAATAGACAATGGGTGCAGGAGAAGGCCATTCGGCCCCTCGAGCCAGCACCACCATTCAATGTGATCGTGGCTGATCATCTCCAATCAGTACCCCGTTCCTGCCTTCTCCCCATATCCCCTGACTCCGCTATTTTTAAGAGCCCTATCTAGCTCTCTCTTGAAAGCATCCAGAGAACCTGCCTCCACCGCCCTCTGAGGCAGAGAATTCCACAGACTCACCACTCTCTGTGAGAAAAAGTGTTTCCTCGTCTCCGTTCTAAATGGCTTACCCCTTATTCTTAAACTGTGGCCCCTGGTTCTGGACTCCCCCAACATCGGGAACATGTTTCCTGCCTCTAGCGTGTCCAAACCCTTAACAATCAGACTCAGAACTGCTGTAGATTTGGGAGCAACAGCAGCAGGAGCTTAGCAAGAGATACGACTGATTGGCTGTAGCCTGAGTGGGAGGAGAGAAGTGAGTCAGAGGGGTGAAAACAGTTAAAGTAGAGGCCAAGGACAGGCAGACTTTACTCAGAACTGCTGTAGCTTTGGGAGCAACAGCAGCAGGAGTTTAGCAAGAGATACGACTGATTGGCTCTAGCCCAAGTGGGAGGAGAGAAGTGTCAGAGGGGTGAAAACAGTTAAAGTAGCGGCCAAGGACAGGCAGACTTTGCTCAGAACTGCTGTAGTTTTGGGAGCGACAGCAGCAGGAGCTTAGCAAGAGATACGACTGATTGGCTCTAGCCCAAGTGGGAGGAGAGAAGTGAGTCAGTGCCGGGAAAACAGTTGAAAACTGAGGAATTTGGTTTGTAAATTGGTAAAACAGGCAATTTATCAGTCAATTTAAGCAAGACGGCTCTTAGCGAGCGGCAGTGAGTGAGCGGCCTTGTGAGGGAAGTGTGAGTCTTTGGCTCGAGAGTCTTCGGAGAGGAGACCACGCAATACGCTTGAGAGGTAGAGACGAAAGAAGGAGATGTCAGGCAAGCTGATTCAGTGCGATGCTTGCAGTATGTGGGAGGTCAAGGACACCGCTGGTGCCTCTGGCTGCTACAAATGCGAGAAGTGCATCCAGGTAGAGCTCCTGAAGGGCCGTGTTGGGTAACTGGAGAAGCAAGTGGATGACCTCCGGTTCATCCGAGAAACGGAGTCGTTCCTCGACAAGTCCTACAGTGCGATTGTTACACCTAAGGTACTGGAAGAGAGAAGGTGGGAGACAGTGAGAACGGGAGGGAAGCATTGAATGACAACGTCCCCGGGTGTTGTACCTCTTGTGAACAGGTTCACCCACTTAGAAGCTGTCGGGACAGAAGAGGTGTTTACACTGGGCGGCGGACTGGCTTGTGATGCGAATAGGGCTGTTGAGCCAAAACCAAAAAGGCCTAAGGCAGGCAACGCCATTGTAGTGGGAGACTCCATTGTGAGAGGTACGGACAGGGGTTTCTGCGGCAACAGACGGGATGCGAGGATGGTGTGCTGCCTTCCTGGTGCCAGGATCCAGGATGTCACGGACAGAGTGCAGAAAATCCTCAAGGGCGAAGGTGAACATCCGGAAGTGGTAGTGCATGTCGGCACAAACGATGTCGGAAAGAAGGGGATGAATATTCTGCAGCGTGACTTTAGAGAGCTCGGAAAAATGCTGAAAAGCAGGACCTCCAGGGTTGTTATCTCCGATTTGCTTCCAGTTCCTCGTGCTGGCGAGAGCAGGAACAGGGAGATACGGGACCTGAACGTGTGGCTGAGGAACTGGTGCACGGGGCAAGGATTTAGATTCTTAGATCACTGGGATCTGTTTTGGGGTAAGGGGGAACTGTACAAAAGGGACGGATTGCATCTTAACAGGTGTGGGACCAGCATTCTGGCAGGCAGGTTTGCCACTGCTACACGGGTGGTTTTAAACTGAATAAAGGGGGTGGGGTGTCGAATGGGATAGTGGAGGATGGAGTTAAAGGGAAAGGGTTTCTTAAATGTTTGAGCGTAGAGACAGAGGGGTGTAAAATGAGGGTAGAAGCAATAGGTAGCAAGGTGAAAAGTAAAAGTGGCAGGCAGACAAAACCAGGGCAAAAATCAAAAAGGGCCACTTTTCAACATAATTGTATAAGGGGTAGTAAGAGTGTTGTAAAAACAAGCCTGAAGGCTTTGTGTCTCAATGCAAGGAGCATTCGTAATAAGGTGGATGAGTTGAATGTGCAGATAGCTATTAATGACTATGATATAGTTGGGATCACGGAGACATGGCTCCAGGGTGACCAAGGCTGGGAGCTCAACATCCAGGGATATTCAATATTCAGGAGGGATAGAGAGAAAGGAAAAGGAGGTGGGGTAGCGTTGCTGATTAGAGAGGAGATTAACGCAATGGAAAGG
Source organism: Amblyraja radiata (assembly GCF_010909765.2). Lineage (NCBI taxonomy): Eukaryota > Metazoa > Chordata > Chondrichthyes > Rajiformes > Rajidae > Amblyraja > Amblyraja radiata. The sequence goes on along the minus strand of NC_045978.1, from coordinate 34,090,824 downwards.
AAGGACATTAGTTTGGAGGATGTGGAATCGGTATGGGTAGAGCTGCGAAACACTAAGGGGCAGAAAACGCTGGTGGGTGTTGTGTACAGGCCACCTAACAGTAGTAGTGAAGTTGGAGATGGTATCAAACAGGAAGTTAGAAATGCGTGCGACAAAGGTAAAACCGTTATAATGGGTGACTTCAATCTACATTGGGGAGATTATGTGTTCGGCGCGGACTAGAAGGGTCGAGATGGCCTGTTTCCGTGCTGTAATTGTTATATGTTATATGGTACATATAGATTGGGTGAATCAAATTGGCAGGGGTGCTGAGGAAGAGGATTTCTTGGAATGTATGCGGGATAGTTATCTAAATCAACATGTAGAGGAACCAACGAGAGAGCAGGCTATTTTAGACTGGGTATTGAGTAATGAGGAAGGGTTAGTTAGCGGTCTTGTTGTACGTGCCCCCTTGGGCAAGAGTGACCATAATATGGTTGAGTTCTTCATTAGGATGGAGAGTGACATTGTTAATTCAGAAACAATGGTTCTGAACTTAAAGAAAGGTAACTTTGAGGGTATGAGACGTGAATTGGCCAAGATTAACTGGCAATTAATTCTAAAAGGGTTGACGGTGGATATGCAATGGAAGACATTTAAAGACTGCATGGATGAACTACAAAAATTGTTCATCCCAGTTTGGCAAAAGAATAAATCAGGGAAGGTAGTACATCCGTGGATAACAAGGGAAATCCGGGATAGTATCAAAGCGAAGGATGATGCGTACAAATTAGCCAGAAAAAGCAGCATACCGGAGGACTGGGAGAAATTCAGAGACCAGCAGATGAGGACAAAGGGCTTAATTAGGAAAGGAAAAATAAATTATGAAAGAAAACTGGCAGGGAACATAAAAACTGACTGCAAAAGTTTTTATAGATATGTGAAAAGAAAGAGATTAGTTAAAACAAATGTAGGTCCCTTGCAGTCAGAAACAGGTGAGTTGATCATGGGGACCAAGGATATGGCGGACCAATTGAATAACTACTTTGGTTCCGTCTTCACTAAGGAAGACATAAATAATCTGCTGGAAATAGCAGGGGACCGCGGGTCAAAGGAGTTGGAGAAATTGAGTGAAATCCAAGTGGTGTTAGGTAAATTGAATGGATTAAAGGCCGATAAATCCCCAGGGCCAGATAGGCTGCATCCCAGAGTACTTAAGGAAGTAGCTCCAGAAATAGTGGATGCATTAGTAATAATCTTTCAAAACTCTTTAGATTCTGGAGTAGTTCCTGAGGATTGGCGGGTAGCAAACGTAACCCCACTTTTTAAGAAGGGAGGGAGAGAGAAAACGGGGAATTATAGACCAGTTAGTCTAACATCGGTAGTGGGGAAACTGCTAGAGTCAGTTATTAAAGATGGGATAGCAGCACATTTGGAAAGTGGTGAAATCATTGGACAAAGTCAGCATGAATTTACAAAAGGTAAATCATGTCTGACGAATCTTATAGAATTTTTCGAGGATGTAACTAGTAGCGTGGATAGGGGAGAACCAGTGGATGTGGTGTATCTGGACTTCCAGAAGGCTTTCGACAAGGTCCCACATAAGAGATTAGTATACAAACTTAAAGCACACGGCATTGGGGGTTCAGTATTGATGTGGATAGAGAACTGGCTGGCAAACAGGAAGCAAAGAGTAGGAGTAAACGGGTCCTTTTCACAATGGCGGGCAGTGACTAGTGGGGTACCGCAAGGCTCAGTGCTGGGACCCCAGCTATTTACAATATATATTAATGATCTGGATGAGGGAATTGAAGGCAATATCTCCAAGTTTGCGGATGACACTAAGCTGGGGGGCAGTGTTAGCCGTGAGGAGGATGCTAGGAGACTGCAAGGTGACTTGGATAGGCTGGGTGAGTGGGCAAATGTTTGGCAGATGCAGTATAATGTGGATAAATGTGAGGTTATCCATTTTGGTGGCAAAAACAGGAAAGCAGACTATTATCTAAATGGTGGCTGACTAGGAAAAGGGGAGATGCAGCGAGACCTGGGTGTCATAGTACACCAGTCATTGAAAGTAGGCATGCAGGTGCAGCAGGCAGTGGAGAAAGCGAATGGTATGTTAGCTTTCATAGCAAAAGGATTTGAGTATAGGAGCAGGGAGGTTCTACTGTAGTTGTACAGGGTCTTGGTGAGACCACACCTGGAGTATTGCGTACAGTTTTGGTCTCCAAATCTGAGGAAGGACATTATTGCCATAGAGGGAGTGCAGAGAAGGTTCACCAGACTGATTCCTGGGATGTCAGGACTGTCTTATGAAGAAAGACTGGATAGACTTGGTTTATACTCTCTAGAATTTAGGAGATTGAGAGGGGATCTTATAGAAACTTATAAAATTCTTAAAGGGTTGGACAGGCTAGATGCAGGAAGATTGCTCCCGATGTTGGGGAAGTCCAGGACAAGGGGTCACAGCTCAAGGATAAGGGGGAAATCCTTTAAAACCGAGATGAGAAGAACTTTTTTCACACAGAGAGTGGTGAATCTCTGGAACTCTCTGCCACAGAGGGTAGTCGAGGCCAGTTCATTGGCTATATTTAAGAGGGAGTTAGATGTGGCCCTTGTGGCTAAGGGGATCAGAGGGTATGGAGAGAAGGCAGGTACGGGATACTGAGTTGGATGATCAGCCATGATCATATTGAATGGCGGTGCAGGCTCGAAGGGCCGAATGGCCTACTCCTGCACCTAATTTCTATGTTTCTATGTTTCTAATCTTATATGTTTCAATGAGACGCCCTCTCATCCTTCTAAACTCCAGAGTGTACAAGCCCAGCTGTTCCATTCTCTCAGCATATGACAGTCCCGCCATCCCGGGAATTAACCTTGTACAAGTATCACTATCCATAAACACAGATGTATATTAGATATGTATATTAGATAATAGATACTTGCCCGGTGTGGTCAAGGTGGGCTGAAGGGCCTGTTTCCACACTGTATCACTCTATGACTCTAGATAGGCATCTTAGATACAGTAGAAGTGTATAGTAACTGAGACAGTATATTTCCCTTGAACTACATCTCTTTTGAAGTTTTCACCTTACACTTCCTTATCTCTGTGTCTCCTTCTCCCCTGACTCTCAAGTCTGAAGAAGGGTCTCAACCCAAAACGTCACCGATTCCTTCCATCCAGAGATGTTGCCTGTGCCGCTGAGCTACTCCAGCATTTTGTGTCTGTCTTCAGTATAGAGTCGTCAGTTTGGCATCATTTTCAAGTCCCAGTTGTTCTAAATGCAGGGATCTTGACCTGACCATGAAGGTCTGTTGTCCTGGCGGCGTTGCTGGCCTTATCATTAGTGTCCATGTTCCAAAAATGAATTAAAAGCAAAACCCACTTAAGACTTGAGCTCAAATATTAATTTTTTTCTTTTCATAATAAAGATTGTTTTGATTTCCTGTGCATTCAATGAGCAGCTGTTTAAAGTCAATGCAAGACTTTGGCAATGTTTGAAATTGAATGAAAGGCAATTTGTTTTAAATATTTACAGAAACATGTACTTGGGTAAGCGCTCATTTAGTACTTCGGTACTGGAGTAAAAGCAAAAAAAAATTAAGGTCTTTTAAATGAGTATTATTTAACCTCAATTTCAGCGTGTGTTATAAGTAAATGGTGCTGTTGATTTTAATTAAAGTTACTCCCTTTGAGAAAGTTGATTTAACTTGAAATTGGAACGATTTAAATGTAAACGTTGGGAATGAACAGGCGACCGGCTGTGTAGTGAAAAGCACGCACTGCTCATAGAAATGATGTCAGAATGTGGGTAAAGAACTGAGTGGCTGCTCCCGGGATTGGAATTAGTACCCCAGCTATTAAAAATTCACAGCGCCTGCCTGGATTCACAATCCCACCGCAGTAGCCACGTCCCAGACAGGCCCGTCAACTAATCACACGTTTTATTGTTGCCTCTTAACTTCCAGCAGGAAGTTGAGTGCATTTAACCCTCAATCCTAATGAGCATTTAAATGCAAGATTAAGTGTTAATAAGCAAGTAGAACTTTAAATTTTATGGAAACGGTTCCACTTCTTGCTGCCGACCACCTATTGCTCACGTGTTTGGTGAACAAGTCACTGTGGTGCCTCCGAGATAACAAAGAGGGACCTGGCCCCCGGGGGTTGGGGGTGGGGGGGATGTGGGAGGGGGGCCACTGTGAACAGAGAGGGACCTGGCGTGGGGGGGGTGGGGGGAAGTTGAGAACAAAGGACACGGCGTGGGAGGTGGTGGGGGGGGGGCGACGTGAACACAGAGGGACCAGGCGTGAGGGGGTGTGGGGGGGGGGGCACTGAGAACAAAGGATTGGGCAGGGAGAAGGGGGGGAGGTAGGGGCGAGAAGGAAGGGGGACCATCGGGACTATGATGAAATATTTTATAACTTTGTCGCAGCCCCATACATGGCGAATATTTGTATATATTTGCATTATATGCAAAACAAAGGATTTCACTGTGCCAAGTACATGTGACAATAAACTATCGATCAATTGTGGTCACCATACACCATAGTGCTCAGTATCTTCTCTTCATCAGCTCATTGGCTCACCTCTTTAACATGTACGTATGAACAAAATTGAGATTTTAATTTTTTTGATTAAGCCACTCAGCTCCTTGAACTATTTCCGTTAGATCTGGGTCTCAGTTTTACCTGGCGTGTGTTTGCTTGAACCTCAGTAGCTTTTACAAAGTCTCAGTCTCTGATGTGAACATTGATTTGATGCTCCCTCTACTCCCCAGCATCAGCCTTGAGGGGGAGAGTTGCAGACGTCTGATGACCTATTGTGCTGCCATGATTAGATCTCTTGATTGCTCGGAAGCCCTGAGAAGAGAACGCAATTTTCAATGGGGCAGTGCGTCATGCTGTGACACACAATTTGTAATATCACTCCTTCTCATGATTGCTGAACCTAAGGGGTTGAGAACATGAATTTAGTAGCCTCCTGGGAAATGCCGCAGCACATTTATACACACCTCAATAACTTTGGTGTAGTTTGGACCAAAAACGTGCCAACTTTTTCTTACTTAATACAGTTTAAGTTCTCTTGCTTTGTTTTAGAAAGTGAGGTGTAGGGAAGAACAGGTATTGGCATGAGGATATTGCTTGGCTTTGAATGCATGCAAAGGTATCTTATAAAGTTCCCTGCCGTTACCTCTATCCTCTAATTTGCGATTAGCCTCACTCTGACAATGGAGGAGGCCTAGGACAGAAAGGTCAGTGTTGGAATGGGCAGGGGAATTAAAGTGTTTGGCAACCGGGAGATCAGGTAGGTCCAGGCACCCATTCTTTCTCTCCAGAGATGCTGCCTGTCCTGTTGAGATACTCCAGCTTTTTGTGTCTATCTTTGGTTTAAACCAGCATCTGCAGCTTCTACTTACACATCATTGCCAGAGGGTTTTCTCCCACAGCACCCTGTACTGGATATTCATTACCATTCCTACAGCATTGCTGAGTTTCCAAACCCAAGAGCTCTAGAGGAGCACCTTCACCAGAAGGAATATAACAGTTCAAGAAGATGGCTCATCACCTCCTTCTCAATGGTAATTAGGGATGGGCAATAAATGCTGGCCCAGCCAGTGATGCTCACATTGTCTATATTAAAACCAAAATTTAATTCTGCGATAGGTGAGCGCATCTTGCCATGGCAACATGCAAATAGGATTCCAAGATGGTGTCATTTCTTAAAGGTATGATTTTGTTGATAGACACAAAATGCTGGAGTAACTCAGTGAGACATGGAGTGATGATTGAATAGAGTCAGGTTAAAATTGATCTGCACGTTGATAATGCCAGTCAACGGCCATGAGTCACAATAGGCTGTAAATGTGCAGCTCACATACAAGGCCTCAGAAGCAAGGCAGACGCTGAGGATAGGAAATCCAATGGAACAAATAAAAGTTCTTAATGCGTAACTATCTATATTTCTGGGTGCTTAGTTTAGTTTAGTTTAGTTTAATTTACCGTCACGTGTACTGAGGTACAGTGAAAAGCTTTTTGTTGTGTGCTATCCAATCAGCGGAAAGACAATACATGATTACAATCGAGCCATTTACAGTGTATAGATACATGATAAGGCAAATAACGTTTTGTGCAAGATAAAGCCAGTAAAGTTCGATCAAGGCTAGTCCGAGGGTCAACAATGAGGTAGATAGTAGTTCAGGACTGCTCTCTGGTTGTGGTAGGATGTTTCAGTTGCCTGATAACATATCATGGGATGTTTCCTGATAAGTGGGCCCAGGTTACGCGACAATATGCGGAAGAAAATAAACCAGGGTGAGCAGTTGCCCTTTATGGGCTCAGCTGCCAAAGCATGGCGACCATTTAGAAGCTTGGCGACGTCCATCCAGGGGATAATGAAACGCACCTCTCACCAGTTCAAAAGGCTCAGCCATGAATGAACTCTGAAGCATGGGTCACTTTTGTAGAATGGGGAACAGGTACGATCTTGTTGGATAACAGAACAGAGAAGATGGGCTGATTATGCAAACAAAAATCCGAGAAAGATAAATAATCCACCTGAGTGGCATTTGTTGAGTATGGAATGCTTGTCCGGACACTGGGCAGAAGGGGACGAGCAAACGAAGTGGGCAATACTAATGCAAGATAGGACGGAGAAAACTTAACAGCAGGTGGTTCAAGGCAGCAGGTGGGGATGTTTACAAGAATGATCCAAAGAATGAGCAGGTTAACCTATGATGAGCGTTTGTCGGCACTGGGCCTGTACTCGCTGGAGTTTAGAAGAATGAGGGGGGTCCTCAATGAAACATAAAGAATAGTGAAAGGCTTGGATAGGGTGGATGTGGAGAGGATGTTTCCACTAGTGGGAGAGTCTAGGACTAGAGGCCATAGTCTCAGAATTAAAGGACGGTCTTTTAGGAAGGAGATGAGGAGAAATGTCTTTAGTCAGAGGGCGGTGAATCTGTGGATTTCTTTCCCAAAGAAGGCTGTGGAGGCTGTCAGTGGATATTTTTAAGACAGAGATATATAGATTTTTGATTAGTACAGGTGTCAGAAGTTATGGGGAGAAAGCAGGGGAATGGGGTTTGGAGGGAGAGATAGATCAGCCATGTATGGCGGAGTAGACTTGATGGGCCGAAAGGCCTAAGTAGACTTTAAAGATACATTGAACATTGAGGGAGACAATGAAGCAGACAAGCGCAGGAGGAATAAATAGCTTGAACGACTAAAATCATACGATTTGAACATGTTTATAAACGTCAGGACGACAAGGGGGAGTGAAGACATTAAACTATTTCTGACACCACTTCAAAAGCTGCTGATGCCAAAATTATTCATCTTCTCCACAGATCAATGCCTGTGGAGCTCCTCTGAGACTAGCAGTCTCTTTCCAACAAACAATTTTTTGATTGAATGTTTTATTTATCCAGTTGAAGACACATTGCAGGAACCAGTCGCGATGCTGAGTTCTCTGACAAGGCATCAGGTCCTGCTCATGGACAATAAAACATGCAATCCAAAACCTGGCTGCTCAAAAGAGACTGCGACAATCTCCTAGGCCTTCCCAAGTCATTGATCTGAGCTAACCATCTAGGCTACACCATTACATCAATGACCCCATGGACGTCCCTGGCCAGGACCTGTCCCGAAAGCAGTGGACAACCCTCAACCGCTTGAGGACAGGCGTCGGACGCAATGGAGTAGCGATGAAGAGGTGGGGCCTCGTGGACAGCGCCTCCTGTGAGTGTGGGGACCCAACACAGACAGTGGAGCACATAGTACCAGTTGCCCCAAACACCGGCCACCGAATGGTGAACGAGGTCTGATTGATCTGGACGATGACACGTTGGCCTGGCTCGCCTCAACGGAGCTGCAGGTCTAAAAGACACACGACAGAAGAAGATCTGGGAATAAAACGGGTAATTTTTGCAAGAACAAACATTGAAGTGGTATCAAAAATAAGGCTAATACACTCTCAACTCTCTTGCTCAATCTGAATGAAGCTGCCCAAATGTGGGCAGTTCAGGACTGAGTAGTACAAACATTTCGCTTTTCAACCACAAACTCATCGAAGCATTGAACCAAGGTAACGTCAACTATACCCCTCGATGGTGGACACCTTTGGAAATCCCAGGCAAGGCCAGTTCTTTTTCCCCAACCCAACTTGCCCAATAGAAGTTCTGGTGAACGCTCTTCCTAAAACAATGAAACTTCTTGTGATAACATGGGAGTTCCTTACCAATTATCCACTGGAGTTGCGCTGCTGAAAGTGTTGGATGTGGCATGAAGGAATGTACTTGCATAAACAACAGTTGTGCCAAATAGAAAATGCAAGAGGCAGCTGATGCTGAAATATGGAGTGACAAAACAAGCTGCTGGACGAACTGAGTGGGTCAGTCAGCATCTGTGGAGGCAAAAATATGGGCGATATTTCAGTTCATGACTCTGCATCAGGACTGACACTGTGGAGGGATGGCAGCCAGTAGAATGAGTTGGGAGGGCGAAGTGAGACAAGGGGTGGTGGGTGAAAGGTGAAACCAAATAAGGAAATGGGGAGAGGGGAGAAGGGAGGGGGACTGTGGAGACAAGGGCTGGAAGGTAATGAGTAAACCAGGGTAGGGAGAGACAATTGACAGATAGGACCAGATGGAGGAGGGAATTGGAAATATAGGCTAGGGGAGAAGAAACAAAGGAGGATAGTGATGGGTGATGGGCACATGGAAATGGGAAAGATGAACTCAGGTAGGGAGAACTTAGGTGGCAAAGGAACACTGGGGGAGTGGGTTCCCTGGACTGTTGTACTCCACTCTTACTGTTGTAATGTTCTTTTTACAAACCATGTTCTCGCGGTATCTAAATCTAAATGTTACTAGTTATTTAAGTTATGATATCGGATGGAAGCTGCATACCAAATCTTGTTGTGCTTATGTGTAATGACAATAAAATATATTATTATTATTATGATGATGATGATGATGATGATGATGATGATGATGATGATGATGATGATGATGATGATGATGATGATGATGATGATGATGATTATTATTATTATTATTATTATTATTATTATTATTATTATTATTATTATTATTATTATTATTATTATTATTATTATTATATGAAAATTTCAATGTTCATACCATTGAGTTTTAAGCTACCCAAGTTGCATCAAACAGTCTGTTTCTGCCCAATCCACTGCAAGTATATGTTGACGGAGATCTGAAATGAACATCATCTCTGATAATAGAAGTCACAAATGTAGGAGGTCCTGTCGGAGTAACCCAGGGAAATAACTTTAGACTTTAGAATTTAGCGATACAGTTCCGAAACAGGCTTTTTGGCCCACAGAGACTCCGTTGACCAGTGATCGCCCCTACACTAACACTATCCCACACACTAGGGACAATTTGCAATTTTACCAAAGCCAATTAACCTACAAACCTGCACGTCTTTGGAGTGCGAGAAGAAACTGGAGCACCTGGAGAAAACCCACTTGGTCACAGGGAGAACATACAAACACTGTACAGAACCGGTAGTCAGGATCGAATCTGGGTCTCCGGCGCTGTAAGGCAGCAGCTCCACAGCGACGCCACTCAAAGTGGGGATTGGAGTACAGGTTACCGGTGAGTGGGTGGTGCCTGATAGCACTCTAGTTGGCACCATCCATTATTACTGATGGGTGAAGGTAGTTTGATGGGGTGAGCGCAGGATCCCGTAGTCGGGATTGAACCCGGGTCTCCGGCGCTGCAAGAGTTTTAAGGCAGCGATTCTACCACTGCGCCACCGTGCCACTCTTATAGCCCTCTCCTTATAGTTATTAACCTCTAGTTGAGGCATCATTCTGGTAAACCCTCCTCTACACCTTTTCTGAAGCCTCCACCCCCTTCCTGTATTGGGGCGAATGGAACTGCACACAGTTTGTGACCCATTCTGCCAGGTACTCCAACATCCTTCACCAAGATTCCTTCTAACATCTCTCACACCCTTTACTCTGTGTCCCACATCAATACTTTGAGCACTGCATATCCTTGAACGGAATTTGCTGGCTTTACCTTGCACTGAACGTTATTCCTTTAACATGTATATCTATACACTGCAAATGGCTCAATTGTAATCATGTATTGTATTTCTGCTGACTGGATAGCACGCAACAAAAAGCTTTCCGCTGTACCTCAGCACACGTAACAATAAACTAAACTGTAAAACTGTAAATTTCTGCTGCATTGTGTTAATACCTTGTGTAATGGCACATTTCCAACTTTTCCAGTGATCTCTTTTCCAGTTGCCATTATCACACAGACAAGTAGGAGTGATCTTATGCACTTAATAGAGCAGATCTTCCAGTCGTTATTCCCAGTTTAATTGGATGTGTATTGAAGTAGTTGTACAAACAAAGAGATGAACGTACCAGGTTTTCCTCATCCTGCATACAAGTTGTAGCTGGCTGTTCTCCCCGGTCTGGTGAGAACTGTATGCTCTCCACCCTTGTGCCTGGTCTGATCACTCCCTGTCCACTAAGCTCATATGTATACGCCCTTCTGTCTATTGTCTATTGTCTATTGTCTCTGTGTCTAATGTCCGCCCCCAAGTGTCCAAAATAATACTGCAAGATATATCCAGACAAAATAATATAATATGCCAACAGTAGCTAGCCTAAACATAAATAGCTTTAATGTCTCATTCACTAATTATTGCAACACTTGCTTTTAAAGCCTAATCTCTGTTTAAATATTACCAATATTATACAGAATGCTGTAACGTCCTTCTGTGTGAATACCTCTCATTGGCAACTTTACTATCTCCGATAGAATCTGTTCTAATGCATCACCATTGTTTTCTTGAATAATCTCATCCCCTTTGGCACAGCTGGCTGTCATTTTTAGTATCTTCATTACTGCCTACTCCAATGCCTCACCCATTATTCCTTTTATCTCGTCATTGGCATTTAAACATCACCTTTCACTCTCATGCCTTTTTAACTAACGCAATTCACATTTGAAGTGTGGTCACTGTTGCAAATGCAACTCAGCAGCCAGTTTTAGCACAACAATGTTTCAGATATCGCAAAGCGACCATGACCAGTGGGCTTGTCTTTACAGTTAGATTATGGGAAATCGAAAAGAATAAAATAACACAGCTGATATTTGACATATTTTTAAAAACTCATCAGGTCAGGCAGCATCTCTGGAAAGACAAATAGCTAATGTTTTGGGATTGTGCATTTGCATCTGTAGATTGAGGGAACATTGGCCAACACACGGTAAAGAGGTCCATCTTAAAACTAATATATTTTAATGTCTACCCATGTGAACAATGGTGATCGTATTTTAACATCTCTGTCAAAAGAAGACTCATCTGACAGTGTAGTGTTCCACCCATGCTGAAAAGCAGCTGAGATTGTGTCATTCTGACCATGAGAGAGGCCTTCTGGCTCAAAGGTGCAAGTGCTACCAACCAAGTCTTGGTCCACACAAAGGCTGCATTCTATCCTCTAATCCATTACAGACTTCTCAACACAAAAGCCTTCATGTCACCCGTCATCTGGCTCCAGTACTCTACATTCTGTTTCCTTATCAGGAAGTTTAGTGGGCTGGATCTTGCTGAAAATTGTTGGCAGGACCCCGATAGAGCTTGCTGCTAATTTGGATAGGAAATAATTAATTTGTTACGTGGCAGGGAGTTTAAATTCAATCCACCCCTTGTGTAAAGGAACTTCATTTAGTTTAGTTTAGTTTAGTTTAGTGTAGTTTACTTTATTGTCACAGATTTTGTTTGCATGCTCCACAGTCAAAGAAAAGACTATAGACAATACACAATAGGCAATAGGTGCAGGAGTAGGCTGTTCGGCCATTCGAGCCAGCACCGCCATTCAATGTGATCATGGCTGATCATCCCCAGTCAGTACTCCGTTCCTGCCTTCTCCCCATATCCCCTGACTTTAAGATTAATATAATCAAGCTGTCACAGAGACCGGATAAAGGATAAAGGGTACAAGATATTACAGAAAACTCTTGTTTTAACGGACCGCATTATTATGAAAGATTTAGGTTACAGCGGCTGTACCGACCTACCGACGGCTGCCCACACCATCCCCGGCTGGCACCGCCCGCATCCAGGCTGGACCTTCTGCTGCCACCATCGGCCCACACAGCTTCCTTGGCCACTTCCAGGCCGAGTCTACCGCCACCAACGCCGACCCTTGCCTGCACTCTGGCCGCCTGCCGACCGCCACCATTGACGCCGCCAACCCTCGCCTCTCCTCCTCCAGGCCCGGCGACTCACCTGGATACCAGGCCCAGTTCTCGACCAAGAGTCTGAAGAAGGGACTGGTCCTGAAACGTCCATGTTTTGCAGAGAAGCTGTGTATTAACCAGTAACTGCAGTAGTTTGTTTTCTACTACTTATGCAATGATAATACTTTACTCAGTTAAAGCGGCCAATCGGCATGAATGGAAACCGTTCCCCCCCCCCCCCCCCATGGCTTACTGTATATTGAAGGCCGGGCTCCTCTTTAATTCTTCTTGTGCGGACCATGGATTTGCGCATCACTCTCTGCGAGCTCACAATGTCTTGAAGATGTCATTGTCATTCCATTCCTCCATCTTAAGGTATGACATTTCTTCCTTTTCTTCCCATCCCAGTGACTCCGCACGACCCTTATCCACTAATCTTTCTCGAAAGGGAACACTGCGTTTCCTCTAGTACGCCTGCAGCATATTAATTGCGGCTCAGCTTTGATCTAATATGTTCATGCTTCCCCATTGTTTTCGCTTGAAGCACAAAAAGAATTATTATTTTATTGCATTTTACTGGCAGCTTTATTTGTCTATCTTCGACTCAATGCAGTTACTCCTCCTTTTTCTCTGGCATATCTTTGGAATGAAGAACATTGCACTCCCACTCTGGTTTGTGGATGTCCTGAGGTGCTTGCTGAGGCCATTGAGGGAACTACAGGGACCACTGATGGAGCCAGTGTAGGCTGGGGGGGATGTGTGAGTGGGTAGTTTGTGAGCACCATGAGCTCTTTCGGCCATCAAACCCTGGCCCTCTGTGAACTCTCAAAGCATGCCACAGGTTTAAGAATCAGTTAGACAGGTACATGGATAGGACAGGTTTGGAGGGATATGGGCAAAACGCAGGCTGGTGGGAGAGTCTAGGACAAGAGGTCAGAGCCTCAGAATTAAAGGACGTTCTTTTAGGAAGGAGATGTGGAGGAATTTGTTTAGTCAGAGGGTGGTGATTCTGTGGAATTCTTTGCCACCGAAGGCTGTGGAGGCAAAGTCAGTGGATATATTTAAGGCAGAGATAGATAGATTCTTGATTAGTGCGGGTGTCAGAGGTTACGGGGAGAAGGCAGGAGAATGGGGCTAGGAGGGAGAGATAGATCAGCCATGATTGGGCTGAATGGCCTAATTCTACTCCTATCACTGATGATCTTATGATCTTATGGTGGGACTAGTGTAGCTGGGACATGTTGGCCATTATGGACAAGTTGGGCCGAAGGGCCTGTTTCCATGCTGTATGACTCTATTTTCAATGCCATCCTTGTCCATGTGGAGCAGCCAAGGACTGGAGACTCCCAATCGTCCGTGAGGATGTTGAATTTCTTCAAGGAAACCTTGAGAACAACCTTGAATCTTTTTTCCTCTGTCCACCTCATAATCCCTTCCCGTTAAAGATCATGGGGCGTTTTGGGAGACTGGTGAGGGGAAAGACAGGATGTGGCTTGTCCAACAGGGTGAACTGAGGGAAAGCGGGGCCTCAATGCTTGGAATATCGGAGGAGGCCATTCATGTTGGTTCACTTATCCTTCAGTGTATGTGGACATCTTGCAGAGGTAGCACTAGTTTCCTCTCTTCTCCGTGGATTGTCACCTTGTCGTGGTGGAGAAGCTTGTGTGGTCCTGAGATCATGAGAGTGATGCCGTCTGGAGCTATGATCCTGGTAGGGCCACCCTTAAGCGGCCTTTTCACGGGGCGAGTTGACGCAAGATGTCACCAGAGTGAAGAGGTCGTGGTCCAGCACGAGTCTCGCACGATATAACGGCAGTAGATAAAGAGTTCCCACGGTACTCGGCATTTCTGCTATTTGTGCGAGTGACTTGTCCGTTTCCCGAGCATTCCCGTTAAATCTTGAATGAACATCGTGAACTACACGTGACACAAATGATGTAACTTTTTTTTTCACACACTATATATATCCTCCCTTGGTTGAATTGGCTCATTTGGAGACATATTTTACTGTGTATGTGGGAGACACAGATGGACTGAGCACAGTACCTCGGTCTTACTGTGTGTGGGAGAGGGGGAGAAAGAGACGTACACTCACAGAGGCAGAGTCTCTCAGCCTGTGTAAGAGGGAGGGAGAGAGAGAGAGAGAGGCACACACAAGGTGGATGTGAAATCTCACCTGCCTGTTTCAGTGACAGACACCCGCCGTCAGTAAATGAAGACACCCCCATCTGTCTCCCCCTCCTCTCCCTCGACTCCCCCACCTTTCTCTCCCAACTCCAGTCCCGTCCCGACACCCTGGGAAACTGAATAGAGCAACAGTCAACTGCTGCCTGTGCGCTGATATGACAATAAAGGCTACTTTATTTTACTGAGTTAAAGAGTTCCCACGGTAGACTGTAAAACTGGGACCCTGGTTCTGGACTCCCCCAACACCGGAACCCTTCTTCAGACAGCCTAATCGGAATTGAGTCTGAAGATGTGTCTCGTCCCGAAACATCAGCTTTTTTTCTCCAGAGATGCTGCTTGACTCGCTGAGTTACTCCAGCTTTTTGTGTCTGTCTTCGGTTTAAACCAGCATGTGCAGTTCACTCCTTACACGGGTCTCTGTACAACATTGATTGGTAGCGTTCCGGACCCCTGGACCAGAGGACTCAGACCTGTATCTCTCAAAGAAGTACATGTGAAAAATTTCTCACGGACCATAAAAATGCGTAACCTTTCAGTAAAGTCCCTTTTAAAGATTATAGTTATTTTCTTGAATCTCATTAACATAACTCATGAATATGTTGATGTCCATATGCGGATGCAAATCTTTATTTTTATTTATTTTTTAAATTCAATCCCACATAAGATAATTTTTACTCACCTTCTGTTCCCTCTGTCCAGCTTCCGGGTTCACCGTTCGCAGGAGTTCCCACGGTACCCGCAAGAGTTATTACGGATATCGCACTGGCCACTACGTTCATATAATGTTGCAATACTCAACCACAAGTGTACAAGTCACTCTTGGAGAAATTCAAACTTTCTTGAATTTTCTCCCGAGTGACCAAGTTACACGATGACCTGCCGTTAGCGCTACGGTGGTCCACGGTGGTCCACGAATACCGCACTGTTATCGCACGAGGTTCCCACGATGTTAAACTCCGGTTAACTCTTGCGTCAAATCGCCCCGTGAAAAGGCCGCTTTAGCATCCCTGACAAAGAGCAATCCAACCAAGATCTTAACGGTGGTTCAGGCGGAGGATGATGGCTGGATTAGTGGAGTGTCAAAATGGCTAGGGAAGGCGGATGAAGGCTGCAGCAGAAAAGGGTCTCCGGTCGTCTTGGACTCCATGCCACTGGATCCTGACCCAGATCTGTCAAGGACCGTGGGGTGGTTGTCTGTGCACCAGTCTCCCCACGTTGAACAAAGTCACGCAGAGGCATCCTCCCGACCCTATGGAGAGGAGAGGGCAGTCATACTGGTTTCGAGTGACCTCCAATGATGATGATGATAATGACTGGTGGTCTCTGATGTAGCAATTCTCCATAATCATTGATGAATTTGTTGCTTAAGTTCAGACAGATAACAAATAAAGAGCAGCCTCTCACACTGATCCTGTGGCATCATTCTAGTCCAAGAAATGTCACAGTCATAGTTCTACATCACGGATGCAGGCCCTTTAGTCCAACATCCATATTTGCCCACATTTGACCTACATCACTCTAATTCTTTCCTATCCATGTACCTGAATTGAAGTATTTTAAAGATTGTAATTGTTCTCACCTCTACCACTTCTTCTAGCATTGTTCCATATAGCCACCATCGTCTGGGTAAAAAACCTGCCCCTCAGATCCCCTTTAAATCTTTTCCCTATCACCTTAATTCCATTCCCTCCAGTTTTAGACTCCTCTCCCCACTTGTACTGTATCTGAGATGCTTATCTAAGATGTATCTAAGTGCTTATGTATAGTGATACTTGTACTGAACTGCATACAAAAATTAATTTCACCGTAGCTCAGTACATGTGACAAATAAATGACCATTGATAAAATCTGTGACCAATGACTTTATCTACACAGGGCTCCACAGTGGCGCAGCGGTAGTTGGTACCTTACAGCGCCAGAGACCCGGTTTCGATCCAGACTACGGGCGCTGCCTATATGGAGTTTGTATTCGCCCCGTGACCTGCGTGGGTTTTCTCCAGGAAGCTCCGGTTTTCTCCCACGCTCCAAAGACATACTAGCTTGTAGGTTAATTGGCTTGGTATATTACTATACATAAGCACCTAGATACATCTTAGATAAGCATCTCAGATACAGTACAGGTGGGCAGCGAATCGTCCGATCAGCAGAGAAGGTTATTGGCTGCAACCTTCCCTCCATTGATGAACTGTACACTGCAAGGGCCAGGAAGCAGGCGGGTAAGATCATCTCTGACCCCTGGCCTTTGACTCTTTGAATCACTTCCCTCTGGAAGGCGGCTCCGGACTGTCAAAGCTGCCACAGCCAGACATAAAAACAGTTTTTATCAACGAGTAGTTGCTCTATTCAACAGCCAAAAATCTGTAGCCTCCCTTTGATCTGGTATTTTGTTGGTTCACATGCTTGATCAATGGTGTTTTATCATTAATGTTTTATTATTATTAATGTTTAGTGTTTTCTGAGTCATTTGTAACTGTCACTGTATGTCATGTTGTTACTTGTGGGCGGAGCACCAAGGCAAATTCCTTGTATGTGAATACTTGGCCAATAAACTTACTTACTTACTTAAATGTAAAATTGTACCTAGTGTGTGTAGGATCGTGTTAGTGTGCGGAGCTCGCTGGTCGGTGTGGATTCAGTGGGACGAAGGGCCTGTGCCCACTTTGTATCTCTAAACTAAACTAAACTAAATGACATCGTTCATGATTTGATATACCTTGATAATGTCACCTATCAGACTCTTATGGTCCAGGGAGTAAAAGTGCCTTCCTATCCAGCTTTTCCTTCTAACTCAAGCTCTCTACACATGGTAACAGCCTTGTGAAGTTTTCTACACTCTTTCCAGCTTAATAACCTTTTTATAGATGGGTGACCAGAACTATACACAATATTCCAAGAATATTGACTGCTTAGTCAAGTGCACCTTGGCAATTAGTAGCCCACGGTCAATGGCCCTGATCAAACATTTAATCATTTCATTCTGTTTAATAGACCATCAGTTTTCCAAGAACCGCAGGAAGAGCTGGCTGCATTGCATGTTTCTCCGTTCATGTCTATCTTCATTCAGTGCTGATCCAACCCATAACCACGTTGATATTTTCTAATATTTGGAAATTAAAACTAAGGTGTCGACCTAGAATATTTGGCATCCATTATATAATCACCTCTTGGACTCATCACAATCTTGTTTAGTCTGAAGAAGGGTCTCGACCCGAAACGTCACCCATTCATTCTATCCAGAGATGCTGCCTGTCCCGCTGAGTTACTCCAGCATTTTGTGTCTATCTTCGGTTTAAACCAGCATCTGCAGTTCCTTCCTACACAATCTTGATTATCCCTTGTTGCTCATGTGCGGATGATAATTGTCTTTCATGATATGTGACATTTTTTTGCAATGTCTCACCATTCTTTCTCATCCCCCTTACAATGTTTCCTTGTGCCGTACTCCTTTATTCGTGCATTCTATCTCATTGCAGCTTGTAAGCACTAAATATTTCTGTTTACGGTATTAAAATGACCAAATCTCCTCATTATTCCATGAGCCTGGATAGTCTCTGCAGCACTTTTAGAAACATCGTTGCTGGTGTATGATTGTAGTTGTCATACATATCTTCCACTTAACTGGAATAAGGTATATTTCTTTCTTCAAATGTTTTGCTTCATTCCCACTAGTTCCTCCGCTTCAGCTTTCCCTTTCCTTTAATTTGATTGAGATCATCGTGCCTCTAATGTTCCCCAGTCCCAGGTCCTCTTTCATCTCAGGTCTTTATCCAGCCTCCGGGTATGTAATGCTTCCTTAGTAATGTCGAGGACATTTTTGTGGAAATTATTTACAACACATTTTCTCAATGCAACAATTTCTCAAAGCAATTTCTTTCCCAGAACAAATCACAATAATGACCATTTCTGCCTTGTTTCTTGTCACTAGAAATTGGACTTGGCCACTGTAAATCAGTACATGGATAGAACAACTTTGGAGGGATATAGACCAAACGCAGGCAGGTGGGACTAATGTAGCTGGGACATGTTGGCTGGTGTGGGCAAGTTGGGCCGAAGGGCCTGTTTCCACACTGTATCACTCTATGACTCTGTTCCTTCCTGGGATGAATTACCCTTGCAGCCCTGACTCAACCTTGATTGCCCCAACAAAAGGTTCACACAGAGATGTCACTGCCTGTGAACATCTAGTTTTGGTCATTACAGGTAAACTCAAAATCAGGTGGTCCCAGAGGCGGCCATCTTCAGCGTTGCCTGGGTGACTACGTTTCACCAGCGGAAGGGTTCACTAAAGCATCTGATGAGTAAGGAGATTATTTATATTTTTCCTTTCTGCCAATTCCTCCCACACAGAAGATTTACATGGGTAAATAAACCTACATGTACAGCCATCAATTCATCCATATAAACACATGCATACTATGTAGCATCGCATATACTGCATTCATTTAAAAAGGGTATGCACACAAACACGTACGTACACAAACACATGAGCTCAGTGATATGCGATACTGAAGCATTTGCAGATATTGCAGGTTTTCTGTCATTCCAACCATGCCAGGAAGTGTGGGAGAAAATCCACAGTCAAACTGGTGATTAACATATCCGGAGCAAAATGGACTTCAAAATAACTGTGACATTATTAACATATTGCCCGCTGTGGTGCCAGAGGAATCGATGGGCTACAACATTAATTCTCCACAATTCTCTTGTCAGTCAGTCAACTTCAGCTAAATATTATTCATATCTCCCCAAGGAAGGAGGAGAAACACAGGCTGTCTGTACTGCCAAAGACAGCTATTGATAGTCATGTCAGAATCCCGTAAATCACACACCATGCCCTAGCTTGCATTGCTAGCATGCAGAGGTGTTTCCCCTTAACTCCCTTTGTAATATTAAGACCTCCGTGCATGTTTTTCAGCAGATTCCAAAAGACGTCAGGAACTTGGTGAATAATGTGGACACTGTATCGGCACCTGCTGGTGCGCGCCAGCGTCGAACCCTGCGGTCGGAAGCCGTGCGCACATGACTCTGGGAGTGGTCGGGTTTTCACGCGGTTTCTGGGCTCAGCCCGCCAGTCAATTGAGGACCACCGTTGTGGTCAGTTGCGTATTACCACCCGAGTTATCGGAGAACTGCAATTGAGAATAAATCTTGTTCAAACAATCGATTGTCGTTTCTAATGTCGTGTCGTGTCGTGTCGTGTCGTGTCATCACTAAATTGGTGACCCCGACGAGTCTGACCGTCGTTAGGCTAGAGGACATGCAGGAAGAATATTTTCCCGCCGAGCCAACCGGCGCTCAGCAGGACTTCACCAGACTTTGGCCGCCCCCTTTTTGGCTCGATCAATCACAGGTTTGGTTCGCGCACGTGGAGGCGCAGTTCCATCTGCACCACATCGCCGCCGACGAGGTCAGATATTTCCACGTGGTGGGAGCCCTGCTGCTGGAGTCGGCCTCACGGTTGCTGCCGTACCTGAGGGATCCACCGGTGTCAGCCAAGTACGAGGGCCTGAAGAATGGGTGGAATGGGCCACCTTTCGCTTCTTCAGACTGAAGGGTCTCGACCCGAAACGTCACCCATTCCTTCTCTACAGAGATGCTGCCTGTCCCACTGAGTTACTCCAGCATTTTGTATCTATCTTTGGTTTGAACCAGCATCTGCAGTTCCTTCATAGATGCATGCACTCCTGTTGCCTACCCAACCTGTTAGACCAGCTCTGTCCTTGGCACTCACCTGCAAGGACCCTCCATTATTGAGTTGGAGATATTTCTGGAACTTCCTCCTCCCGTTCATTGTTAATTAATGAACTGCCCACCACGATTCACTGGATGTGGTGGAACAAATCCAATCTGTTGGTTGTGAGAAGGCTGAGCTGGCATATTGGATGTTTTCACTAGTCCAGTGGGACATGGTGGATAGTTTCCTTAGTGTAAAGATAGGACATTGTATCCAGGAACTGTGCAGAGGTTATTTCTATGAATGTTATCGAGGATACGGTGGCACAGAGGTAAATTTGCTGCCTTACAGAGCTTAAGCGCCAAAGATCCGGGTCTGATCTCAACCACGGGTTCTGTCTGTACGGAGTTTGTACGTTCTCCCCGTGACCATGTGGGTTTTCACTGAGATCTTTGGTTTCCTCCCACATTCCAAAGACGTACAGGTTAACTGGCTTGGTGTATAGTGTGAATTGTCACTAGTGCGCGCGGATAGTGCTAATGTGCGGGGATCGCTGGTCGGCGCGGACGCAGTGGGCCGAAGGGCCTGTTTCTGCATTGTATCTCCAAACTAAACTAAACTAGACAGATGTATCTGCCAAGGTGGATTGATGAGGATCAGGTGGATCAGGTTTATCTTTTGTGTTGGTTCACTCGCCACCTGCCTCAGACCCAGTCTTAACTCTATCCTTCAGGCTTGGCCAGCGACCGACATCAACGTACCACCGGAGGGCATCCTATGCCCTGACCACACAGCACCTCATCCAAGTGTTGTTCAACATGAATAAGCTGTGTTTCATCAGCTGATGAAGGACAGTAGGTGGTAAACAAGTGGCATTAATCTTGCCTATGTTCCACCTGGTGCCATGAGATTTCACGGGGCCTGGAGTCATCACTAAGGACTGCTCCTGTGTGCCACCCTCTCAGCGGTTGGGACAAGACATCCCCAGGGAGTGGAACGAGGATTGAGGCATGCATAGGAAGGAACTGCAGATGCTGGTTTAAACTGAAGACACAAAATGCTGGCGTAACTCAACGAGACAGGCAGCTTCTCTGGAGAGAAGGAATGGGTCGAGACCCTTCTTCAGACTGAGGGTCAGGGGAGAGGGAGACACAGAGATAAGGAAGAGTAAGGTGCGAGAACGCGACATCAAAAGGGATGTGGTCAAGGAAAATGTAGAATAGATCATTGTTAGCTCGGAGAAGGAGACAACGAAGCACGCAAATGGGTGACGTTTCGGGTCGAGACCCTTCTTCAGACTGAGGGTCAGGGGAGAGGGAGATCATTGTTAGCTCGGAGAAGGTGACACATTTTCTCAGACCTCACAAAATATAGTCAGCTGTATTGCTGCAATGCCCCAAAAAACTGCAAACCCTCCCGGGGAAACGGCATTTGTTGATGAGGCAAAGAGACTGATCGGGCCATTGGTAAGAAATGTCTCATTATGTACCGATTGTGTTTCTCAAACTTTCCTTACTGATGAGAAGCAGCAGCCACCAGTACGTTTGATGTCAAATGAGGGCATTCATTTTGTGCGGGTGAGCTGGCTGACCTAAAAATCTCCCGTGAGTTGAGTTTGCAATGTTGGAATGGTGGAGTAGACTTGATGGGCCGAATGGCCTAATACTGCTCCTATCACTTATGAACTTATGAAACTCATTTATTTAATCAAATTCTAAAATTGCTGATGCAAAAGGGTGAAGAGATCGCCCCTGAATTTCTGAGGGTCTTTCTTGAGAATGCAAACGAGAATACGCTGTGGTCTCTGGGACAGGGGAGAACCTACTGAGTCTTTTGTTGTTTCTCCTCCTTCCTCTTCTTACAAGATCAGGGACAAATAAAATATTATTTTTTGAAAATGTGGGCTGTGGAGCCTGTTCCTGTGCTTTACTAGGTTCTAGAATGGCCACACACCTTAACAAGTCATGAAATGTTTAATAATACGTGTGAGCATTCTAAATGTAGTGTGGACGGTTCATCCACGGATGACCCCACCCACCTGGAATATTGTTGCGTTGCCCTTCACCAGAAGGATAACTGGCAACAAAATTCTAAGTCACCCTTTGACTACAAAGATGAGAAAACGTCTGTGTTAATGTTTTAACATAACCAACAAGTATACCGAGAGGAAGCTTATCAGAAAGAACTGCTGTAATCGGTGAAACCTCCTTATAAAAAGAGGAGACACCAAAAGGCAAGGTGACACAGTAGTTGACCTTGTACCTAGAACTTTAGAGCAGCAAGGTGGCGTAGCGGTAGAGTTCCTGCATTACAGCGCCAGAGACCCGGGTTCAATCCTGACTCCAGGTGCTGTCTGTACAGAATTTGTACGTTCTCCTCGTGACCGCGTGGGTTTTCTCCGGGTGCTCTGGTTCCTCCCACACTCCAAAAGACGTACAGGTTTGTAGGTTAAAGGGCTTCTGTAAAATTGTAAATTGTTCCCAGTATGGGGTGATTGCTGGAGGGCACAGATTCAGTTGGCCAAAGCGTCAGTTTCCACTCTGTATCGGTACAGTAAATAAACTGTGAAACAAAGGCATGTGTGGGATGGGGAGGGAGCTTGGAGGGGGTGGGGCATGGAGGGGGTGGGGCATAGAGGGGGTGGAGCATGGAGGGGGTGGAGGTGGAGGGAGTCTTCTGGTGGGAATCAAATGATTGCTTCTTTGGTGAGAACTACTGATCAACAAAAATATATATTTTTAATCTTAATTCAGTCAAATAAACCATGATTTTGTTCTGCCTTTATAGCATAAATAACTGACTCTCTCCTCTCACTGAGAGGCGAACAACTGAGAGGATTTGTGATTGAACACGGACTGCGGACTGATATATTGGGATCTTCCCATTCTTTTGAAGTTACAATAACTTGTGCAAAGTAATGCCCCTGTCCCACTTAGGAAACCTGAACGGAAACCTCTGGAGACTTTGCGCCCCACCCAAGGTTTCCATGCGGTTCCCGGAGGTCTCCCTACCTGCTTCCACCAACTGCAAAGTCTCCAGAGGTTTCCGTTCAGGTTTCCTAAGTGGGACAGGGGCATAAAACAGCCCCATCACCAGCAAACCTGAGAGCGATCAACTGGGACAGCACGGGCCTGGAAAACTCCATGTGCCACAGATGTACACTGCGCACTGATTCTAGTTAATAAATCAAACTCAGGCAAGGGAGGGAAAATACAATGCACAGGAGATATAAAAATAATCCATGGTGACGGCGGTGTAGTGGCAGAGCGACTGTCTCTCAGCGCCAGAGACCCGGGTTTGTTCCTGACTATGGGTGCTGTCTGTTCGGAGTTTGTACGTTCGCCCTGTGACCTGCGTGGGTTTTATCCAAGATTTACAGTTTCCTCCTACACTCCAAAGATGTACAGGTTTGTCGGTTAATCGAGGTTGATATAATCACATTCACAATCACAATCACAATCAGGAGTTTGCTCTCCCGCGGTCGGGGGCCACCAGCCCTCTGTTGACGGGACGATCTTGACTGCCGTAGCTGTCGGTCGGGCCTTCCGTATCGGGGCGGTCAGCTACTGCATCGGGGGGATGTCAGCTCCCCCGCGCCGGTGATCGGACCCCGCGTCAGGGCAGGGCGGACCCCGGGTCTGCGTCGTTGGAGCTCCCGACTAGCCTCTCCCAAGACTGCGAGCCCTTAGAAACATAGAAACATAGAAAATAGGTGCAGGAGGAGGCCATTCGGCCCTTCGTGCCAGCACCGCCATTCATTGTGATCATGGCTGATTGTCCCCTATCAATAACCCGTGCCTGCCTTCTCCCCATATCCCTTGACTCCACTAACCCCTAGAGCTCTATCTAACTCTCTCTTAAATCCATCCAGTGATTTGGCCTCCACTGCCCTCTGTGGCAGGGAATTCCATAAATTCACAACTCTCTGGGTGAAAAAGTTTTTTCTCACCTCAGTCTTAAATGACCTCCCCTTTATTCTAAGACTGTGGCCCCTGGTCCTTGATGTTAAAGTCCGCAGGCCGCAATTGGAGCAAGGGATTGGCTCCAATGTTAAGTCCACGCCCCATGGTGGGGCTCGAAGTCAGTCGGAGGAGGCCTCCAGCTCCATCGATGGTAGGCCCCAGAGCGACCAGAGATACGATCCGGAAAACACTTGCATTTCCGGCAAGGTAAGAAACTGAAAAAAAAGTTTCCCCCGAACCCCTCCCACATAAAACAAACCGGAGAACATTTACACAGACTTTTAACACACACTAAAAATTAAAAAAGGCGAACAAACAGACAGACTGTTGGCGGGGCTGCCAAGCGTGTGGCACCCGTGCTGGGCATAAATGTATAAATGTAAAAATGTAAAAATTGTCCCTATGTGTGTGTGTAGGATAGTGTAAGTGTGAGGGATCGCTGGGCGGCGTGGATACGGTGGGTCGAAAGGCCTGTTTCCACGCTGTAACTAAACTAAACAGATCAATGGTCTCCAGGGGGAAATTTCCACTCAGTTCCTAGCAAACGGCTCCTGGGAAACCGGTCACTCCCCAATGGGATTGTGTATGGCAATGGGATTGTGTATTGCTGATACAACAACTAGAAGTTACTGTCGTATGCATTCAACTGTAATGGATAGTCAGTCAAACAGAATCCCGTAAATCACTCTCGCTGCTTGGATAATCAATTGCTCTTCAGTAAATAACATCTTTTACAACCTTATTCCACCCTCCAGGCACAGAGCCAAACACAGTCATAACTTTCAGCGAAACAACAAATTGTTGGAGTAACTCAACCAGTGCGGCAGCATCTGTGGGGTAAACGGACAGACGATGTTTCGAGTCGGGACGTCTCGTCAGACCAATCAATAGATGACCTTTCACCCAGTGATGACTTTCCCCTTCTAAAAGTTCCACTTGCTTGCAAGAGTAGCAAGGACTGCATTTGTCCCACACTGTTATTCATCCATTGCAATGGTGAAAGGGAGGAAGCAGCAGCAACTGAATGCAGACACCAAAATATAACTGGTTCAAAGAAAACGAGGAGGCTCGGAGCACGATTCCACATAAAGGGCTGAAGAGAGGTTGGTTCAGCTCTTGGAGCACCAGATTTGGTCCTGCCATGACTCCCTCTTCTCCTTTCTCCCAACAGTAGGTTTATTTTAAGGGTAGATGTATAGAAGTTCCAAATCTGTTGGCTGTAGTCTAGTTTGTTTTTTAGTTTAATGATATAACGCGGAAACTAGGCCCTTCGGCCCATCAAGTCCGCACCGACCAGCGATCCCCGCACATAAACACTATCTTACACACACTAGGACCAATTTACACTTATGCCAAGCCAATTGACCTACAAACCTGTTTGTCTTCGGAGTGTGGGAGGAAAGCGAAGATCTTGGAGAAAACCAACGTGGTCATGGGGAGAAGTTACAGACAAGTTGGGATCCAACCCGGGTCTCTGGCACTGCAAGCGCTGTAAGGCAGCAACTCTACCGCTGTGCCACCGTGTCGCCCAACTTCATCAGTGATCTTTTAAATGTGCCAGAGTATCCAACATTCAACAGTTTTTGGGACCTACATTTATCACCACAAATCATGGGGGTAAACAATGCTCTGGGCCAGCTGAGACCAAACGTTAACTGGGCTTGTGAGACAAGCAAGTAGAGGTGTATTCTGTAGCCCAGCCGACAAGCTCAGTTTTGGGATTGTGGACAAATTTTGAAAGTATAGGAACTATTTATCACAGCATGGAGTGTGAGAATGATTTCCCACTGCCATTGATGCAAGTTTCACTCCAGTGATGGATTCTTGTGAAACCAAGTAAATGTCCATGTGCTTTTTTAAAAAAGTCTTCAAATTTCCGATAGGCCTACAGGATCTCCCGGTTGCTAATTACTCTTCCCATTCCCATACCGAGCTTTCTGTTCTGGGCTTCGGCCATTGGCAGAGTAATACCACAGGCAAACTGGAGGAACAGCACCTCATATTCTGCTTGGATTGAATTCTACTATTTCAGGTAACTAACGTACAAACAACTCAGCTCCCCTTTCCCCCCCACTGTGTCTGGACGCACGCACTTTTCTCCCTTTGCCCCTCCCCCCCGCCCATCCACTTCCACATCCCCTTTTTCCTTCCCCCCTTCCTCCATCCCTTCTTCTGCCTTCACATTTCACATTTATCTTCTCTCCTTATCTCACACCTTTTGTCTTTTCTTCTCTAGCCATTGTCCAACCATCTGCTAACCAACCCCCCCCCTCCCCCCTTTCACCTGTCTACGCCATTCACTAGCCAGGCTTTGCCCCATCCCCACCTCTCTTCCAGCTTTCTCCCCCCCCCCCACTACAATCAGTCTGAAGAAGGGTCCCGACCCAAAATGTGGCCTGTCCATATTCCCCAGACAAGCTGCCTGCCCCATTGAGTCACTCCAGTATTTTGTAAACCAGCATCTGCAGTTCCAAAAACACATGTCAGGCTGTTATTCATTGATTACAGCTCGGCATTTATTACAATCATCCCCTCCAAGCTGGTTACCAAACTCGCAGAACTGGGTCTCTGCGCATCCCTCTGCAATTGGATCCTCGACTTCCTCATTCACAGACCACAGTCTGTTCGTATTGGTGGAAATGTGTCAGACTCGATAACAATCAGCTCGGGAGCACCTCAAGGCTGCGTGCTCAGCCCCCTGCTATACTCACTGTATACTCATGACTGCGTAACTGGTCATAGTGCGAACTCCATCATCAAGTTTGCTGACGACACCACTGTTGTGGAACGTATCACTGATGGGGATGAATCAGAGTATAGAAGAGAAATCAAGCGACTATCCATATGGTGCCAGCACAATAACCTGGCCCTCAACACCTGTAAAACCAACAAACTGATTGTGGACTTTGGATGGAGTAGGATGGGGACCCACAGCCCCGTTTATATCAACGGGTCGATGGTTGAAAGGGTCAAGAGCTTCAAATTCCTGGGCGTGCACATCTCTGAAGATCTTTCCTGGTCCGAGAACACTGATGCAATTATTAAGAAAACACATCAGCGCCTCTACTTCCTGAGAAGATTACGGAGAGACGGTTTGTCAAGGAAGACTCTCTCTAACTTTTACAGGTGCACAGCAGAGAGCATGCTGACCAGTTGCATCGTGGCTTGGTTTGGCAACTTGAGCGCCCTGGAGAGGAAAAGACTACAAAAAGTAGTAAACACTGCCCAATCCACCATCGGCTCTGACCTCCCTTCCATCGAGGGGATCTATTGCAGTTGCTGCCTCAAAAAGGCTAACAGTATCATCAAGAACACACTGATCTGTTTTGTAGTCATGCCTACTATGTTCTGTTGTGCTGAAGCAAAGCAAGAATTTCATTGTCCTATCAGGGACACATGACAATAAACTCTCTTGAATCTTGAATCTTGCATCTGCCCATTGCTATACCGTCTGAATGGTTCTGTGAAACAAAATTATTTCCATAGATGAGCTTTGGAAGCAGAACAGAAACACAGATGCTTTGAGAAAAGCTACAGGCAGTTTATCACAATAGAATTCCATCACAACAACACAAACACAACAGCGGTCCCCTGATATTTCACCGCAGAAATGCACTCAAGCTCGCAACTCTCCCTGGAACAAACATAAAAGATACGCAACCCTGTGTGTGCATCTCTTCTGGGAACATCATCTTCTGTCCTTCTCAATTAGAGAAATCTAATTAGCAAAAGCACATCATCAAACACGTGCATTGCAAACTCAACCCACGGGAGATTTTTAGGTCTGCCAACTCACCCGCACAAAATGAATGCCCTCATTTGACATCAAACGTACTGGTGGCTGCTGTTTCTCATCAGTAAGGAATGTTTGAGAAAGACAATCGGTACATAATGAGACATTTCTTTTTTTTAATTTTTTTTATTAGAAGTACAGTAAATTACAATAATACGCATCAGATATATCTTATTACATTTGTTGTACCACTTCGTTTTTCGAGCTTTAAAAAAGATAGAAATAAAAGAAGTAAGGAAAGTGAGCAAGAATCGTGAAGGTGCAGGAAAGTGTTGGGAAAAGAAAGCCCCTTAGGGAGGAAGTTAGAGAAGGAAGTAAAGAAAGGAAATAAGACCCTAGAAAGAAAAGAAAAAAAAGGAAAAACAATTGCTCTATTGTAACACAAAACTCGCAAAAAAGGATATACCAACCGTGTTTTTTATTTAAATGTATTTCATACCCCCCGTTACCAGATCCTGGTACCATTTATATTTTAAATTACTATTGCACCTTATGCTTGTAATAGTTCCATAAATGCAGACCACGTCTTTTGGATGTGGTCTGCTTTGCCTGCTAGGAGGAGTCTCATCTCTTCCAAATGTAGTGTTTCGAACATGTTTGAAATCCACATTTTTATTGTTGGTATTGGAGCATTTTTCCAAAATTTGAGTATAAGCTTTTTTCCCATTATTAGCCCGTAATTAAGTAAGTTCTTTTGAAACACGTTTAATTCGGGGTTACCTTCTGATATTCCAAAAATGATCCATTCTGCTTTTTGTACAAGTTTTATTTTAAATGATTTTGTGAAGATTTCAAATATTTCGTTCCAGAATTTTTGGATTTTTATACAAAAAACAAAAGAGTGCGCTATGGTAGCTTCTTGTGACTGACATTTATCACAAATGGGTGAGACATTGGGGAAAAGTTTATTTATTTTAGTTTTTGAATAATATAGTCTATGTAATGTTTTATATTGAATTAGAGTATGTCGTACGTTGATCGAGCATTTATGCACATATAGTAAGTGTTTATCCCAGCTCTCTTTTGAAATTTTTATAGCTAGTTCTTGTTCCCAGTCTCTTCTAATACCATCGGTTGTAGGTATTTCTATATTTAAAATAATGTTGTATAAGTATGATATTAGATTTGTTGATTCAGCCTTTGTCTTCATGGCTTCATCCAATAAGTCTGGGGACATGTTATGATTGAATTGAATTGAATTGAATCCCTTTATTGTCATTCAGACCTTACGGTCTGAACGAAATTTCGTGCCTGCAGTCATACATACATCATACAATAATAAACAACAGTAAACACAAATTAACACCACCACAGTGTATCCACCAAGCACCTCCTCACTGTGGTGGAGGCAAAAAAATCTTAGGGTTACTGTCTCTTCCCTCCTCTTCTCCCTCTGCGCTGAGGCGATTCCCCACCGGGCGATGGCACAACAGTCCCACGGCTCACCGAACCCCGCAACGGGCCGGCTCAAACACCGCGGCCCGGGGTGGTCGAAGCTGCCGCCCTCCAGTCCAGCATACGCAGCCGTTGGCCCGCGGCTGAACCCAGGGTTCAGGTCACTACCGCCAGAACGCCGTCCCAGCCACCGGAGCACCGTTCCAGCCCCGAGCCGGATCGCCCTCACGTGAGTGCCGTTCCTCCCTCGAGCTGGGCCGCTCCGACGGGAGTGCCGTTCCTCCCTCGGGCTGGGCCACTCCGACGGGAGTGCCGTTCCTCCCTCGGGCTGGGCCACTCCGACGGGAGTGCCGTTCCTCCCTCGGGCTGGGCCACTCGGACGGGAGTGCCGTTCCTCCCTCGGGCTGGGCCACTCCGACGAGAGTGCCGTCCCTCCCTCGGGCTGGGCCACTCCGACGGGAGTGCCGTTCCTCCCCCGGGCTGGGCCACTCCAACGGGAGCGCCGTTCTCCCTCGGGCTGGGCCACTCCGACGGGAGTGCCGTTCCTCCCTCGGGCTGGGCCACTCCGACGGGAGTGCCGTTCCTCCCTCGGGCTGGGCCACTCCGATGGGAGTGCCGTTCTCCCTCGGGCTGGGCCACTCCGACGGGAGTGCCGTTCCTCCCTCGGGCTGGGCCACTCCGACGGGAGTGCCACAGCTCCTCACGGGAGAGTCTCGGCCCCTCGCCAGGCCGTCCTCACGGGAGCGCAGTTCCAGCCCCGAGCTGGGCCGCCCTCACGGGAGCGAGCCCAGGGCAAGTCCTGACAGGCTGCCTCCGGAGTCCCGAGGTCGCCAGCTCCGCCATTAGGCCTCAGCGCAGACGGAGGCAGAGAGGGGGGATACAACGAAAAAGTCGTATTCCCCCCAAGGGAGAGACAGCAAACCCCGTTTCAACCCCCCGCCCCACATAAACACAACCTAAAAACCAAAAACGCAACTACACAAAACGAAAAAAAACAACACAAAAAAGTAAAGACAAACGGACTGCAGGCGAGCCGCAGCCATTCCCAGCGCCGCCACTTCCGGTATAGATAGTCTTTTGTGTATTTTTTCAGATAGTCACGGATTTGAAGATATTTAAAATATTGATTATTTTTCAAATTATATTTCAGTTGTAATTGTTGAAATGATAATAATTTTCCTAATTCATACAAGTTTCCGAGCGTTTTGATTCCCATTCTTTCCCATTGTGTAAATTATTTATCTATAATTGAAGGTTTAAATGACGGGTTATTGACTATTGGCATTAAAAGAGATAGATTTCTTAATTTTAGATTCTGTTTTATTTGTTTCCAAGTTCTAATTGTACTATGTATCATTGGATTTTTATTATAAATTTTTGTTATTCAGATTCATTGGTGAGAGGAGAGTCGCTCCTGTATTACACGGAGAGCAGTCCTCTCTCTCCATTACAATCCAGTCCACCTGCTGGGCAGAATTGTCCAGCAGGTGAATCATATTTTTAATATTTACTGCCCAATTATAGTACATAAAATTAGGGAGCGCTAGACCACCCATCTCTTTTGGTTTACTAAGGTGTGCTCTTTGTATTCTGTGGGATTTATAATCCCATATCAAATTTGTAATGTCGGAGTCTAGTTTTTTGAAAAACTTTTTTGGAAGATATATTGGAATTGATTGAAATAAATATAGGATTTGTGGTAAAAAGATCATTTTTATAGCATTTATTCGACCTATTAAAGACATCGGGAGCGTTTTCCAGAATTTGATTAGATTATTTAGTTTCTTAAGTAAGGGGCTATAATTGGCGTTAAACATAGCGTGATAGTTTCTAGTGATTTCAATTCCTAAATATTTAAATTTTTCTGTGGCTATTTTAAAGGGGAATTTCAAGAGATGTGTTGAGTCTTTCAGTTTTATCGACATAATTTCACTTTTGTTCCAGTTTATTCTATATCCTGAGAAAGATCCAAAGTCCTCAATTAGATTTAATATGTTTGGTATACTGATTTGGGGTTTTGTGATATACAGTAATACATCGGCTGCATATAAGGATATTTTGTTATTTGAATATTTTGTATTATAACCGTAAATATCCGGGTGTGTTCTAATTTTTTCAGCTAAAGGTTCAATTACCAGAGCGAATAACAGCGGTGATAATGAACATCCTTGTCTATTGCCCCTTGTTAATTGGAATTTCGTAGATAGTATATTATTAGTTAATATTCTAGCCGTGTGTTTGTTATATAATAATTTTATCCATGCGATGAAGTTTTCTCCCATTTGAAATTTTTGCAATACTTTAATCATATAATCCCATACTACTTGATCAAACGCTTTTTCTGCGTCCAATGAAATGATAGCTAACTCTTGTTCTTGAGGTTTGTGAGAGTGCATTATGTTAAGCAGACGTCTCAGGTTATTAAATGAATGTCTCTTAGGTATAATCCCCGTTTGATCCTCATTTATTAATCTACTAACATATTGACTTAGTCTTCTAGCTAGTGTTTTCGCTAATATTTTTTGGTCCGTATTTAACAAAGCTATAGCTCTATATGAGCCTGGTTCTTCTATATCTTTATCTTTTTTAAGTATTAATGTGATCGTTGATTCTGCTAGTGTTTCAGGTAAAATTTGTTCTTTAAAAGCGTATGTATACATTTTCTGTAGACGTGGTGTAACTATGTCGTAAAAACATTTATAAAATTCATTACTGAATCCGTCTGGTCCTGGTGTTTTTCCATTCTTAAGTGAGTTTATTGTGTCTTCTATTTCCTTAGATGTAATTTGTGCTCCCAGTTCCTCTTGTTCCTTCAGTTCTAGTTTTGGAAGGTTACAGTTGTCCAAAAATTCTGAAACTTTATTATTGTCTATTAGCGTTTTTGATGTGTCAACGGATCAGCCTCTTTGCCTCATCAACAAATGTCGTTTCCTCAGGAGGGTTTGCAGGTTTTTTGGGACAGTGTAGAAATACAGCTGACTATATTTTGAGAGGTCTGAGAAAATTTGTCACCTTCTCCGAGCTAACAATGATCTGTTCTACATTTTCCTTGACCACATATCATTTGATGTCTTGTTCCCTACTCTGCCTTATCTCTGTGTCTCCCTCTCCCCTGACTCTCAGTCAGAAGAAGGGTCTCGACCTGAGATGTCACCCATTCCTTCTCTCCAGAGACGCTGTCTGTCCCGCTGAGTTACTCCAGCGTTTTGCGTCTATCTACACAGTTCAAGCTGGTCCGTGCAGGGAGAAGGTCCCGGAGCAAGGCAGTTAAAGACCTCCGAGTTTAGGGGCGATTTGGAAAGCTTTCTGAAACCTTGTAAAAGTAAAAAAATAATTTACAGATCTTGAAACAAGGGAAATGGAATGCCTTTGGACAACTGGAGGTTACGTACGGATTGGACATGTACAATGTGGTGATTCCTCTGTATAAGTACTTGTATTCCAATGTTGCATTTCGCAGTTCTCTGTAATATCCATCAACGACCATGTAATGGACGTTCTTGGCATCCAGAGATTTAAATCTTTTATCGCCTGAGTCGCAAAGTAGGTATAATTAATATTCGAGGTTTTTTTTAATGGACTTTTAATCCAGTTTTATTGTTTTATAGTTATTTTATGGTGATGGCATGTTTTATGTTGGACCCTGGTGAATCATAATGCAGATCGATAATGTGCATCAGGGAACTGAATGTAATATTTCTCAGCATACCGATGACACAAAACTGGGTGGGATTGGTAGATGTGAGGAGGCTGCAAAGAGGCTTCAAGGCAATTTAAACCATATGATCGCGTGGGCGAATGCATGGCAGATGTATCATGAGGAGGATGAAATGTGAAGTTATCCACATTGGTTGGAGAAGAGAAAGGCATCACATCCTCAAAGAACTCCAGCAGATTAGTCGAACATGATTCACTTTCAGAAATCTGTCATATTATTTTCAAAATGCCTTTAAAGCTGCATCTTTTATTATGGATCTTGCCATTTCCCAAATACCAATACCAGGCCAACAGTTCTGGAGCTCCTGGTTTCTCTCTCCTTCCTTTCTCAAGTAGTTTAGGGCAGCACGGAGATGCAGCGGTAGAGGTGCTGCCTTACAGCGCCAGAGACCCGGGTTCAATCCTGACTCGGGCGCTATCTGTACGGAGTTTGGAAGTTCTCCCCTTGACCGAGTGGGTTTTCTTTGGGTGCTGCGGTTTCCTTTGACATTGCAAAAGCGTACAGGTTTGCAGGTAAAATTGCAAAACAAATGTCCCCTGTGTGCAGAACAGTGCAAATGTACAGGGATCGCTGGTCAGCACGGACCCGGTGGGCTGAAGGGCCTGTTCCCGCATTGTATCTCTAAAACATTTGCTCCCTCTAATCAGCATGGAAAATTCCAACATCTATAGAATTATGGAAGATGAGCCAGAACTCTTACTGAATATTCCAATAAACTTCTACAGATGCAATGTAGTAAATACATGATTGGTGTTGTTGTGGCCTGGTTGGGGCAAAATTCCAATATACATGAGTGAAAGAAGCTGCAGATACTGGTGGACAGCTGGACACAGCCCTCCCCGCTATTGAATGCATTTATCTAAGGTGCCTCAAGAAGGTGGCATTTATCAACAAGTATCTCTACCTTCCAGGCCATGCTCCCTGTTTGCTGCTACCATCGGGCAGAAGGTATACAAGCCTGAAGTCCCACACCACCAGGTTCAGGAACAGCTACTTTCCTACAACTATCAGGCTTTTAAACTGGCTAACACAACCCTAAGATAGACACAAAAGGCTGGAGTAACTCAGCAGGTCAGACAGCATATCTGGAGAAATAGATGCTGCCTGACCCGCTGAGTTAATCTAGCTTTTTGTGTCCATCTCCGGTTTAAACCAGCATGTGCAGTTCCTTCTTTCACAACCTTAATGCCCCTGTCCCACTTAGGAAACCTGAACGGAAACCTCTGGAGACTTTGCGCCCCACCCAAGGTATCCCTGCGGTTCCCGGAGGTTTTTGTCAGTCTCCCTACCTGCTTCCACTACCTGCAACCTCCGGAAACTACCTGCAACCTCCGAGAACCGCACGGAAACCTTGGGTGGGGCGCAAAGTCTCCAGAGGTTTCCGTTCAAGTTTCCTAAGTGGGACAGGGGCTTAATCCTACCTCAACAACAAAACACCACACACAACATCTAGTACTGTCATAGACTTGTTTTCTTATTATGGGTTTTTTTCCCATCTTTTTCTTTTCCCAATTTTGTAGAATTTTATATGTATGTTTTGTGTGTTGTCTGAGCCTTTGTTGTCGGAGATGCTGCTGCAAGCAGGGTTCTCAATGTACCTGTACCTCACCACACTTGTGCATATGACAACACACATGAGTGCAAGAGGCAGCAGAGAGTGGGGGACTCCGCACCATCCATCACGGACACAGCCCTCCCTGCTATTGAATGCGCTTGGCTAGATATTATCTCAAAGGCCACCATTTCCAAAGTGCCTTGGGTCCATAGCAAGGGTTAGCTTTCTGTCTCACTGACTACTCTAGTACTAAGAGTGCTTTCTTCCTGTGTCCTAGACTACTCTAGTCCTTTGCACTGAACCCTTGGTTCTCCAACATATCTGGGAGGTTCCTGTGTGATCTCTCCCATGAAGGCAAAAGATACGCATTTGTTTCATCGTTTCAACATCGTAAGTTCTTCTGTCACTTGGTCTGTCGATGATACCCTTGACCCTTGGCACCAGGGAGGCAACATGAGTCTGAAGTAGGGACCTGACCCTAAAAGTCATCTATCCACGTTCTCCAATGTTTCGGCCTGACCCGCTGAGTCACTCCAGCACTTTGTGTCATTTTGTTTGTAATCTACAGCTTCTTGTTTCTTCAGGCAACATGCCATCTTGGAGGCTTCTCAGCGACCACAGAGTTGCTTATATGACTCCTTAACACCTTTCACTCTTGATCTCTTGCACTTATCCCTCCAATCATGTGCACCTGAGGCTCCCATTAGCTCTGACAGCACCCCTTAAAGCAACTGGCACCATCACCATTATCTGAAAGGGAAAATCTGTTAGTGAGTGAGATGTGTCTGGACTGATTGCACCTTCTAGTTTGCTTGGTGGTCACAGGATGGATTATTGGTGTTGGTCATGTGTACAGAGATACAGTGAAAGACTTGTTTTGTGTGCTGTCCAGATAATAAAACTGACCATCCATGAGTAATATCATGCCGTGCAAAGAGAAAATAAACAGAGTACAGAATGTAGTGTAGTGGGTACAGAGAAAGTGTAGGCAACAGAAGTGTAAAGGCTGCAACGAGGTAGATTGGAAGATCATCATAACATTTGAGAGATCTGATAACAGCAGGAAAGAAGCTGATCCTGAATCTGGTGTCACATGCTTTCAAGCTTCTGTACCTTCTGCCCATTGAGAGACGGGAGAGGAGTGAATGACCAGGACGTGAGTGGTTCTTGATTGTGTTGGCTGCTTTCCGAAGTGTAGATAGAGTTGTAGATAGAGTTAATGGGAGGGAAGCTGGTTTGTGTGATGGACTGGGCTGCATTCACTACTCTGCAATTTCTTGCGGTCTTAGGCAGAGCACTTATCATACCAAGCTATGATGCATCTGGATAGGATGTCTTCTAAGGAGAATCCATCCCTGTCTGAAATCTGATTTATTTCCCTGGTCTCCTGTGGTCATTGACAATGTCACGCATTGGGGTTGGTTTCTTCATCCCTAATTAGTGAATGCACATGATGTAAAGCCATTGGGATCTCAATATAACACTCACTCTGGTTTGGTAGCATTCACAAGTTAGGTCTGATGACCGGAGTCATCAAGTCTCGAGTCCTGTAGCATATTGGGTTGTGCAATTCAATGTTATTGTCCACCAGGCAATTTACCAGCAGAAGGAGTGAGGGTGATGGAGGAGAATAAAATGGCCCCACATAGATGAACAAGCACAAGTTGCACTCTTTGTATTATTTGCAACAAAAGGTATCACCATGGCGACAAGGTAAAAATGACTTGAACTGGGGACTGCAAATGTACAATGTTTTTGTAGCACATGGGTTATCAGCAACAATTTGTTCTTTCAACGAAACCTCCACGATTAAAATAAAACTGTCGAGCAATAACGTGTCAACAATTGAGCATGTGCAGTTATCTGCAGGATGAAAAGATGAAGTGGTTTTTATTTGGCATGTTCTTAATGGTAGTTTGTGGCAAATGATATTACCGACAAGGGCAAAACTATCCCTTGCTAATTTGGGTCCTACTGATTTTTGACGGCACCAAAGAAACTGTGGGTTTGTCAGTTTCGTTGATATTTGTATGTTTTACAGATTCAATCAATCATAAACTCCTGACCGCACTTGGGTCAAAGTCAGTGGAGCTTGCCTCTACAGTACTGAGAGTGTGGCCTTGTTGCCTTACAAGTAGGACATCAGCATTTCCCTCTTTAGGTTAGTTTAGAGATACAGCGCAGAAACAGGCCCTACGGCCCACCGAGCCCGCGCCGACCAGCGATCACCGCACACTAACACTATCCCACTAACACGCACATTAGGGACAATTTACAATTTTACCAAAGCCAATTAACCTCCAAACCTATACATCTCTGGAGTGTGGGAGGAAACTGGAGCTCCTGGAGAAAACTC
This sequence comes from Amblyraja radiata, assembly GCF_010909765.2. Taxonomy (NCBI): domain Eukaryota; kingdom Metazoa; phylum Chordata; class Chondrichthyes; order Rajiformes; family Rajidae; genus Amblyraja; species Amblyraja radiata. The sequence continues at coordinate 34,053,972 of NC_045978.1, read as the reverse complement.
ACACAGGTCACAGGAAGAATGTACAAAGTCCGTGCAGACAGCACCCGTAGTCGGGTTAGATCCCGGCTCTCTGCCGCTGAATGGCAGCAGCTGTACCGCTGCGCCACCGTGCCGCCCTTTTTCACAGAGTTTGTTCAAGCATTCAGAGGAAGAGAGCCATGGGTGTCTTGTAGTTTAAAAACAAAAACGCTCCCAGAAGTGGCTCCACAAACAGCAATTCCCATTGTGTGAATTCAATAGCTTCTGCTGACCTCAGTCTGCCACCACCCTGACCATTGTGGGAGGCGCTTAGACCGGGAATCCAATGTGTTCTGAAAGGGGTGACGTGTGCCTCCCACTCATGAAGAATAACGGTTCTCATGAAATCCTGCTAAATACTGTCAGAAAATTTCCTCGTACCATTTTGAGCAGCAGCTTTCCGTAATGGGAACCTGCTTGTAAACCCTGGTGTATTTTACCTGGAGGAAAAATTGCAGAAGACCTAAACTAAAATGAGCTATTCTTTCCATCTTCATGTTTCCTTATAGGAATGCCACTCAGCCCATCAAGTCTATGCTGGCAGACAAAAGTGCTGGAGAAACTCAGCGGGTGCAGCAGCATCTATGGAGCGAAGGAAATAGGCAACGTTTCGGGCCGAAACCCTTCTTTAGACTGATGTTGGGTGAGGGGGGGGGGGAGGGGGGGTGCGGGGAGAAGAAAGGAGAAAGGAAGAGGAGGAGCCTGAGGGCTGAGGGAGAGCTGAGAAGGGGAGGAGACAGCAAGGGCTACCAGAAATTGGAGAATTCAATGTTTATGCCGCTAGGGTGCAGACTGCCCAAGCGGAAAATTGAGGTGCTGCTCCTCCAATTTCCAGTGGTGCTCACTCTGGCCATGGAGGAGGCCCAGGACAGAGAGGTCGGATTTGGAATGGGAGGGGGAGTTAAAGTGCCGAGCCACCTTGAGATCAGGTTGGTTATAGCGGACTGAGCGGACGTGTTCAGTGAAACGATCGCCAAGCTGACTCACAGAGCAATCCCAGACTCCCACTAAATTTCCAAGCAATTTATTATCACCCCATTCCCATCAACACTCCCGAGATTCTATTACTCAGTCACACGCTGAGGACAATTTGCAGTGGCCCATTAGCCCACCGACCATCATGTCACTCAGCTTCTGTTCAAAGCGAGCATGGAATGCATCAAATGCATTGAGAGGGCTGCAATGTTACAGTGATACTGCCCAACTTCAGTTTGTAGACTGTTATAGCATGCAGGATTTGCTGCAATTGACAGGTGTCCATGTGTTTATCCCGGGATTCTAGCTTGGTCCAGAATTCTCTATCGGTATCCTCGATGGCTTTGCGAAGGTTACAAATAGATTTTTAGTATCGCTTAAATCCTGCAGACTGGGCCTTCACGGTTCACCCATGGTATCTGTTTGGGGAACACTCATCTTGTCCTCCACATTTGCTGCTGAAGTCTTTAATGGCAGTGGCATACTCATTTAGGTTGGCTACAGAGTCCTTGAACATGGATCAGTCCATCAACTCAAAGCAGTCACAATGCATCCCATCTGTTTTATAGACCAGCACTGCATAACTTTCTGTCCCCGATCCTCCCACTTCAGTTTCTGCTTGTAGTTTAGTTTTTAGTTTAGAGATACAGAACGGAAACAGGCCGTTCGGCCCACCGAGTCTGCACAGACCAGCGATCCCCGCACATTAACACTATCCTACACGCAATAGGGACAATTTACATTTATACCAAGCCAATTAACCTATAAACCTGTATCTTTGGCGAAGATTTGGGCGAAAACCCACGAGAACATACAAACTCTGTACAGACAGCACCCGTAGTCAGGATTGAACCTGGCACTGTAAGGCAGCAACTCTACCGCTGCGCCACCGTGCTGCCTGTAGGCTGGGAGTAGAAGCACAGCCAGGGGTCTTGTACTTGGCATCCACAAAACAAAAATGTCTCATTGTACTTTACTGCCCTTTGGCCATAAATGTCCACGATGAGACCCTGGAAAATGTGGATCACTTCCCATAACATTGGAGCCACGTATTAATGAAAACAAATATTGATGATGACATTCACCACTGTCTCTAGTTCACTAGCAAAGCCTCGGGATAGCGGAGTGCTTGGAGATCAAGTCCAGGCACTAGATTAATGGTCTGGTCAGGGCAGCAGTGATCCCTGCTCGTGGATATCTTGCAGTAGATACTCTAAAGGGCCTGTCCCACTTAGGCGATTTTTTTAGGCGACTGTCATAGTCGTAGCTGGTCGCTGAAAAAACGGCGACTGGACCCCTCCCACGACAATGTCTATGACAAGCTACAACAACCTACCACCTAGTTGACGCCAAGCTACGGCAAGCTACCGACAACCCATTAGGACTTCCATCTACGACCACACCTACGACAACCTACGACCACATAGGTGACAGCCTACGACAACTGAAGTCAACCTACGTCCACCAGCGACAAACTACGACAAGCAACGACCCTGCCGGCGACAACTGAAGACAATTCAGTCGCCGGTACCTGTTGCTGGTTGACGTAGGTTGACGTAAGTAGTCGCTAATGGACAACCTATATCACCTGGCGACAACCTACGACAGCACCTGCGTCAGGAGAAGTCAAGCTACGCTCATTGGCGTCAACCCACTGTCGCCGAAAAATTTTGAACATGTTGAAAATCCAGCAGCGACCAGAAAGACGCTACGACTCTTTGAGCGACTGAGGAGACTACTCACGACCATACAGGCGACACCCCGGCAACCATGTGGCGACAGCCTAGTCACCTGTAGTCGCCTAAAAAATAGCCTCAGTGGGTCAGGCCCTTAAAGCGTTGGAATAATAGAACATAGAACAAAGAATACAGAAGAGAGCAGCACAGGAACAGGCCCTTCGGCCCTCACCATCCACAATGAACATGATGCCTGGTTACACTAATCTCCTCTGCCTGACGTGATCCATATCCCTCCATCCTCATTGTCAAAAAGATTAAATGTACAATCCAGAACATTGTTATATGATTACAACCAGTAGGACAAAAAGCCAAAACAAACTAGAGACCCTGACACAAAATGTATTTATTTTCACCACACATAATCAGAAAATTATTCTGTATTGAAGAGATAGATATAGCTCTTAGGACTAACGGAATCAAGGGATATGGGGAGAAAGCAGGAACTGATTTTGGATGATCAGCTATGATCATATTGAATGGCGGGGCTGGCTCGAAGGGCTGAATGACATCTATTTTCTGCACCTATTTTCCATGTTACTATGTTTCTATAATGTTGGTCAAGCACATGAGAGCACAAATGCCAAACTTCATTGGCAGCTAAGCTCGTGTTCGGCTTTCCACTGGATCACACAAGCCAAGAATAGCTTCCTCACCCGTAATGGCTACAACACAACCGGTGATATTAAGTGCCTGATATCATAATTTCCTTGACATCATTTCTGTAACCTGGATAGGGATTTCCAGCAACAGAGGATGGCAATGTGTTGTTACTGGTAATCACCCAAGGTGAACACTGGTGAGGGGGGTCAACATGCAATGCTTGCCCCAAAATCCACTGAAGGGGACATTTTGCGGGCCTTTCCTGTTTGTAGAACAGGACATCTCCAAAGATGCTTATGGCAGAGAGGTCCATCAATGGACAGGTCTATGAATGTAACCATTCCACGGAGGCATTGCTGTATCAACTTCAACGTACTCCCCTAGATGTTACTGAGAAAGATGTTGCAAGACCCACCGCACTGCCTCAATCTTACCCTGGTGCAAGGGTCCATTCAACTTTCCTCTTTGTATTGGTTGACTGTGATGAGGTGGTTTCCTGACGTATCTCAGGAGCTGCTGTCCAGATCGTGGGGCTGTAAACTAGTCTAAACTGGAGGAGATGAGGGTACTCCTTTACACTCATGGCTGCCCTGTTCGAGGGAGCGTCAGTCCTTTACAAAGATGGAAGCTGTGAACCTACATCATAACAATACTACCTCCTTTGGGATAATGGGGTTCATGTAGATGGTGTTTAAGAAGGAACTGCAGATGCTGGAAAATCGAGTGTCTGAAGAAGGGTTTCGGCCCGAAACGTTGCCTATTTCCTTCGCTCCATAGATGCTGCTGCACCCGCTGAGTTTCTCCAGCATTTTTGTGTACCTTCGATTTTCCAGCATCTGCAGTTCCTTCTTAAACTAAACCTGATCCTCATCACCAGTGTTTCCTTTGTTCTCCGGTTCTGATCTTGATCACTGACCCTACAACTCCCCCACCCCCCACACCAGAGGTGCCCGTTCAGTAGTCGCCGAGCTCTGAGGCAGTGGTTTACCCAGGGCTCAGGCAGCCGTGGGCACACTGTGCATTGAGCGTATCCTGCACTTACACTGCTTACAATCACTCCATCCACAGTACCAGCATCTTTACTCATCCTTGCTGTCTGCCCAGAGAGAAAGCCTGCTTCAACATCCTTATTTTAATTATTTTTGCTTCTCTCCAGTGGGTACAGTCTAGACAGTCTGGAAATAGAAGCAAGCTGGTTATTGACACCGCAATCAAGTGTTTCTTCAATCATAACAAGTGCAATGAAGGAGAAACTTCACGATGTTGTGGAAAGATTTCAGTGCACATGTGAGAGGATGTTAATGCAGAAAGCCACCGGAGAGGGGTGTGCAACGCTACCAGCCCCACCATTTACTACGGGTTAGGTGCCCTTCATGGGTGGCACGGTGGCACAGCGGTAGAATCGTTGGCTTACAGCGCCAGAGACCCAGGTTCGATCCTGATCCTGGTGCTGTGGGTTTTCCCAGGGGACTCCGGTTTCCTCCTGAATTCCAAAGACGCACAGGCTTGTAGGTTGATTGACCTCGGTAAAAATTGTAAATTGCCCCAAGTGTGTCGATTAGTGTTAGTGTAAGGGGATCGCTAGTCGGCGTGGATGTAGGTCTTGTCCTTGATACTGCTGCCACCAAGTGCAACTTTCCGGGTCTATCTCTGGGAATTGTCCAACTCAGGATACGACAAACACACAATAATGACCTCTGCTGTCTGGAGGAAGATTCTGGAAGGTCTCTGCAGAATTGCCATTGTCGATTCCCCTAGAAGAGCCTGATTCTAATTAGTGAAAGTCTCAAGGATGTTGGTATTTGACAATGTACTGATTAGAGGAAGAACTCAATTTGGATTTGGACAGTTATACACTATGTTCATTACATCAATAATTTAGTTGTCTGGGGATGGATAAAAGGCAAAATGTGTTAATAAAGCAATTGTTGTGTGTGTCGAGACCTCATTAAACCTGCGCTGGTGAATGCAGCAGTCATCTACCAATCTGCTGCGTTGTGTTATTAACAAAATCACTTCTTGTAGCGCAGCAACGCAGGTCAATCATCCATCCGACACTTTACCTCTGATGTAATCCTCCATGTATTACTGCACACTCAGCTTTCTCTGTGCCAACCACAGATCTTTCATCCTGTGACTTGCAAGGACACAATACAGAGTGACAAATTGTACATCTTCACCCCTCCTCCTACATTTGTGGGAAGGGTGGTGTGGGATCCAAGGCTGGGATTGAAGGTGGGTGAAGGCAGAAAATAGAACTGGGACTGGCATCAAAACACCTGAAAGATGCTTAAAAGGGAGCCAAAAGCTTTCAAGAAATCATTGGTGTTTCTTCTGCAATTAGCTGAAAAGCCATCGAACCATGGAGTTATGCAGCACAGAAACAGTCCCTTCGGCCTATCATGTCGATGGTGTTCACCAAGTAACCATCTACATGAAGGTACACAAAAATGCTGGAGAAACTCAGCGGGTGCAGCAGCATCTATGGAGCGAAGGAAATAGGCAACGTTTCGGGCCAAAACCCTTCTTCAGACAGGAAATAGGCAACGTTTCGGGCCGAAACCCTTCTTCAGACACTCGATTTTCCAGCATCTGCAGTTCCTCCTTAAACACCATCTACATGAACCCCATTATCCCAAAGGAGGTAGTATTGTTATGATGTAGGTTCACAGGTTCCATCTTTGTAAAGGACTGACGCTCCCTCAAACAGGGCAGCCATGAGTGTAAAGGAGTACCCTCATCTCCTCCAGTTTAGACTAGTTCACAGCCCCACGATCTGGACAGCAGCTCCTGAGATACGTCAGGAAACCACCTCATCACAGTCAACCAATACAAAGAGGAAAGTTGAATGGACCCTTGCACCAGGGTAGATTGAGGCAGTGCGGTGGGTCTTGCAACATCTTTCTCAGTAACATCTAGGGGAGTACGTTGAAGTTGATACAGCAATGCCTCCGTGGAATGGTTACATTCATAGACCTGTCCATTGATGGACCTCTCTGCCATAAGCATCTTTGGAGATGTCCTGTTCTACAAACAGGAAAGGCCCGCAAAATGTCCCCTCCAGTGGATTTTGGGGCAAGCATTGCATGTTGACCCCCCTCACCAGTGTGCAGCTTGGGTGATTACCAGTAACAACACATTGCCATCCTCTGTTGCTGGAAATCCCTATCCAGGTTACAGAAATGATGTCAAGGAAATTATGATATCAGGCACTTAATATCACCGGTTGTGTTGCAGCCATTACGGGTGAGGAAGCTATTCTTGGCTTGTGTGATCCAGTGGAAAGCCGAACACGAGCTTAGCTGCCAATGAAGTTTGGCATTTGTGCTCTCATGTGCTTGACCAACATTATAGAAACATAGTAACATGGAAAATAGGTGCAGAAAATAGATGTCATTCAACCCTTCGAGCCAGCCCCACCATTCAATATGATCATAGCTGATCATCAAAAATCAGTTCCTGCTTTCTCCCCATATCCCTTGATTCTGTTAGTCCTAAGAGCTATATCTATCTCTTCAATACAGAATAATTTTCTGATTATGTGTGGTGAAAATAAATACATTTTGAGTCAGGGTCTCTAGTTTGTTTTGGCTTTTTGGCCTACTGGTTGTAATCATATAACAATGTTCTGGATTGTACATTTAATCTTTTTGACAATGAGGATGGAGGGTTTCGGCCCGAAAAGTTACCTATTTCCTTCGCTCCATAGATGCTGCTGCACCCGCTGAGTTTCTCCAGCATTTTTGTGTACCTCAGGTTTAGTTTAGTTTAGTTTAGAGATACAGCGGGGAAACTTGCCTTTCTGCCCACCGAGTCTGCACCGACCAGCGATCCCCGCACATTAACACTATCCTACACACACTAGGGACAATTTACACTTATACCAAGACAATTAACCTACAGACCTGTGCATCTTTGGAGTGTGGGAGGAAACAGTAGATCGTGGAGAAAAACCATGTGGTCACGGAGAGAACGTACAAACTCCGTACCGACAGCACCTGTCGTGGGGATCGAACCCGGGTCTCCAGGACTGGAAGCGCTGTAAGGCAGCAACTCTACCGCTGCACCACCTTGCCGCCCTTCCCACGGTTGTGGGGTACAGCTGGAGGAGGGAAGGGGCAAGTGGGTGATGGGGCCTTGGGGCTGGGGCAAGATGGGTGGGTCAGGGGTCGAGACCGAGTTTGGATAAGGTTGGAGGGGGAAGCAGTGAATGGGCACGTGGGTCTGGGGGCTCGGAGAGGAGTGGGTGTACGGCCAGGAGCAGGTTCTGGGTCGTGTTTGGAGGGGAAAGGGTTGATTTAGTGATCAGATCTCGGGACTGGGGGGAGATGGAAGGGTCAATCAGGATCCAAGGTGTGGTCGGAGTCAGAGGCAGATCAGTGGCCAGGATCAGGGGTGGGATAAGGGAGGGGACGGGTCAACAACAGGTCTAGGGGCTGGGGGAAGGAATTGGGGTCAGTCAGCAGTCAGGATTTAGTCTTGGTGGGTGGGGAAGGTTGGCTTGGCTTAGTTTAGTTTAGTTCAGTTTAGTTTATTGTCATGTATACCAAGGTACAGTGAAAAACTTGTTTGTTGCGTGCTATCCAGTCAGTGGAAAGACTATACATTACTACAGGTGTCAGAGGCCAGAGAATGGGATTAGGAGAGAGAGATAGATCAGCCATGATTGAATGGTGGAGTAGACATGACGGGCCGAATTCTACTCCTATCACTTATGACCTTATGATTACCAGTGATGGGAGTGATCATTGATGGGAGCTAATGTTCCCAAGACATGGACTCATTTTTCCATTGAAACTCTAAATGAATGTTCCAGGTAATTGATGCACGTCGGAGTTGAATTTCTGGATGACAACACTACTGCAAGCTGGGTTAATGGCTGCCCTCGGCCATCTGATGTACACAGGTCTGGTGTGTTCAAGATATGTTTTGCATTTAAATCACACATTTCACGTGAGCATGTCGAAGCATAGTTTGAAGTGCGATGCATTAAGAGATAATTAGTTTGGGCAGAAAAATTCATTTTTTAAATTTAGTTTAGAGATATAGCATGGAACTCATCCACTCCCTACACACTAAGGGCAATTTGTAGAGACCGCTTTACCTACAAACCCACACGTCTTTGGGACGTGGGAGAAAACCTGAGCACCCGGAGGGAAACCACGCAGTCTCATGGGGAACACGCAAACTCCACACAGACAGCACCCAAGGTTAGGATTGAACCTGGGTCTTTGGCATTATGAGTCAGCAGCTCTACCAGCTGTGCCACTGTCATCCCATTGTCAAATCCCTCCACGGCCTTTCCTCTCCAGTTCTTCGATCACACCAGACCAGCGCCGGGCAAAGGGTACTTGCCACAGGAGATTCCAACCACAGATTACACCCCCATCACCACGCTGAGTGGTGGCCACCAAACATACACTTGGCTGGAAAAGCTAGAGTGTGGTTACAGGGTTTGACCAGCCAGAGTGTAGTTACAGGGACAAGTCAGAGGCTGGCTATCCTGCAGTGTGTCACTCACCTCCTGACACTCAATGCATTTGCACCACTTACTAGGCACGTCAGGAGCAAGACAGAATGGATGGATGAGGACACCTCGAACAAATTCTCAGGAAGCTCACATTATTGAGGACATGTGCAGGAAGGAACTGCAGATGCTGGTTCAAACCGAAGATAGGCATAAAAAGCTGGTGTAACTCAGCGGGTCAAATAGCATCTCTGGAGAAAAGGAATAGGGTCTGAAGTTGGATCTCGACCCGGAACGTCGCCTATTCCTTTTCTCCAGAGATGCTGTCTGATCCGCTGAGTTACTCCAGCATTTTGTGTCTATTATAGAGGACAAAGCAGTTCCCTGGATTAGCACCCATCGTGCACCCTAAGTATCCGTTGTTCCACCATCAGAGCACTGTAGCTGATTTTGGGCTTGCTACCTTCCTCAGCATAAAGCTATCTCCTGCTTCCACCATGATAAACGGATGGAGAGGCAGAAAAGCAACAAGGAACATGAGTCAGGAAGAGAGTGGTGAGTGCCCTGAGCGCTGAAACAAAGCAGCAAATTTGTCCAGGGAGGTGCGAACATGAAGCAGACAGCTGGCAGGCAATTCCGAGCTCCAGGCCGACAACAGACCTCCAGTGAGTTGTGCGGAGACGGTGCCAAGCCGACCATCTGCTGCAGCAGTTTGCAGACAAATTGGGGACATGATCAACCTTTATTCATCCAGGCTGCTGTAGTCCCAACGCCAGTTTGTCATGGCACATGTAGGTCGCCTCCTGATGCCTTGCTCCAGCACTTTGTGCCTGGACTCTGGGATTTGTGCTGATCTTTAACCAGTTGTAGAGGTGGCTGCCAATGTCAGAGCACAGCTTCTGTGGTAACCTAGTGACGATGAGGTTCATGCTGCCATCGCCAATGCATAAGCAACGTCAATACGATGAAGAAGTGAATTAATACCTAAACGTGAGTCCCTGATCAACACTGGAAGGGCACAGGGTGTCTGCATTTGTCATTCTTGTTGTAAGAAGGAGCAGTAATCGTTGTGCCTTGCACCGAGGTCCTCGGGTAATCGGGAGGTCATCCAACAACTCCAGATCATCCCACTGCAGTCTCCCACAGGGAACAGGTCATAGGTTCATAAATTCATAAGTCACTAGACCAAGTGGGACCCGTTGGGCCCCATTCCTCCAATGCAATATTCCACCACTCACCCATAGCCCCGGATTGCGCAGGCGCGGCTGACAGGTTCCCGTTGTGACGCCAGAGATCCCCGTTGTGACGCGAGTCAGGGCAATCACCCCCAAGTGCGCCTCGCCATCCCTCTTCCTACCTCTATCCTCCTCCATTACCCCTCACCCCCCAGTACTCCCCCCTTCCCCTTCACCCTCCCTCTTCTTTCCCCTCTCATCCTCCCCTCCCTCACTCCCTCCCTCCCTCTCCTTACAACAATGTAACAAATCTCTCATTACACTGGGCAGAACACTGTTGACGGGCAATTTATGTAAATGAGATCCCATTGTGACGTCATAGGCTGCTAACTGCCAGTGGAACACTGGTGAGGGGAAGTTTATGTAAATGAGATCCCATTGTGACACCATAGCTGTAACTGCCAGTGCAGATGGAATTTTGTTTTCACAAAGTGGGATTTTGTAAAGTTAAAAATGTGAATAACTTGTAAAATATTACATCAATCTGAATGAAACTTGATACACTACACCACAGGATAATGGTGAGTAAGGCGGTCCATAAATTGTAGCACTATCGTGTACTGTTTTGGCAAAGGTCACGTCATGACGGACATGCATGCACTTAGACAAGATGAGAGTTTAAGTAATATACTAGACCAAGTGGGACCCGTTGGGTCCCTGTCACACGGTAGGACTGGTTCCCAAATGCAATATTCCTAATATTCCCATTCACCCATGGCCCCCAACTGCGCAGACGTGGCTGATGAGTTCCCATTGTGGTGCTAGAGTCCCCGTTGTGACACGAGTCATGACAACCCTCCCCAATTGCACCTCGCCATCCCTCTTCCTACCCCTATCCTCCTCCACTCACCCTTCATCCCCAACACTCCCTTCCCCTCCTCTTCACCCTCCCTCTTTTTTCCCCTCATCTCCTCCCCTCGCCCACTCCCTCCCTCTCCTTACAACAATGTAACAAATCTCTCATTGCACAGGGTGGAACACTGTTGACGGGCAGTTTATGTTAATGAGATCCCATTGTGACATCATATGCTGCTAACTACCAGTGGAGCACTGTTGAGGGGCAGTTTATGTAAATTATATCCTATTGTGACATTATAGCTGATAACTGCCAGTGCAGATGAAAGATTATTTTCAAAGTGGGGTTTTGTAAAGTTAAAAATGTGAATAACTTGTACAAACTAACATCAATCTGAACAAAGGTACACAAAATTGCTGGGGAAACTCAGCGGGTGCAGCAGCATCTATGGAGCGAAGGAAATAGGCGACGTTTCCTCCATAGATGCTGCTGCACCCGCTGAGTTTCCCCAGCAATTTTGTGTACCTTCGATATTCCAGCATCTGCAGTTCCCTTTTGAACACATCAATCTGAACAAAACTTGATACACAACACCACAGGACTATGGTGAGTAAGGTGGTCCAAAAATGTTAGCGTTATCGTGCATAGTTTTGGCGTAATTCAGGCCATGAATCACACACACACGTGCACAGAAACACACACGCACACTCACTATCAGACAAGATGAGAGATAGATAGATAGATAGATAGATAGATAGATAGATAGATAGATAGATAGATAGATAGATAGATAGATAGATAGATAGATAGATAGATAGAGATAGAGAGATAGAGAGAGAGAGAGAGAGAGATAGATAGATAGATAGATAGATAGATAGATAGATAGATAGATAGATAGATAGATAGATAGATAGATAGATAGATAGATAGATAGATAGATAGATAGATAGATAGATAGATAGATTCAGATTCAGATTCAGATTCAATTTTAATTGTCATTGTCAGTGTACAGTACAGAGACAACGAAATGCATTTAGCATCTCCCTGGAAGAGCGACATAGCAAATGATTTAAATAAATAATAATAAGATAGATAGATAGATAGATACTCACCAAGAACCTATTAATCTCCACTTTAAAAATACCCTTTGACTTGGCCTCCACAGCCGTCTGTGGCAATGGATTCCATAGATTTACCACCCTCTGGCTAAAAAATTCCTCCTCATCTCCTAACTAAAGGTGCGTTCTTTCATTCTGGAGCTGTGCCATCTGGTCCGAGATTCTCCCACTAGTGGAAACATCCTCTCCATGTCCACTCTATCCAGGCCTTTCACTATTCGGTAAGTTTCAATGAGATCACCCCCAGTCCTTATAAACTCTAGCATGCACAGGCCCAGTGCCTTCAAATGCTCACAATTCATAACTTATAGCAGCAGAATTGGACCATTCGGCCCATCAAGTCTATTCCACCATTCAATCATGGCTAATTTATTTTTCTCTCCCAATGCCATTCTCCTGCTTTCTCCCCATATCCCCTGACACCATTATTTAATCATACTCATCATACGGTAACCCAATCATCCCCGGGATCATTTTCATAAATCTCCTCTGGAATGGATCCTCTCCAAAGCCAGCTCATCCCTCATCAGATATGGGTCCCAAAACTGCTGACGATACACAAAATGTGATCTGACCACTCCGTGAAAAAGCCTCAGCATCACATCCCTATTCATTCCAGCCCCTGTGCTGTTGCAGCCTGCACCCTCATGGGTGAGTAGACTCACTGGAGGTCTATATTCTCAAGTGGAAGGTTCTACAATTTGTGCTTGGTCTATAAACAGAGTATAGGTTTAGGTTTATTAATGTCATACGTGTGATATGAGAGATGTGTGCCTAGAAATACTGCTGGGGGTGGCAGATGCAATAGTGGCATTTTAGAAACTTTTGGAAAGGCATATGGATCTGCAGGGAATGGAGGGATACAGATTATCTGCAGACATGGCAGAGTTGTTCTTATAAACATAGAAACATAGAAAATAGGTGCAGGAGGAGGCCATTCAGCCCTTCAATAATCGTCTCCAATCAATAACCAGTGCCTGCCTTCTCCCCATATCCCTTGATTCCACCTGCCCCTAGAGCTCTATCTAACTCGTTCTTAGCGCCATGTTGCGGATAGAAGGGCCTTTCCTTGTGCTGAACTGTTCTATGTTCTATGCGTACCAAGATACAGTGAAAAGCTTTGTTTTTGCATGCTATCCTTTCAGATTAGATAATACTAAATATAAATACAATCGTCAAACTCAAGTATAATAGGATGAGCAAAGGGGGAGATATACAGTGTATTAGTGAACAACTCCATGCTGCCCCGACCTCACTCACACTGGGTGCTTTACCATCATGAAGCACTGGGGGTTCACCCAAGACTGAAATACTTGACCTGAGTCTCTTATCCTGATTTGGAGTTTGCATGTTCTCCCTATGACCACCTGGCTTTCCCTCAGGTGCTATGGTTGCCTCGTGTCAAGAGGTGGATGGATGGGTTAATCTGCTCATGTAAATTACTTGTTTAATGACAACATATTCAGAAAGGGGATTGGATGGATACTGTATATTAAACAGTGATAAGCTTTGTTTGCATGCTATCCAGTCAAATCAAATAATATTGTACAAAAATTACCAGAGTGCAGAATACAGTATGATAGTGTTACAGTTATGGAGAAAGTCCAGGTAAAGAAAAGTGCAAGGTCTCCAATGAGGTAGGTTGGAAGCTTGGGGTTCACCCTATATTATGAGAGGATTGATAACATACTTGCTGAATTTAGTGGTACGTGCTTTGAAGGTTTTGTACTTTCGAAGCAACCGTAGAGGGGAAAAGAGGGAATGGCCAGGGTGAAAATGGTCCTTGATTATGTTGGCTGTTTTCGCGAGGCAGCGTGAAGTCAATGGGGAAGTAGCGGGTTGATTTGATGGAGGGGGATACATCCACAACTCTCTACAATTTCCTGTGGACTTGGGCAGAGCGTAACCACATGCAGAGTTAGATGGAAATAAGGCGGGAACTGGGCTCAACGCGATTGTCCGTGGAACTGATTTATCTGATGGGTTGATGTCCTAACAGGTTCAGGGTCTTTGACCTGACACACTGCCTCTGAACGTTTTTCTCCACAAATGCTGCCTGACCTTCTGAGTGTTTCCAGCTCTTCAAGTTTATATTGACTCCCAGCATCTGATTTTCACTTTCCTGCCTTCCTCCAGAGAAATTCCTCCCTCTTCCCTCAACTCCAACGTTACATCATCTCATGAAGCCATCTCAAGAATTGACAGCCTCTATCATATATTTTAAGCTCCTGTATGTAATGCGTTGGCCTTATTAATTAGTCATAAATCATGGGAATATAACAGAGCGTGAATTAATTATTTTTTTTGGGAGAAGGAACAGTTACTATGGTAACAATTCAGCTTTGTTAGCCAAAGTTTTATGCCTAAGCAGGAAATGTGTTCCTGACTCTGTGGAGCTTAAAGAAGGGGATTCTTCTCCAGGACATCGAGAGCAGTTCAGAGCTTGTAAATATTTCAGGATAACACTGGCATTTGAAAGGAAACGCTAAAGCAAGTTCGGATCAGCTGCAGTGGAATTGGGGTCTCACTGACTGTTCATTCAATAACATGTGTGTGTCTATCCCAGTCCAAGGGTTAACACAAACACCATCACTTCTCTTAATTGGGCCATCTCATCTCACACTCATCCCCAAAACAAGAACTTCAAGTTCAAGTTCAGGTTACATTTATTGTCACATACACCAATTGGTGCAGTGAAATTTGAGTTACCATGCAGCCACACAAATAAAATAAAATGATCACAACACGATAGAATTTAACATGAACATCCACCACAATGGAATCAACGTTCCCACTGTGAGGGAAGGCAATAAAGTTCAGTCATCTTCCTCGTTGTTCACCTGTGGTCGGGGCCTTTGAGCCCTCCACAGTCGCCGCTATGGACGGCCCGATGTACAGGCCCTCCCGCCGGGATGATCGAAGCACCAGCGTCGGAACGCAAGAACACTCTCAGCAGCTTGGAGTTTCCGAATCGGCCGCTTCTTACCGGAGACCGCGGCTTCTGAAGTCCACAGGCCGAGCTGGACGGAGCTCCGACACTGGCGACCTCGACAAAGATCCCAGGCACCGCGATGTTAGGGTCAGCGCCGCCCGCAGCTGGAACCTCCACAAACCACAGCTCCAGGGTGTGAAAGTCGGCAGGCCCTCCGGAGCTCCAACACGGCGATCCCCGGTAAGGCATCGCCCGCTCCGCGATGAAATTCAGTGCTGTGCTGCTGCTGAAGCTCCGGCCGATCTCCGGCACGAAAGTCCGCGCCAATCCAGATGGTAGGCCGCGAGGGGGGGGAGGCGAAGATGCGACTCTGAGAATAGACGCATCCTCGACCAGGTAGTGACTGGGAAGCAGTTTCCCCTCTACCCCCACCCCCTCACCCAACCCCCACATAAAAAAGACTAAAAGACCTCCAAAGACATACTTTTTGACACTAAAAATAACAAAAAGGGTGAAAGGACAGACAGCTGCTGGCGAGGCTGCCACACTAGATGGCGCCACCACTCGAGACTTGCAGGGAGTAGTTCACTGTGCAAACCCGCCTCCCCTTCCCTTCGGGAAAACAGCCAATATAATCAAGGTCCACTAGCATCCCTGGATAGAAGGAATGGGTGACGTTCCGGGTGAGACCCTTCTTCAGATTCCTTCTATCCACGCATGCTGCCTGTCCCGCTGAGATATTCCAGCATTTTGTGTCTATCTTTGGTGTAAACCAGCATCTGTAGTTCCTTCCTACACATAATCAAGGACCACTCGCACCTCGGTCATTCTTCACCCTTCTATTCGGCAGAAGGTGCAAAAGCTTGAAAACGTGTACCACCATATTCAGGAACAACTTCCCCGCTGTTATCAGAATATTGAACGGACCTCTCATAATCTAGCCCTGTCCCACTGTACTAGTTCATTCATGTACTCTCCCGAGTTAAAAAAAAAATCAAACTCGTGGTAAGCACGTAGAATGAACGTAGCGGGTACGTCGGAGCTCGGGAACGTCTCTTAGTGGCTCGTAACGCGGTAAGCTCGGAAAGACTCGTGAAGATTTTTCAACATGTTGAAGAATGTCCACGAGAGCCCCGAGTACCTACGAGCGGACAGTACCGTAAATCTCCGAGTTCGAATCAGGGGAAACTCGGGAGAACTCTTTGAATGAACTCGTACAGTGGGACAGGGCTTTAAGGGTGTATTCCCAATCTCCCAACCTACCTTGTTGCGGCCTTTGCACTTTTTAAATCTTCAACGTCTTTGTGGATGTAACACTATATTCTTCACTGAGTAATTTTCTATTTGTACTTCCCATTGTTCTTGTGTGGCTTGATCGCACTCATGCAAGGTATGAACCAACTGGAGAGCATGTAAAACATAGTCCTGAAGTAAACAAACACCTCGGTGTCAAACAATTGGCGAATAAGCACAGAGACATGTGGCAGAAAATAGACTTGATTCACGTTGCAAGTGGGGGCTTTGGGCACCACGTTCCACAAATGATGTCCACCTACAATTCCTCGCCCTTTGGCGGTTCCCACGGCAACCAAGGAATCAACAACACTGGAAATTCAACTTTCATTATTCTTCCCTGAGAGTAAATAGCGCCTGAAAAGCATAAACTGTCAGAGTAAAATCACCTCTTGTCAGCCGCAAGGTGATTAATAATGCAGCTTCAGCAACATAAAATGTCCTGCGTTATTTACAGAGCATGATTACAAAATGCTCTGTAATCTACACCAACGACCAACCACTTCCCCCACAATGCCGCCGCTTCATCTATGCTGACCTCTGCATCACCACCCAACAGGAGAACTTCCAGAAGATCGAATCTGTCCTGGAAAGCGCCCTCCAAGAGATGACAACCTACTACAATAACAACCACTTGAAACCCAACCCATCAAAAACCCAACTATGCAGCTTCCATCTTAAAAATCGAGATGCAGGAAAACAACTGAGCGTCTCATGGGATGGCCACAAACTCTCCAACCACTTCCACCCCGTGTACCTCGGAGTCACACTCGACAGGACACTCTCTTTCAAAACCCACCTTCAGAACACCAAAGCCAATGTCAACACTCGCAACAACATCCTGCGCAAACTGGTAAACTCAAAGTGGGGCGCTGATCCACCAACCATCCGTGCAACTGCCCTAGCCCTGTGCTTCTCCACAGCTGAATACGCGTGCTCAAGCTGGAGCCGCTCCCACCACACCAAACTGGTTGACACAGCCCTCAACGACACCTGCCGCATTATCACGGGATGCATAAAGACAACGCCAGTCCCGTGCCTCTACGCCCTAGCTGGTATTGCCTCCCCCCATATCAGATGATCCATCGTCGCCCAAGACGAGCGGAGAGCACAGGAGATCGATACCAGGCACCCCCTACACGGACACACAGCACCTCCACCCCGACTGAAATCCAGAGCCAGTTTCTTGCAGACAGTCCCACCTCTCCAGACAACCAAAGAAAAAGCAAGGACCAACATCTGGAAAGATGAATGGAACCAGCTCAACACACGAGCCCACGACTGGATGGAGAGAGGAATCACTCCGACTGAATGCCTCGCCAGCGGGCACGACCTCCCATGGCCAACCGGGAAGACCCTCAACAGATTACAAGTGGAGCAGGGGAGGTGCAAAGCACTTATGAAAGCATGGAACTACCAGGCAGAAGACACATGCAGCTGTGGAGCAGTACAGACAATGTCCCACCTACTGGAGTGTGACAACGCCCCCCAGTGCAGCCCCCAGGACCTGGCTGAACCGACCCGACCAGCTGTGACCTGCGCCAGATACTGGCAGAACGACATCTGAGATTGCAACGGACTCGAAGAAGAAGATTACAAAAATTGACAATGCATTAGGGATATCAGGACAGGAAACAAAAAATTGATCAAAGACTTGAAGGAGAATCGTAAAGAAGGAGGAGAGCTTTACAGAACAAATTGCACTGAGTGACCTAAGACACGGCAGCTCACAGCAGAGCAGTTATGTGTTGGAACCAACTGCAGATGCTGGTTTGTACCGAAGATAGACACAAAATGCTGAAGTAACTCAGAGGTAAGGCAGCATCTCTGGATAGAAGGAATGCGTGACGCTTCTGCATTTCCTTATCACTGTCTGCTTTGATCTGTCGTTTTCACACCTTACCTTTCCATATCTCGAGACTGAAACGCTACCCATTCCTGCTCCCCAGAGATGCTGTCTGTCCCGCTGTGTTACTCCAGCAATTTGAGTGTATCTTCACCAGGACATTGCCTGAGATAACGTTTCGGGTCAGAACCCCTCCTCAGAGGTAACTTTTCAGATCCAAGCCTCCTTTCCCAATTCTGATAAAGAGTCTCAGATGTGAAACATCAAACACTATAATGTTCCTCTCAACAGATACTGCCTGACCTGCTGTGCATTTTCAGCACTTTCTGTTTTTATTTCAGATTGCCAGCATCCGTAATTTTTTATTTTCATGTCTCCTGGCTTAGTTGGCTGTCAAATATTTTTGGTTGTACTGAATATTTCTGACATTCAGAAACATTAAAAAAGCTATTGAAGCATTTTGAATCTGTGGAAAATATTTCACTTTTTGCACATATCTTTTAAAACATTAAATGCAAAATAAGTACGAGAACAAAAACAATTAAAACATTGGAATAAATTCAAACATTGAAACAGATCTAAAGACCCTCAGTCCTGCTTGGCCTACGTGACCTCCCGTTGACAAAAACTTTAAATCTCCTTCCCCGCTCCCGCACTGACCTGTCTGTCCTGGGCCTCCTCCACTGTCAGATTGAGGCCCAAAGCAAATTGGAGGAACAGCATCTCATATTTCGCTTGGGCAGCTTACACCCCAGTGATATGAATATTGATTTCTCTACCTTCAAGTAACCCTGGCATCCCGTCTCTCTCCGTCTCTCCCCCACCCTTGTCGTCGTACTAGTTTCACTGCTGTCCTGTTGAGTTTCATCTGAGTTTCATCCTGATAAGTTATCTGTATAACTCGTTTTCAACTTGCCCACAGCTATCAATGGCCCGTTTCATTTATCATCGATTCTTTTTTGCATATCTTTCATTCATTAGTTCTATATCTCTCTCCGTCACCGTCTATATCTCTCGTTTCCCTTTCCTCTGACTCTCAGTCTGAAGAAGGGTCTCGACATGAAACATAACCTATTCCTTTTCTCCAAAGATGCTGCCTGACCCGCAGAGTAATTCCAGGTTGTTGTGTCTAAAGACATCAGCACATGGTCATCATTCTCCACCGCTGAGATGAACAGAGAAGGTCTCGCTGTCCCAAGGTCTAATCCAATGCTGGCCATTCCAATGAATCTCCCATCCATTATAATGCAGGGACTGCAATTGTGCTCTTGTGTTGTATTCAACGAGGAACCCCATGTCAAAGTGTAGGCAAAGAAATTCCGGCAAGCAGCTGTCAGCATGTTTGGGACACACTTGCATCCGCACACATGTGTTGTAATTCCGGTCTTGCTGGTGCATGCACGGGGCTGCAGCAGAAGTTACATGCAGAACTGCTGCCATTTCCCTACAGAGACCAGGCCAGCATTTTCCTACTTTAAATCAATCTTACTGCCGGCTGAGAACAGTGTGGGTAGTGTCTCTCTCAGTCTGGCTGCTGCTTTATTCCTGCATCGTATTCCAAAACCAACAGCGGAGAACGACCGAGAACCGGGGTTAACGAAGGAGCTGTCTGATTAGGTTCTGCTTTACAAGTGCACCTGAGACATGTTGCTCTCAGATGACCTCCAGCAAGAATCCTAACAAGCTGTAGATTATTAAACACTGGTGGTAGGACTGGGGTTGGCAGACACAGGGACTAGTACTCAAGGTTTCTGTATATCTCTTGAATAACGTTTAATAGGCAGCTGGCAATTGCTTGGGGAAATATTATCTCTGGGACCAGTTGAGGCATATGACCATGAGGTAGAGACAGGCTGTTCGGCCCCTTGACCCTGCCCCGTCATTCACAAGGAGCATCACAGGTCTAGCTTTCATCACGTTCCTGCCCGATCTATGACCCTCGATTCCATCACTGATTAAAAGTCTATCCATCACAGCTTTGAAGATATTCAAGCATTTTATCTTGGTAGATCTCTGAAACAAGGAAAACCATAAACTCACACCCTTTGACAGATGAAATGCTTCCTCATCTCAGTATTGAGAGTGAGCTCCTTAGTCTGAGGCCAGGCAGCTGGTCCCACAACAACCTCCTAGCATGTAGCATGCCATGCCCTAGCAATCTTATGATCAATTCTCATTCTTCTAAACTCCAAGAATCAAACCCTTCAAACTCTTCAATCTTTCATAGAATCATAGAGTCATAGAGTGATACAGTGTTGAAACAGGCCCTTCGGCCCAACTTGCCCACGCCGGCTGACATGTCCCAGCTACACTAGTTCCCTTCATACTTGGGTTCAAAATGAAACATCTCTGAATTGCCTCCAATATATTTCCTTAAATAAGGAGATCAAAATCATTCTTTGGATGTGGTTCAAGTGCTCATCTAGACAGGGTGGCATGGTGGCGCAGCGGTAGAGTTGCTGCTTCACAGCACCAGAGACCTGGGTTCAATCCTAACTACGGGTGCTGTCTGTACGATGTATGTTCTCCCTATGACCACATGGGTTTTCTCCATTTGCTCCAATTTCTTCCCATCTTCCAAAGACATCAGGTTTGTAGGTTAATTGACTTCTGTAAATTGACCCTAGTGTGTAGGATAGTATTAGTGTACATGGTGATCATGGTTGGCGTGGACTCAGTGGGCCGAAGGGCCTGTTTCTACACTGTATATCTAAAATCTAAAAATCTTGGAAACCAAGTGCTGGAGTAACATAGCATATACGGCACTTGGAGGGGCTCCTGTTTACCTTTGTTATTGGATGTGTACAACATGAATCTGTGGGCATGAAGGCATCTTAGCAAGGCTGCTCAAGTCCATGTAAAGACAGTCTTTGTACATGTGGTGCCAGCCTTCATAACCATCAAGGCACTCAACAAGATTTACTGAAGAGAATTTAACACCAAGCTGCATAACAATCAAGATGTTCAACACCTTCATCCAAAGAGGTAGGTTTAGAGCAACTTTATTGGAGGAAAGAAGTGTAGAGGAATTCAGGGAGAGACTTCCAAGACCAGGCATGTCAATGTTGGACGGCGTTGTTAATGTCTGGGATTCTCAGAACTGACAACTAGAGAATAGCTAACATGGCAGCGTTAAAATCAAGATAAAATCAATATCATGGAATGATTTAGAGGGATAAGGTCATAAGGTCATAGGTGACAGGAGCAGAATTAGGCCATTCGGCCCATCAAGTCTACTCCGCCATTCAATCATGGCTGATCTATCTCTCCCTCCTTCTCCTACCTTCTCTCCATAACCCTAACACCCGTACTAATCAACAATCTATCTATCTCTGTCTTAAATAGGAGCAAACGTGGCCAGGTGGGATGGGCACCTTGTTCAGCTTGGGCATGCCTTGCCCAAAGGGCCTGTTTCCATGCTGTATAACTCCATGACTCAATGTCTGCCTACGCATAAAATCAGATCAGCTGAGATCTAGTGCAGGTCAGCAGGCAATCCAAGTACTGAGGTGGTAATGGGAACTGACATGAGCAGGCAAAGTTTTGGTTTGGAAGAACTCATTGCCACAGAGGGCTGTGGAGGCCAAGTCAGTGGATATTTTTAAGGCAGAGATAGATAGATTATTGATTAGAACGGATGTCAAGGGCTTTGGGGGAAAGGCAGAAAAATGGGATTAGCTGACAGAGATCAGCCATGATTGAATGGCGGAACAGACTCGATGGGCCGAATGGCCTAATTCCACTCCTATAACATGAACTGGCGAACTGATTCAAGATAATGGAGACGGTCGCATGGTTTCAGCAACTGCCCAGCCGTGGGGCCGCTACATCCGGCCTGCAGAAGGTGGGCTGCTGAAGGATGAGCCCTTCAGGAATCCCGAGCCCTTCCCACAGAGAAGCGATTGGCATGGCAGCAAGAGTTAATCCAGCCTCACGTGGCCCGGACCTGGATGCAGGTGAGAGAGAAAGCTCCAGGTCTCTGCAAGCCTGCCAAAACAACTCTACTCACACTATGCAGAATGTCAGACTGTTATTTTACAAGACATCTTAATAGCACTTCTCCCACTCACTTTCTCCCACAGTTTGCAGCTTACAATATCTTGCCAAGAGGTGCCTTTGTCATTTTACAGTCATGTTCTCTGTGCTGTTATTGATTTTGTTAAATATTTACAGGATCAAAGCATTCCTGGCCCAGTCCTACTGCCCACAAGAAGGAAGGAGGTGGCGAGCCAGCCTCTTGCACCACTGCAATCCTTGGTGGGAAGATGGCCGCACAGAGTTAATGGGCAAGGCATTGTGATAGAATGAACATCACTTCCAAAGTGCCTCAGACACAGCAACATCTCCTGCGTACGACACTGGGAGGTTAGCCTGGACTATATGACCAGGTCTCTGAAATCAGTCTTTTCACCCAGAGAGTTGTGAATCTGTGGAATTCGCTGCCACAGAAGGCAGTGGAGGCCAGTTCACTGGATGTTTTCAAGAGAGAGTTTTGCCCCTGTCCCACTTAGGAAACCTGAACGGAAACCTCCGGAGACTTTGCGCCTCACCCAAGGTTTCCGTGCGGTTCCCGGAGGTTTTTGTCAGTCTCCCTACCTACTTCCACTACCTGCAACCTCCGGCAACCACCTGCAACCTCCGGGAACCGCACGGAAACCTTGGGTGGGGCGCAAAGTCTCCAGAGGTTTCCGTTCAGGTTTCCTAAGTGGGACAGGGGCATTAGATTTAGCTCTTAGGGTTAAAGGAATCAAGGGATATGGGGGGAAAAGCAGGAACGGGGTACTGATTTTAGATGATCAGCCACGATCATATTGAATGGCGGTGCTGGCTTGAAGGCGCCTGCACTATTTTTCTATGTTTCTAAGCCACACTGTTTTGGCTCAGATTGAGTGTGCAAACACTGAGCCAGGTCTGGGCAGTGCAGAACATGAACCAGGTCAGACGCCCTGCATATATATGTATGTCTGTGTATATTAAGTGAGCTTTGTTCACTCACTAGAAACAGCAAGTCACCATAAATAGGCAGCTGCCTTTAATTTATGATGTTACTTGGTAACTGGTTCAAATACCTCAGCGGTATTCAGGCTGCAAATTCCTTCCGGTAATGCACTGGGAGGTTCGAGAAGGGAATTGTATTTATAAGGCTATTAATTCATTAAACATATGTCAAGCATAGGCCCATTTTTCTTCATGATATGGAGTACTCTGGTCTCTAACCTTCACGAGCTATCAATAGGCTTCTCTCTATTGACAGCATCACAGTCAATTAATTCTCGTAATTACACGCTGCAGTTTTGCTTTGCTTACACTTATAATATTGGGACTCCAAACACAATAATGGCTGCCTTGAATGAGATCAACTAATTCAGTTCTCCCAGAGGATCAAGTCTCAGAACTTCCCGTCTGCACTGGCTGGCTGCTGTCCAAGAAGCATGCAGTCATTTGCATCTGTTTTCAGACTTCCCTTAACCCAACCATTGTTTTTAATTCACATGTGCAGGCAGATACCTTACTTAGCTTTGGTTCCTGAGATAATTTCCACGCCAACTGATCCCACTCAGATCTACAGATTCCAATTTTTTTTTTTAAGTCTTTTTAATGATGCTTTTAGGGGATTTGAAGGGAAAGTGTTTTTTTTACACAGAGAGGCACGATGACACAGTGGTAGAATTGCTGCCAGAGTTCCTGTCTGGATCGAACCAGTGCCAGAGACCCAGGTTCGATCCTGACTACGGGTGCTGTCTGTGCAGAGTTTGTATGTTCACCCCTGGCCCTGCATGGGTTTTTTTCTAGGGATCTCCGGTTTCCTCCCACATTCTAAAGACGTACAGGTTTGTAGGTTAATTGGCTTGGTGTAATTGTAAATTGTCACTAGTGTGTGTAGGATAGTGTTAGTATATGGGGATCGCTGGTCGGTGCGGACTCAGAGCTTTCGTGCTGTATCTCTAAACTAAACTAAACTGAACTAAACTAAGTGTAGTCAGATACAATCACAACATTTAAGAGGCATTTAAACAGACACTTAATAGGCAAGGCATTGAAGCAGACGGACTTAATGCGGATAAAGTGGACATCGTAGATGGGCCGAAGAGATACTTTCCGTACTGTACAATTCTATCATACCTCCAGGTGGCCCTTTGTTTTTGGAAAATGCAGTTTCCATTTGAAACTAATGATTCGCTGTTGAACCACAAACATGAAAATGTAAGATGTCTTCCGAACTCATTATTGGAGGGATTCTCAAAAAAACTGAAATGTTCCACGTTTCCAAAGAAAGACAAACCTACAGGGATAGGTTGAGTTAAATGGTTCTTTCTTGGGAATGGTTTATTATGGTCATGTGTTTTAACATGTTTTGCATGCAATCCAAGCAAATCATACCGTACATGAGTAATAAAAGGGAACTGCAGATGCTGGTTTATACCAAAGCTATACACAAACGCTGCAGTAACTCAGCAGGTCAGGCAGCACCTCTGGAGAAAATGGACAGATGTGTTAACTGTTATTTTTCCACAGATGCTGTCTGACCTACTGAGTTTTTCCCTCATTCTGTTTTTATTTGCATCTGCATTTCTTACTCCTTCAAAGTTTTGCCATCTTATTATGTCCTTTACTCAAGAACTACCTCTGCCAGGAAGTAGTTATCAGAATGGGCCAAGTTTATATATAGATAGTTTTATTGTAAATGGACATCAAGGAACGAAGGGCTGAGATATAACTTCCAATTCCAACACTAAATCATGCTATAAAATGTTGATTGGGGTGTATATACACCATATTTGAGAAATCTTGCTCCTAATATTGCAAATAACTCATTATATTGAAACGACAGCGTAAAAGTGGAGTCAAATGGAGCCATTTTATGCTCCACAAATCAATTCGACAGACATGGACTAAGCTTACTTTGCACAATATGGTTCTTGAGCGTCTGCAGTTACAGTGTATTCGAGACATATAGCACAGAAATAAGCCCTTCAGCCCAACTTATCCATGCCACATGTGAGCTAGACTCAGCTCTCCACATTTTGCCCATATTCATCTGAACCATCCCTGTCCATGTACCTGTCCAAATGCTTTTTAAATGTTTTAATTGTGCCTGCCTCAACTACTTCATTGAGTAGCTTGTTCCATATACCCACCATCCTCTATGGAGGGACCTGTGGTGCATGGAAGGTAGTCATGTAAGATTCCTTATAGGAGCTACTTATGATGTGCTGCCATCACTGCAGAGCCTCAAACAGTGGGGACCCAGCGTGTCTCTTGTGTTCAGAGGTGGCAACGTTGAGGCTTATTTTATCAGGATGTAGGACTATAGACAATAGACAATAGACAATAGGTGCAGGAGTAGGCCATTCAGCCCTTCGAGCCAACACCGCCATTAAATGTGATCATGGCTGATCATCCCCTATCAGTAACCCGTTCCTGCCTTATCCCCATATCCTCTGACTCCGCTATCCTTAAGAGCCCTATCTAGCTCTCCCTTGAAAGTGTCCAGAGAACCGGCCTCCACTGCCCTCTGAGGCAGAGAATTCCACAGACTCACAACTCTCTGGGTGAAAAAGTGTTTCCTCATCTCCGTTCTAAATGGCTTACCACATTCTTAAACAGTGACCCCTCGTTCTGGACTCCCCCAACATCGGGAACATGTTTCCTGCCTCGAGCCTGTCCAAACCCTTAATAATCTTATATGTTTCAATAAGATAGACAATAGACAATGGAGCCAGCAATCCCTCTCATCCTTCTAAACTCCAGAGTGTACAAGCCCAGCTACTCCATTCTCTCAGCATATAACAGTCCCGCCATCCCGGGAATTAACTTTGAAAGCATACGCTACACTCCCTCAATAGCAATAATGTCCTTCTTCAAATTAGGGGACCAAAACTGCACACAATACTCCAGGTGTGGTCTCACTAGGGCCCTATACAACTGCAGAAGGACCTCTTTGCTCCTATACTCAACTCCTCTTGTTATGAAGGCCAACATGCCATTTGCTTTCTTCACTTCCCGACTAACCTGGATTTCACTCAGTTCCTCCATCTCATTTGACCCCCGGTCCCCTGCTATTTCCGGAAGATTATTTATGTCTTCCTTAGTGAAGACAGAACCAAAGTAATTATTCAATTTGTCTGCCATGTCCATGTTTCCCATGATCAATTCACCTGTTTCTGACTGCAAGGGACCTACATTTGTTTTAACTAATCTTTTTCTCTTCACATATCTATAAAAACGTTTGCAATCAGTTTTTATGTTCCCTGCCAGTTTTCTTTCATAATCTATTTTCCCTTTCATAATTAAGCCTTTTGTCCTCCTCTGCTGGACTCTGAATTTCTCCCAGTCCTCTGGTAGGCTGCTTTTTCTGGCTATTTTGTATGCTTCATCTTTTGTTTTGATACTATCCCTGATTTCCCTTGTTATCCACGCATGCACTACCTTCCCTGATTTATTCTTTTGCCAAACTGGGATGAACAATTGTTGTAGCTCATCCATGCAGTCTTTAAATGCCTTCAATTGCATATCCACCGTCAACCCTTTAAGAATCAATTGCCAGTCTATCTTGGCCAATTCACGTCTCATACCCTCAAAGTTACCTTTCTTTAAGTTCAGGACCCTTGTTTCTGAATTAACAATGTCACTCTCCATCCTAATGAAGAACTCAACCATATTATGGTCACTCTTGCCCAAGGGGCCACGCACAACAAGACTGCTAACTAACCCTTCCTCATTACTCAATACCCAGTCTAGAATAGCCTGCTCTCTCGTTGGTTCCTCTACATGTTGGTTTAGAAAACTATCCCGCATACATTCCAAGAAATCCTCTTCCTCAGCACCCTTGCCAATTTGATTCACCCAATCTATATGTAGATTGAAGTCACCCATTATAACTGTTTTACCTTTGTTGCACGCATTTCTAATTTCCTGTTTGATGCCATCCCCAACTCCACTACTACTGTTAGGTGGCCTGTACACAACTCCCACTAGCATTTTCTGCCCCTTAGTGTTTCGCAGCTCTACCCATATCGATTCCACATCCTCCAAGCTAATGTCCTTCCTTTCTATTGAGTTAATCTCCTCTCTAACCAGCAACGCTACCCCACCTCCTTTTCCTTTCTGTCTATCCCTCCTGAATATTGAATATCCCTGGATATTCAGCTCCCAGCCTTGGTCACCCTGGAGCCATGTCTCCGTGATCCCAACTATATCATTGTCATTAATAGCTATCTGCACATTCAAATCATCCACCTTATTATGAATGCTCCTTGCATTGAGACACAAAGCCTTCAGGCTTGTTTTTACAACACTCTTACCCCTTATACAATTATGGTGAAAAGTGGCCCTTTTTGATTTTTGCCCTGGATTTGTCTGCCTGCCACTTTTACTTTTCACCTTGCTACCTATTGCTTCTACCCTCATTTTACACCCCTCTGTCTCTCCGCTCAAACTCTTTCCCTTTAACTCCATCCTCGACTATCCCATTTGACACCCCACCCCCCTTATTCAGTTTAAAACCACCCGTGTAGCAGTGGAAAACCTGCCTGCCAGAATGCTGGTCCCCCACCTGTTAAGATGCAATGCGTCCCTTTTGTACAGTTCCCCCTTACTCCAAAACAGATCCCAGTGATCTAAGAATCTAAATCCCTGCCCCGTACACCAGTTCCTCAGCCACGCATTCAGGTCCCATATCTCCCTGTTCCTGCTCTCGCCAGCACGAGGAACTGGAAGCAAACCGGAGATAACAACCCTGGAGGTCCTGCTTTTCAGCATTTTTCCGAGCTCTCTGAAGTCAGGCTGCAGAATATTCATTCCCTTCTTTCCGACATCGTTTGTGCCGACATGCACTACCACTTCCGGCTGTTCACCTTCGCCCTTGTGGATTTTCTGCACTGTCCGTGACATCCTGGATCCTGACACCAGGAAGGCAGCGCACCATCCTCGAATCCCGTCTGTTGCCGCAGAAACCCCTGTCCGTACCTCTCACAATGGAGTCTCCCACTACAATGGCGTTGCCTGACGTTGGCCTCTTTGGTTTTGGCTCAACAGCCCTTTTTCCTTCGCAAGCCAGTCCGCCGCTCGGTGTAATAACGTCTTCTGACCCGACAGCTTCTAAGTGGGTGAACCTGTTCACAAGAGGTACAACACCCGGGGACGTTTGCATTCCATGCTTCCCTCCCTTGTTCACCATCACCCACCTTCTCTCTTCCAGTACCTTAGGTGTAACAATCTTACTGTAGGACTTGTCGAGGAACGACTCAGTTTCTCGGACGAACCTGAGGTCATCCACTTGCTTCTCCAGTTCCCCAACACGGTCCTTCAGGAGCTGTACCTGGATGCACTTCTCACATTTGTAGCAGCCAGAGGCACCAGCAATGTCCTTGACCTCCCACATACTGCAAGTATCACACTGAATCAGCTTGCTTGACATCTTCTTCTATCGTCTCTCCCTCTTCAGCGTTTTGCGTAGCCTCCTCTCCTCAGCCTCTTTGCCGAAGACTTTCGAGCCAAAGACTCGCACTTTTCTCACAGGGTACTTCCCTCACAAGGCCGCTCACTCACTGCCGCTCGCTAAGAACCGTCTTGCTTATATTGACTGATAAATTGCCTAATTTACCAATTTACAAACCAAATTCCTCAATTTTCAACTGTTTTCCCCCCTCTGACTCACTTCTCTCCTCCCACTTGGGCTAGAGCCAATCAGTGTTTTCTCCTGCTTATCTTTGTTGCTGTTGCTTCCAAATCCACAGCAGCTCTGAGTAAAGTCTGCCTGTGCTTTGCCTCTCCTTTTCAACTGATCCTGAATCTATTGAACATTGGAAAATTATCACCAATGCGTCCACAATTTCTAGAGCCAGTTACTTAAGTACCCTGGGATGCGGACCAACGTTTGTTGTTCCGCAGGAAATAATTACTACTAGTTTGAGGCCTGATATAGTGTTTTGGTCAATTAGTCAGCGGATAGTGCATTTTATAGAACTGACGGTGTTTTGAAAGAACTTAGTGGATGAGGTTTATGAAAGCAAAAGGCTTAGATTTGTAGAGTTGGCAGCAGAGGTTGAGCAGCGAGATGGAGAGCGAGACTACACCCGATAGAGGTGGGCTGTAGCGAGGTCAGCTACATCGCTAGGAATTTGCGGATAAAGTTTGTGTCTGGCCGTATAGGAGATGTCAGAGGCAGCAGTGCAAGGCAGTATGTGGATTTGATGGTGAAGAAACAGTGTCAGTTGGGGGGGGCGGGGGCAGAAGGGAAATGTATAACGTGCGGTAAGTGTATTTTGTTGTATGTGTATTCCTTATAAGTGTATCTGTGAGGTTGATATTTGTGGCACTGCGATTGTTTGATGATGGGCTAGGATGAGTGTAAGACAGGATGCGAGTATTTAGCATTTGTTTGAGTGAATTAATTGTCTGTGGATATTTACATATTTAGCTGCTTAGTAGAACACACTGGTAGCATGGGTGGTGAGAGCCGCCATTGAGGAGGGTGGTTCTGGGACCCCCACGATACATGTCGGCACAAACGATGTCGGAAAGAAGGGGATGAATATTCTGCAGCGTGACTTTAGAGAGCTCGGAAAAATGCTGAAAAGCAGGACCTCCAAGGTTGTTAACTCTGGTTTGCTTCCAGTTCCTCGTGCTGGCGAGAGCAGGAACAGGGAGATACGGGACCTGAACGTGTGGCTGAGGAACTGGTGCACGGGGCAGGGATTTAGATTCTTAGATCACTGGGATCTGTTTTGGGGTAAGGGGGAACTGTACAAAATGGACGGATTGCATCTTAACAGGTGTGGGACCAGCATTCTGGCAGGCAGGTTTGCCACTGCTACACGGGTGGTTTTAAACTGAATAAGGGGGGTGGGGTGTCGAATGGGATAGTGGAGGATGGAGTTAAAGGGAAAGGGTTTCTTAAATGTGTGAGCGTAGAGACAGAGGGTGTAAAATGAGGGTAGAAGCAATAGGTAGCAAGGTGAAAAGTAAAAGTGGCAGGCAGACAAATCCAGGGCAAAAATCAAAAAGGGCCACTTTTCAGCATAATAGTATAAGGGGTAAGAGTGTTGTAAAAACAAGCCTGAAGGCTTTGTGTCTCAATGCAAGGAGCATTCGTAATAAGGTGGATGAGTTGAATGTGCAGATAGCTATTAATGACTATGATATAGTTGGGATCACGGAGACATGGCTCCAGGGTGACCAAGGCTGGGAGCTCAACATCCAGGGATATTCAATATTCAGGAGGGATAGACAGAAAGGGAAAGGAGGTGGGGTAGCGTTGCTGGTTAGAGAGCAGATTAACGCAATAGAAAGGAAGGACATTAGCTTTGAGGATGTGGAATCGATATGGGTAGAGCTGCGAAACACTAAGGGGCCGAAAACGCTAGTGGGAGTTGTGTACAGGCCACCTAACAGTAGTAGTGGAGTTGGGGATGGCATCAAACAGGAAATTAGAAATGCGTGCAACAAAGGGAAAACAGTTATAATGGGTGACTTCAATCTACATATAGATTGGGTGAATCAAATTGGCAAGGGTGCTGAGGAAGAGGATTTCTTGGAATGTATGCGGGATAGTTTTCTAAACCAACATGTAGAGGAACCAACGAGAGAGCAGGCTATTCTAGACTGGGTATTGAGTAATGAGGAAGGGTTAGTTAGCAGTCTAGTTGTGCGTGGCCCCTTGGGCAAGAGTGACCATAATATGGTTGAGTTCTTCATTAGGATGGAGAGTGACATCGTTAATTCAGAAACAAGGGTCCTGAACTTAAAGAAAGGTGACTTTGAGGGTATGAGACGTGAATTGGCCAAGATAGACTGGCGATTGATTCTTAATGGGTTGACGGTGGATATGCAATGGAAGGCATTTAAAGACTGCATGGATGAACTACAACAATTGTTCATCCCAGTTTGGCAAAAAAATAAATCAGGGAAGGTAGTGCATCCGTGGATAACAAGGGAAATCAGGGATAGTATCAAAGCAAAATATGAAGCGTACAAATTAGCCAGAAAAAGCAGCCTACCAGAGGACTGGGAGAAATTCAGAGACCAGCAGAGGAGGACAAAGGGCTTAATTAGGAAAGGGAAAATAGATTATGAAAGAAAACTGGCAGGGAACATAAAAACTGACTGCAAAAGCTTTTACAGATATGTGAAGAGAAAAAGATTGGTTAAAACAAATGTAGGTCCCTTGCAGTCAGAAACGGGTGAATTGATCATGGGGAACAAGGACATGGCAGACCAATTGAATAACTACTTTGGTTCTGTCTTCACTAAGGAAGACATAAATAATCTGCCGGAAATAGCAGGGGACCGGGGGTCAAATGAGATGGAGGAACTGAGTGAAATCCAGGTTAGCCGGGAAGTGGTGTTAGGTAAATTGAATGGATTAAAGGCCGATAAATCCCCAGGGCCAGATAGGCTGCATCCTAGAGTACTTAAGGAAGTAGCCCCAGAAATAGTGGATGCATTAGTGATAATTTTTCAAAACTCTTTAGATTCTGGAGTAATTCCTGAGGATTGGAGGGTAGCTAATGTAACACCACTTTTTAAAAAGGGAGGGAGAGAGAAAACGGGGAATTACAGACCAGTTAGTCTAACGTCGGTAGTGGGGAAGCTGCTAGAATCAGTTATTAAAGATGGGGTAGCAGCACATTTGGAAAGTGGTGAAATCATTGGACAAAGTCAGCATGGATTTATGAAGGGTAAATCATGTCTGACGAATCTTATAGAATTTTTCGAGGATGTAACTAGTAGAGTGGATAAGGGAGAACCAGTGGATGTGTTATATCTGGACTTTCAGAAGGCTTTCGACAAGGTCCCACATAAGAGATTAGTATACAAACTTAAAGCATACGGTATTGGGGGTTCAGTATTGATGTGGATAGAGAACTGGCTGGCAGACAGGAAGCAAAGAGTAGGAGTAAACGGGTCCTTTTCACAATGGCAGGCAGTAACTAGTGGGGTACCACAAGGCTCAGTTCTGGGACCCCAGCTATTTACGATATATATTAATGATTTGGACGAGGGAATTGAATGCAACATCTCCAAGTTTGCGGATGACACGAAGCTGGGGGGCAGTGTTAGCTGTGAGGAGGATGCTAGGAGGCTGCAAGGTGACTTGGATAGGCTGGGTGAGTGGGAAAATGCATGGCAGATGCAGTATAATGTGGATAAATGTGAGGTTATCCACTTTGGTGGCAAAAACAGGAAAGTAGATTATTATCTGAATGGTGGCCGATTAGGAAAGGGGGAGATGCAACGAGACCTGGGTGTCATGGTACACCAGTCATTAAAAGTGGGCATGCAGGTGCAGCAGGCAGTGAAGAAGGCGAATGGTATGTTAGCATTCATAGCAAAAGGATTTGAGTATAGGAGCAGGGAGGTTCTACTGCAGTTGTACAGGGTCTTGGTGAGACCACACCTGGAGTATTGCGTACAGTTTTGGTCTCCTAATCTGAGGAAAGACATTCTTGCCATAGAGGTAGTACAGAGAAGGTTCACCAGACTGATTCCTGGGATGTCAGGACTTTCATATGAAGAAAGACTGGATAGACTCGGTTTGTACTCGCTAGAATTTAGAAGATTGAGGGGGGATCTTATAGAAACGGACAAAATTCTTAAGGGGTTGGACAGGCTAGATGCAGGAAGATTGTTCCCGATGTTGGGGAAGTCCAGAACAAGGGGTCACAGTTTAAGGATAAAGGGGAAATCTTTTAGGACCGAGATGAGGAAAACATTTTTCACACAGAGAGTGGTGAATCTGTGGAATTCTCTCCCGCAGAAGGTAGTTGAGGCCAGTTCATTGGCTATATTTAAGAGGGAGTTAGATGTGGCCCTTGTGGCTAAAGGGATCAGGGGGTATGGAGAGAAGGCAGGTACAGGATACTGAGTTGGATGATCAGCCATGATCATATTGAATGGCGGTGCAGGCTCGAAGGGCCGAATGGCCTACTCCTGCACCTATTTTCTATGTTTCTATGATACCATTTACTTCAGTATCACCTTCAAACTTATTAATCATGCCTTGTACATTGACGGCGTTGATATAAACTGCAAACAGCAACGGGCCCAGCACCGAATCCTGAGGCCCCCCAGTCCAAACAACACCCTTCCACTTCCAACCTCTGATTCCTTCCTTGAAGCCAATTCTGTATCCAGTTTTCTAGGTCTCCCTGGATCCTATGTGACCTAAACTTCCAGAGCAGCCTGTCATGCGGAATCTTAACAAAGGCCTTGCTGAATCCATATAGACTACGTCTATGACCACGCCCTTATCAATCTTCTTGGTTACTTTTCAAAAAGTTCAATCAAATTCGTGGGACACCATCACCGAAGCACAAAACAATGGTGACTATCACTAATGACCCATTGTCTTTCCAAATGCATGTATAGCCTCAGGGCCGGATTTACATGAAGAGAGGCCCTAAGCTATTTCACTTGTGAGGCCCCCCCCCTCCCAATCCCCCACCCCCACGACTAGAGGACCATGACTACCTGACAGTGACAGTGTGACACGTTTAGATCCTACTGTATGTTGTCATTAAACAGTTGGTTTTAAAATACATATTGGATTCACCGCGGAGCGGGCGATGCGTTACCTGGATCGCCGTTTGAAGCTCTGGAGTGTTGGGCCTGCTGCTTCAACATCATGGAGCTGTGGTTTGTGGAGCTCCCAGCCTCGGGCTGCGCTGATTTAAACATCGTGGAGCCCTGGGATCCCTTTGCCGAGGGCCGCCAACGTGAATCTCCGCCCTGCTCAGCCTGTGGACTTCGGATGGTGCGGGAGGGAAAGGAAGAATTGACCATGGAATTGCGGAGGGAGCGGTCTTTGCGGAAAGCAGACCTGGGGGGGGGGAGATGGGAAGATGTGGCGAGTGGTGGGGTCACGTTGGAGGTGGCGAAAATGACGGAGGACTATTTGTTGTATGTGACAGCTAGTGGGGTGAAAGGTGAGGACTAGGGGGACTCTGCCCTTGTTGTGAGTGGAGGGATGGGGAGAGAGAGCAGTGTTACGGGGTATGGAAGAGACCCTGGTGAGAGCCTCATCTATAGTAGGGAAGGGGAACCCCCGTTCCTTGAAGAAGGAGGACATTTCCGATGCCCTCGTGTGAAACACCTCATCCTGGGAGCAGATGCGGCATAGACGGAGGAATTGGGAGTAGGGGATGGAGTCCTTACAGGAAGCAGGCTGGGAATAAGAGTAGTCTAGATAGCCATGGGAGTCAGTGGGTTTATAGTGGATGTCGGTCAGAAGTCTATCACCTGCGATGGAGATAGTGAGGTCAAGAAATGGTAGGGAAGTGTCGGAAATGGTCCAGGTGTACTTGAGTGCCGGATGGAAGTTAGTGGTGAAGCGGATGAAGTCAGTCAGTGGTGTGTGGGTGCAGGAGGTAGCACCAAAGCAGTCATCGATGTAACGGAGGTAGAGGTCGGGGATGGGGCCCTGGTACGTATTGAACAAGGATTGTTCGACGTACCCGACAAATAGGCAGGCATAGCTGGGGCCCATGCGTGTGCCCATAGCTAGGCCTTGTATTTGGAGGAAATGGGAGGAGTCAAACGAGAAGTTATTGAGGGTAAGGACCAACTTACCTAGGTGGAGGAGAGTGTCAGTGGCCGGGTATAGGTTGCTTCTCTGGTCGAGGAAGAACCGGAGGGCTTTGAGACCATCCTGGTGGGGGATGGAGGTGTAGAGTGACTGGACATCCATGGTGAAGATGAGGGGATGGGTGCCTAGACAATGGAATGCCCGGAGACGACGGAGAGTGTCTGAGGTGTCTTGAACATAGGTAGGGAGGGATTTAACCAAGGGGGGTAGGATGGAGTCAAGGTATGTGGAAATGAGTTCGGTAGGGCACGAATAGGCAGAGACAATGGGTCTACCAGGACAGTCAGGTTTGTGGATTTTGGGGAGAAGATAAAATTGGGCCGTGCGGGGCTGTGGAACGATGAGGTTGGAGGCTCGGGGGGTCAGGGCCTGGGAGTTGATGAAGTCGGTGATGATGCTGGAGATAGTGGCCTGGTGCTCGTCAGTGAGGTCATGGTCCAGGGGTAAGTAGGAGGAGGTGTCCGAGAGTTGGCGCATGGCCTCAGCTTTGTAGAGATTGACACGCCAGACTACCACGGCACCTCCCTTGTCGGTGGGTTTGATCACCCAGTCTGGGTTGTTGCGGAGTGAGTTGATAGCAGTGCGTTCGGGGGGGGAGAGATTGGAGTGAGACAGGGGAGTGGAGAAGTTGAGGTGATTGATGCCCCGCCAGCAGTTTTGGATAAAAAGGTCTAAAGCCGGAAGATAATAATAATAATAATAATAATAATAATAATAATATCTTTTATTGTCATTGCACGTCAGTGCAACGAGATTTAGTGTGCAGCTCCACTGATGTACAAGAAAGGTAAATAAATACAATACATAAATTAGCAAGCTGAATTGATTGACGTGACCATCTGAGGGAGACTGTCCAAAGGGAGTGGGTGGGGGGGCACGCATTAGGGCCGGTTCAGAGCTGCTATAGCTCTTGGGATAAAACTGTTCCTGAGTCTGGAGGTTCGGGCGTAGAAGGCCTTGTAACGTCTGCCGGAGGGAAGTAGTTGAAACAGACCGTGGCAGGGGTGTGATGAGTCCTTATGGATGCTGAGGGCCTTCCTGAGGCACCGCGTGTGGTAGATGCCCTCCAAGGCTGGTAGCTCTGTCCCGATGATCCGCTGCGCTCTGTTGACGACGCGCTGAAGAGCTCTCCTCTCCGCCTCCGTGCAGCTGAGATACCACACAGAGATGCCATACATTAGTATGCTCTCAGTGGTGCAGCGGTAGAACGTTGCCAGCAGCTGTTGGGGCAGACCAGTCTTTTTTAATGTCCTCAGGAAGAACAGTCGTTGCTGCGCCTTCTTGACCAGCGCGGCGGTGTTCGTGGACCATGTGAGGTCTTCTGAAAAGTGAGTGCCCAGAAACTTAAAGCTGGACACTCTCTCCACACTTTCCCCGTAAATGGAGATTGGGGCGTATTCTCCAGAATGGGACCTCCTGAAGTCAATAATCAGCTCCTTGGTCTTGGAGGTGTTTAGTGCCAAGTTGTTATTGGCGCACCAGTCCGCCAGGTTCTGCACCTCCGCTCTGTATTTTGTTTCATCACCGTTGGTGATCAGCCCAATCACTGTTGTGTCGTCTGCAAACTTCACGATGGTGTTGGTGTCGAATGCAGAGACACAGTCGTGAGTGAAGAGGGAATAGAGCATGGGGCTTAGTACACAACCCTGTGGTGTGCCGGTGCTCAGGATGATGGTGGAGGACAGGTGCGGGCCCAGTCTCACTGCCTGCGGTCGCTCCGTGAGAAAGTTCAGGATCCAAGCGCATATCGGTGAGCTGAGGCCTAGCTGGTGGAGTTTGGTGGTGAGCTTGGTGGGGATGACCGTATTGAATGCAGAGCTATAGTCAATGAAGAGCATCCTCACATACGTGCCCTGTCTGTCCAGGTGAGTCAGGACAGTGTGAAGGGCCAGAGAGATGGCATCCTCTGTCGATCTATTTGCCCTGTATGCAAATTGATGGGAGTCCAGTGAGGCAGGGATGCTGGATTTAATATGGGAGAGGACCAGCCTTTCGAAGCACTTCATAGGGATTGGAGTCAGGGCAACCGGGCGGTAGTCGTTGAGGTTGGTGATTTTGGACTTTTTCGGCACCGGCACTATGGTGGCTGTTTTCAGGCACTTGGGGACCGTTGCCAAAGATAGAGATAGATTGAAGATTCTCATGAATACCTCCGCCAGCTGTCCAGCACAGTCCTTTAATACTCTTCCCTGGACTCCATCCGGGCCTGCAGCCTTGCGTGGATTGATCCTACGCAGAGCGCACTGTACCTCCTGTGTGCTCAGTGTTAAGGCCTGTCCCTCCGCAATGGCCAGGGTTATTCCACACCTGGTGGTGTTGCCAGTTTCGAACCGGGCAAAGAAGGTGTTTAGTTAATTGGCCAGTGTGATATCACCATGGGGGCAGGCGGGGCTGCTCTTGTAGTCAGTGATGTCCCTGACACCCTGCCACATGCTTCTGGTGTCCGCGGTATTGAAGTGGTCTTCTACCCTTTGCCTGTGGATGACTTTGGGCTTTTTTATACCTCTGTTCAGGTTCGACCTGGCCGCACTGTAAGCCGAAGTGTCCCTGGATTTAAAGGCGTCGTTGCGTGCCCTTAGCAGATCCTGAACCTCCTTGTTCATCCAGGGTTTCCGGTTTGGGAACATCTTTATTTGCTTGTCCACTGTGAGAGTCTCTACACAGCAGTTGATGTAGGAGAGCACAGTGGATGTGCACTCCTCCAAGTCTACCTCTGTACCACTGGTAGCCTGTTGTGCAAACAGGTCCCAGTCGGTGCGATCAAAGCAGTCCTGGAGTTGTAGGGTGGCATCCTTGGGCCATATTTTGACCGTCCTTATTGCAGGTTTGGTCTTGCGGATGAGGGGTTTATATGCAGGCAGTAGAAACAGTGAGAGGTGATCGGATTGTCCCAGGGATGGGCGGGGGAGAGCTCTGTATGCGTCCTTGATGTTGGTGTACACTTTATCCAACGTGTTTGAGCCCCTGGTAGGGCACTGCACATGCTGGTGGAATTTGCGGAGTGTGGCATGTAGGTCGACCTGGTTAAAGTCCCCTGCAACAATGAAGGCACCGTCGGGGTGAGCATCCTGCTGCTTACTGATGGCCGAGTGCAGCTGTGCTAGTGCTAGGTTAGCATTAGCCTGTGGTGGAATGTATATGGCCATGATGATAACCACAGTAAACTCCCGAGGCAGGTAAAACGGCCTACATTTAAGCAGTAGGTATTCCAGGTCAGGGGAACAGTAGCTCTCTACTGCAGTGTGGTTGGTGCACCAGTCATTGTTGATGTAGATGCAGAGCCCGTCACCCTTGCTCTTACCATAGTCCTTTGTTCTATCAGCACGATGTAGTGACCGGTTGGTCAGGTCCACAGCCCCATCGGGAACCAGCGCGCTGAGCCAGGTCTCTGTGAAGATCAGCACACAGCAGTCTTCCAGGGATCGCTGGGTGTTGGTCCAGAGCCTTACCTCATCCATCTTGTTGGTGAGTGACCGGACATTCGCGAGAAAGACGTTTGGGAGCGATGGTCTTTGTGGAGCCCTCCGTAGCCTGTCCTGCACCCCCGCTCGCCTTCCACATTTCTGCTTCCGTTCCCGGCGCTTGCTCCGTCTCCTGCCCTCCGGAGTGGTGATCCAAGGAGCTTTCCTGCCCAGCTCCGACGGGACGGTAAGGGTACTGTGGTACTCACACGCCAGTTTCTCGCAGCCACGTCCGATGCTGAGTAGTTCCGAGCGGCTCCATGTGCGACCAGTCGGGATTGCGATGTGGGTCTTGGATTCCCTCGTCCTGTAGGTGAGTTTCTTCTTATGGTTCTTATGGTTCCTGGGGTTTCCGGGGTTACAAGGGTTCCTATGGGTTCTAGGGGTTCTGGGGTTTTTAATTACCTTGTTTTTCCAGCCGCGTTCGGTACCGGGCTGCTCCGAGTAAACTCGGGCTTGGGAGCGCAAAGCCGCTGCGTCCGCCATCTGTAATAATTAAAAAATAAAAAATAAATAAAAAAAGATGGCCATGAGGGGGGGTCCACGAGGAGGGGGTTCGTTGGAGATGGGAAAAGGGATCATCAATAGGGGGCGAGGACTCCTTCCCATGGAAGAACGCTGTGAGGTAGAGGCGACGGTAGAAGAGCTCCAAGTCGTGGTGGGCGCGGAACTCATTGAGGTGGGGACGGAGGGGGACAAAGTTAACGCCTCTGCTGAGGACCGACCGTTCGGTGTCGGAGAGGGGGAGGTCGGGGGATGGTGACCACACAGCAGGGATAGGGGTTGGGGCCGGAGGAAGGCAGAACTGAGGCCGAGGCGATATCTGATGGGGGGGGGGGGGTCAGGGGGTGGGGGGTTGAGAGGGCTGTAGTGTGGGTGGGGAAGAGCAGGGGTCACATAGTTAGAGGGGGATGGGGAAGACTCAGTGAAACTGCCACTGAGGTTAACAAGGCTGGGCAGACTAGCACTAGGACCCAGTGGAGTCAAACCCAGGAGAGTGGGAGTTAGCAGCGTGGAGGCTTCAGGCCCAGTGCAGAGTCCAGTTTGCAGGTAAGGCGACGGCTGCGGGTTGCTCGAGGGCAGTGGAGTGGCGAGGGTCGGCGGACCCGATGGTAGGAGTCCGCGGGCAGTAGAGTCGGGGTCGGCGGGCGATGCGTGGGAGGCCCCGGTGGGCGGATGGTCGGTGGGGCGGCGCGGATCGGCCAGCCCGGTGAGGCGACGAGGTGAGTAGGGCGCGGTGCGGCGGCCATGTTCGGAGAGCCCCGTTCTGGCGGCGATGTTCGGTAGGTCCGATCCGGCGGCGATGATGGATGGGCCCAGTGCGGCGGCATTGTTGGGTGGGCCCAGTGCGGCGGCATTGTTGGGTGGGCCCAGTGCGAGGTGGGTCAGCCAGGTGCGGATGCGAGGTGGATAATAGGGCCCCAGTGCGGATGCGAGGTTCGGCGGGGGGGAAGGGTTAAATATACCTACATACCTTTTTCTTTGTCCTGCACTTCCAATGATCCAAGGATCTGTGGAGCAAATTCCTCTCCACAACAAATATAAACCACACCTGCATTTTAACCCCTCCCCCCCCCCCCCCCCCCACACCACCAAAGCCGCCGGAATCGCAAGCACAGTGCCACCGATGGTAGGTTTTGTAACAACGCCACTATCGCACAGCGCCACCGATGGTAGGGTTTGTAACAACGCCACTATCTCAAAAGTTTAACACACAATGGTGCAGCGAGCATAGGCCCCACTAGATCTCGAGGCCCTAAGCTTAAGCTTGTCTAGTTTATACGTAAATCCGGCCCTGTATTGCCTACACCTCAGAATCCTTCCCAGTAACTTTCCACCACAGGTTGTTTGGCTGTTATTCAAATTAATTTATTTACAGCCCTTCTTAAATCGAGGCACATTAGCCACCCTCCTCATTCATGTCTAACAAAGATTCATATATCTCAGCCAGGACAACTGCAATTCCATCTCCAGCATCCCACGATGTCCTTGAATATATGGTATCTGATCAGTCCAGGAGATTTGTCTACCTTCATATGTACTAGGACATCCAAAACCTCCTCAAATGTAGTGTGGACTGTCCTCAAGATATCGCTATTAATTTTCCCAAGTTCCCAAATCTTCATGTCTTTCTCTGTTGTGAAAACAGAGGAAACATGGGCTCCTACACAGGCAGTGGGAACCTTACTGATAGATGTTACCTTCTGGTGAGGGTGCTCCTATCGTGCTGCAGGGAAGGCAGTTTCACGATTTAGACCGATGGTGAAAAAGGTAGTGTAATACAGGGTGTCCCCATGCACTAGCTGCCCTCAGTGGTGAAGGTCACTGGGTTGGGAGGAGCTGTCACGGACCTGATAGAAGTATGGATTAATTGCTCTAGTCTTTGAAGAGGGGCTAACCTACTAGCTCAGAATATTGACTGGTTGCATCACGGCCTGGTTCAGCAACTTGAATGCCCAGAGTGAAGATGACTGCAAAAAGTTGTGAAAACTGCCCAGTCCATCACAGGTTCTCACCTCCCCACCATCGAAGGGAACGACAGGAGGAGCTGACTCAAAAAGGCAGCCAGCATCATCAGAGACCCACACCACCCTGGCCACGCACTCATTTCACTCCTGTCATCGGGAAGAAGGTACAGGAGCCTGAAAACTTCAACGTCCAGGTTCAGGAACAGCTTCTTCCCTGGAGCCATCAGGCTATAAAACACTACAACATCCAAATAAGCTCTGAACTACATAGACTTGGGGGCATTGGCTTTGTCTTTTTGCACTATTATTGTTTGTTTGTTTTTTATGTGCACGTACGTGTGTGTGTGTGTGTGTGTATATACATATACATGTGTGTGTGTGTGTGTGTGTGTGCATGTGTATGTACACACACACACACACACACACACATACGTATGTACACACACACTGAACGTTTTTTTCATGTTTATTATATTGTTTACAGTGTACTATGTTTACATTGCCTGTTGTGCTGCTGCAAGTAATAATTTCATTATTCTATCTGGGACATATGACAATAAAACACTCTTGACACTTAAAAGTGCTGCAATCAAACCAAGGCTTTTGGATAGGCAGTGGATATGCAGGAAGGGAAGGATATGGATCACATGTTGGCAGAGGAGAATAGTTTTACTTGGCATCATGTACTGCACAGACATTGTGCTGCACTGTTCTATGTTTTCTATGTAAAATCGAAAATGCCCATGTTAATTGTTTTCCTTTGCTCAGTTAGGTAACACATGGTCCACAAAAAGGCACAGTTGACTATGGACCAAGTGAATTGGATTAGTATAGATAGTATTGATGGTTAGCATGGACACAATGGGCCAAAGGGCCTGTTTCTGTGCTGTGTGATTCAATAACCCTATGACGTTATGGAAGGTACTGTGGGGTTTCAGCACTCAGGAGAGAAGTCAGCTGAGCTTCCTGCTGCTGAACCCTAACCACCCGTCCGTCCATAGCTGGAAGCAAACTTCACTTTAGTTTAGTTTAGTTTAGTGTGGGGATACAGTGCTGAAACAGGCCCTTCAGCCCACCGAGTCCATGCTGACCAGCGATCTCCGCACATTAACACCACAGTAGGGACAATTTACAATTTTACCAAAGCCAATTAGCCTACAAGCCTGTACGTCTTTGGAGTGTGGGAGGAAACAGAAGCTCCTGGGGAAAAGCCACGCAGGTCACGATGAACGTACTCTTCTCACAATACCCTTCCTTATCTCTGTGTCTCCCTCTTCCTTGACTCTCAGTCTGAAGAAGGGTCTCGA
This sequence comes from Amblyraja radiata, assembly GCF_010909765.2. Taxonomy (NCBI): domain Eukaryota; kingdom Metazoa; phylum Chordata; class Chondrichthyes; order Rajiformes; family Rajidae; genus Amblyraja; species Amblyraja radiata. The sequence continues at coordinate 34,012,129 of NC_045978.1, read as the reverse complement.
CCCGAGACGTCACCCATTCCTTCTATCCAGAGATGCTGTCGGTCCTGCTGAGTTACTCTGCCATTTTGTGTCTATCTTCGGTGTAAACCAGCATCTGCAGTTCCTTCCCACACATGAACGTACAAATTGCGTACAGACAGCACCCGGAGTCAGGATTGAACCCAGGTCTCTGGCTCTGTGAGGCAGCAATGCTACCACTGCGCCATCGTGCCGCCAACTTGCGTGAAAGTCAGGTGGGAATTGGACACTACCTGCAGGTGAATAGCCCGCTGATACCGAAACTTATCGACAATGATAAGTCTATGGAGAGCGACGCAGGAGAAGTGAATCTCTTCTTGTGGCAGTGAGAAGACGTCATGGTGTACCAGCAGGGAGCTTCAATCCACCAACAGCTCGCCCAGGAGAGAAACTAATCTCTGACCTCCCTCCTCAAAAAGGCAGCAATTATCCCAATTGCCTTAAAAAAAAGAGCTGGATGGAATAAATCAGACATGTAGACAAAAGATACGATTTACATAATGAAGACCTGAGTAACTGCAGCTCCCCAGTCACTTTGTCACATCCCCCGCCAGCCCAACTCTCCAGGGAGTAGAGGTTAGCTGGCCCTGATTTAATTACTGCAGACTCAATAACATCAGGCACAGAGCAGCTCCCTCAGCTCTGGCTGTGTGAGGAGCTCCGTGTTATCTCGGCTGATTATGAAGATACAGCAGGTCGAAAGGACGATGAGGCAAGTGATGATGGTGTCATTCACACAGTCCCCTGGACCCCCCCCTGGGACCTGGCGGGATAATCATTTAATAAATATCCCAGCGCTGGGGCTTGCGAACAATTGTTCAGACGATAGCTCTGTGGAAGGGCTGCAATCATCAGGGAATCAGCTGGGAGATCAGACAGTCAACCTGGAGGTCGAAGAGGTCATGGAGGGGGGGTCCATGAGGTCACTCTGGAATGAAGCCAAACTTGTGCATTAAAGACAAACTTGCATTTCTATGTCGCCCCTTTCACCATCCCTGGACCGCACAGTCCCTGACATATGATTCAAATGTTCTCACTGTAGCACTGTTGTAATTGCAGCAGAACGTTTCACCTAACAAGGTTTTGTGGGCGGTAATGTGATAATATTTTCATGAAATAACAACACTGCGGGAAAAAGTGAGCAGGTCAGGCAGCAACTGTGGAGGGAGAACCAGACGTAATGGTTCAGGACCATGTCCTTATGTTATATGAACTTTGTATCTCTCTCTGTTGAGTGTTCTTTAAATTTGTTTAGAGATACAGCGCAGAAACAGGCCCTTCGGCTCACCAAGTCCGCGCCGACAAGCGATGCCCATATTGTCCTACACGACCATTTACAATCTTTACCAAAGCCAATTGACCTACAAACCTGTATGTCTTTGGAGTGTGGGAGGAAACCGGAGCACCCGGACAAAAAACCCACATAGAAACTACATACAGACAGCATCCGTAGTCAAGATCAAATTTGGGTCACAGGTGCTGTAAGGCAGCAACTCTACCGCTGCGCCACCGTGCCGCCATATATATTGTCTGCTTTTAATCAGGTTTTCAGCATTTGCACTTTTCTCCAGTTTGTCTCTCGCTGTTTCCCTTGTTTTTCCGCGCTCCTATGTCCTCATTCATCTCTCTCATGCATTCTCCTGCAAATAGATTAGCAAGCGTCTGCAAGCCTCCATCGCCCTCTCTCAGCCAGCACCATCATCCAGGGGCGGAAATCACTGTCAAAACATGGGGGGGGACACAATTTCTTGGTGGCCACACGCTCACGCACACACACACACACACACACGCGCGCGAGGCTTCGGCCGTGGGCCCTGTGGACGGTAACCTGGTTGGTGACCGACTCCGAACTCCAGCAACGTCCGCCCCGAATCGTGTGGGCTTGAATCGGCCCGTTCGCGGGACCTTTCATCGCCTGGCGCGGTTTAAAACCGGCCGCCGGATCTTCCATCGCCCGGCGAGGGCTTCAACATCGGGAGCCTCGATCGCCTCGACACAGCAATATGGCCGCAGGGCGGTGGAAGATCCCGCGGCCGATTTTAAGCCGCGCCGGGCGATGAGAGGTCCCACGAACGGGCCGATTCAATCTCCGCTCTATGATCTTTGCTCCACCAGGTCGTCTCCCTCCTCCAATCACCGCGCTCTATCCTCTGTCCCACCCCCTACTTCCGCCTCCGACCGACACCTCCCTCCTCCAATCATCACGCTGAATCATGTCCCATTCTCCCCCCCACTACCTGCTGGCCGACGTCTCTCTCGTCCAATCGGCGCCCTCGATCATCAGTCCCACCCCCACTATCTCGCGGAAGTGGAGATTTTTAATCGATTTTTTTCACCGAATTTCAAAATCCGGATTACAAACATGGGGGGGATTGTCCCCCACCTCTCAAAACATGGAGGGGGCGTGTCCCCCCTGTCCCCCCCCCCCCCCCCCCCCCCCACCCCCCGGATTTCGGTCCTTGCCACCATCCCTGTGTCAGTCAGTCTCTCTTGCGCTCCACCCATCAGTCATTTCCTCTGTTCTCTCCACCCCTCCACTCTCATTACAACTTCAAAGTTACTTGGTTGCAAACATTCCCAGTTTCTGAAGAAGAATCATCAACCTGAAATTGTAACTGTTTCTTTCTCCACGGATGCTGCCAGAAATGTATGTGTTTCCATCGATACTTAATTGAACTGTCTCATACCTGCTGGAGCTGGTGCTTTCAGATTGGCCTGATCTCATTGTGTGGCTGAACAAACAAGGGTCGAACATTGACTCAGATCCTGCCACAAAAGGGTTCCAATGGGTATACCCCTGCACACACGCACTTGCATACATACACGCACCACACACACACTCCACACACATACCATTTACATGAACACACACTCCACACACACCAACACACAAACGCATGCTCACACCACAAACACACACTCACACCATGCACACACTAACACACACACTTACATAAACACTGCATAGTCTCTGACATATGATTCAAATGTTTTCACTAGAGCATTGTTGTAAGTGCAGCAGTTTGTTTCATATCACAGGGGCTTGTAGATGGTAAGGTGACAATATTTCATTAAAATAAGAACACTGCTAGAAATGTTCAGCAGGTCAGGCAGCAACTGTGGAGAGAGAAACAGAGTTAATGATTCAGGAACTTGACCTTTTATTACATTAACCCTGTTTCTGTATTCTCTATTTTTATTTCCCAGCATCGGCACTGCTTTGCTTCTCCAGTTTGCCTCTCACTGTTCCTTGTTTTATCTCACTCCCGCATTGTTCTTATTCGTCTTTCTCTCACGACATCTTCTCTAGATAGATCAGCAGCAGTGTGCATGCACGCTTGCGTGTCTGTTGTGTGTCATAGTCTCCCACACCTACACAAACACGCATTCATACACACACTCACAGCACACATTCATACTCACACACATAAACAAGCACACTTAGATAAGCACATAGCCTCACACCACACACATAAGCACACGCACTTACATAAACACAGAATAATTTCTACACTCAAACATGCACAAACTTGCACATCCTTACAATGAACATCACCAGCAATTTGTCCTTGGCCAGCAACATGAAAGATATGGCCATGAAAGCACGCCAACTCTCTACTTCTTTAGAAGGCTTATGAAGTTCGACATGTTATGGTGTGGCGGCGCCTATCGGCAGCGGCTCGACTACAGTACGTCTGTATTTTTTTTAATTTTTGTCTCGTTCAATGTATGTCTTGACTCTAGTTTTTATTATTTTTTAGCTGTGTATATGTGAGGGGGAGGGGGGGGAACCGTTAATCTCTTCCCTGCACGGGGACCCGACTTTTTCCCTGTCGGGTCTCCGGTGTCGTTGGGCCCAACATCGTGGAGCCGGCGGCGGCCTCCAGCCGGGACCAACCTGAGGGCTCCAGTCGCAGAGCCTGCGGACCTGACATCGCGGAGCTGGCCGTCCTCGGAGCGGGAGGAGCTGTGGTGGCGCGCGGCTGTGACCCAACTTCGGAGCTTTGGAGGCTACGGCCACAGGCCCGGTGGATGGTAACATCGGGAGCTTCAGGCCCCTGGTGGGTGACCGCTTTTCGGAGCTCCCGCAACAGCAACTTCTCCCGCTGGAATCGCGGGGTTTAAAGGACTCGGAGCGGGGCCTAACATCACCAGGCGTGGCTTAAACGGCCACAGGACTTACCATTGCCCGCCGGGGGCTTTAACATCGTGAGCCCCAGTCGCCTCGACGCTGCAGTTGGACTGCTGGACTGCGGGAGAAGAACAAAGGGAAGAGATAAAGACTTTTGCCTTCCATCACATTGCGGAGGTGTTGGAGACTCACTGTGATGGATGTTTGTGTAAACTGTGTTAAGTGTGTGTCTTGGGTTTTTTTGTAATGTAAGATTGTAGAAAATGCAATGTCGTTCAAACCAATCTGTTTGAATGACAATAAAAGGCATTCTATTCTACTTTATTCTATGTCCCCAACAACTCGCACCAACTTCTACAGTGCACCATAGAAAGCATTTTATCGGAATGCGTCACAGACTGGTTTGGGAACAGCTCCATCCAAGCCCACATGAAATTGCAGAGTTGTAGACTTAGCCCAGGCCATAACACAAGCCAGCCTCTCGTGGCAGTGATGTCTCGCAGGTCGTCCCATGGTCAATGAGATCATGGAGGACCGCCGTGAGGGAGGTGGGGGGAGAACAATGGACAATAGGGGGGGGGGATAAAGGACAATGATGGCCCGGCGTGGGGGGTGGGGGGGAGGGAGAACAAAAGGAGGAGCCGGTGTGTTTTGTAACTTTGTCAGTGCCGTAGGTGGCTGCTATTTGTATACATTATTCCATTCCGTCCATTCCATTCCCTTTCCTTGACTGCATCTACACCTCTCGCTGCCTCAGCAAGGCCACCAGCATAATCAAGGACCAGTCTCACCCCGCTCACTCCCTCTTCTCCCCTCTCCCATCAGGCAAGAGGTACAGACATTTGTAAACACATACCTCCAGATTCAAAAACAGTTTCTTCCCAGCTGTTTATCAGGCAATTGAATGGTCCTCTCATCGGCTAGAGTGTGGTCCTGACCACCCATCAACCTCCTACCTCATTGGAGGCCTTTGAACTTCTTTATCAGACTTGATCAGACTTCAATGTTATATCGTGCACTAAATGTTGAGGACTTTAGCCTTTATCTGTGCAGTGTAGATGACTTGATCATATTTGTGTGTAGTGTTTTCCTTGACTGGATAGCATGCAAAGAAAACCTTTTCACTGTACCTTGTTAAACATGACAATAATAAACACTACTGAACACACACAAAAAACACTCACATTCAATCACAGTCATTCGCACAAACATACGCACAAACACAAAGACACACACATATAAAGCACGCACAAATAATCGCACACAGGCATGCACGTATAGACACAAACGCCTACATGTCACAAACGCAAACATACATGTGTCATTTACTCCTGGGCTCACCATTGTGTTCAGGTACTGGCAGCTGCAGCAGTGTCAGACTCTACGAGCAATCCAACTCAGGAGCATTTCCCTCTTCTGGGTTTGACCTTTGTTATCTGAGAGATTTTAATTTTTAATCTTGTTGCCATTCCTTGCTGCCCTGGTGCTCCCTCCCACATGCACCCCATCTGGTCGGCTCAGTGTTGATTTCAAACCCACAGGCTGCACATGGGAGTGGAAATTAATACACGCAGCTGGTGGCCGGATCTTCTGTTCACTCAGTAACCAGGCCTCGAACTGGCAATTACTTGAAACGTTTTCTCTCAAGGCTTTGGTCTTTGATCCTGTTAGAAAGCAGTGGCGTTGGCCGGGCTAACTCTGTGCTAACAATGCAGGCGGTGAATGGAAGGATGAGAGAGTGGCTCACAGGTAAAGTGAGATGGTGGTGTCAAGGGGCGGCTGCAGGGGAGAGGTTGTGTAAGGCAGACACCTGGGAAAGCGTCGCACAGCCAAAGACCACAGGACAATGCATGAGGAAGAAGCAACAGAGGTGGCCCTGCCACGGCCTAGCGGGGTGAACAAAGGTTCACCTGGAAATCCAAAATGGCTGCCCGCTGTGAGTGCGTGGAGCCAGCCGCAGTGAGATGCTGCACCAAGCCAGGATCTTTCTAACGCAAGAGTGTCACAGGTGGATGTGCATTCCCCAAGCCTGCTGCGTGTCTGGGTGAAGGCAATGGTTCAAGGTTTTAGAGAAACACTAAATCTAGAACAGTGACATGATACGATACGATAGGGCTTTATTTATCCCAGGTGGGAAATTGGTTTGCCAACAGTCATCAGGTTGAAGATATGCTGGAGTACTCCGCACAACTGGCTGGCAAACACCTTGAGTACCCTCGGGCTGACACCATCGAGACCCTTGGCTTTGCCTGGGCAGAGTCTGCTCAGCAACTTTCTCACCTGCTCAGTCTTGATGGTCAGGTGCGACAAAGATCGGGCAGAGGAAGTGGATCAGGTGGATTGAGGGGGAGTGTCGGGGGGGCAGGGGGTGGGCAATGGCCCCTCCATTAAATCTGTTAAAAAAACAGGTTTAGCTCATGGGCCCAGTCTTGATTGCTTTCCCTCCCCAGACCACTGGTCTCCTTGTAGCCTGCAATACTCTTCATACCGCTCCACACATCCCCCATGTTGTTATGCTGACGTTTCAGCTCCAGCTTCCTCCTGTGGTCATCCTTGCCCTCTCTAAGTCTCACCTTACTGGCACTCACATTGCACAGATCAAGCCCGGTGGAAAGTCTGGACACGGATATTTTGAGGCTGCAGAGCCATCATTTTCCCTGCACCCTACAATGATTCATCGTTTTATGTACTGGCAGCTGCTCTGTACACTGCCTTTACCGGTGGATCCTGTCTGTGTATCCTAAAAATGCCCCTGTCCCACTTAGGAAACCTGAACGGAAACCTCTGGAGACTTTGCGCCCCACCCAAGGTTTCCGTGCGGTTCCCGGAGGTTTTTGTCAGTCTCCCTACCTGCTTCCACTACCTGCAACCTCCGGCAACCACCTGCAACCTCCGGGAACCGCACGGGTGGGGCGCAAAGTCTCCAGAGGTTTCCGTTCAGGTTTCCTAAGTGGGACAGGGGCATTTTTAACTCCTCACTAACAGCAGTGCCTGGCACAACTGTGTTACAAAGTCACGCAGACACCTGCTTGATCCATTATTTCCAGGGCCACTCCCTTTAGTTTTCCAGAATGTTGTTCACAGGCCTTGGAATTCTCATCCTTTAGCCCTATTATTTTCTCAATCATTATTTCTTTATTAACACTGATTTCCTTGGGATCCTTAATCTCTGTAGTGTACATCCAAAATAGCAGGAATATGTATGGAGTGGGGAATCTTGTAGGTCTCGGCGAAGCATTGGGCACGTCAGTGGTGTAAGGATCTGTGGTTTTTGGATGACAATACCCTCTTCAGGCAGGATGTGTGTATCCCCTGGGGTTTGTAGAATCCGGGTGATCAAAGCCCAAGCACCATTGTTCACGTCTTGGGCTGTATATCGTGGCTCTGTGTATTTCCTACATGTATAGACCAACCAGTCTTTGTCTTCAGTTACTCCCCATTATTTTCCTCTCACCTTCATGTTCTTGGGACAAAGTGTTTTGTATAGAATAGATCACCAGGGACTCTGAGTTAGGGTGTAATCTCTGACTTATTCCCCTGCCATATGTCAGGAAGTTTAAAAAGAGGGATATATCTCAAAAAGTTTCTCATATGTGCTGTTTCTAATCCTTTAAGCATAAAATAAGTTGATATTTAAAAAAAAGATTGGAATATCTAAAACCAAACACATTGGCTGAATGTATTACATTCGCACTATATACTCTGTAAATTGGTCACCACAGTATAGGAAGGATATTGGTTCTCTCGCGAGGGTGCAGAGGAGATTCACCAGGACATTGTGCAGGAAGGAGCCGCAGATGCCGGTTTGCACCAAAGATAGACACTAAATTGTGGAGTAACCCAACGGGACAGGAAGCATCTCTGGGTGACCTTTCTACATTTCCTGATCATCGTCAGGTTAGATCTGTGGTTTTCACACCTTACCCTTCCATACCTCTAGACTCCCGCTCCTCTGAGTCAGAAGAGGGGTCTCGACCTTCACCCATTCCTTCTCTCCAGAGATGCTGACTGCCCCGCTGAGTTGGTCCAGCATTTTTTGTCTATCTACAGCAGGACATTGCCTGGGATGAGATGCTTCAGTTATGAGGAAAGACAGGATAGGCTGGGTTGTTTTATTTGGAGCACAAGAGGCTGAGGGGGAACCTGACTGAGGTGCACAGGGAGAGTTGTTAGAGGAAATGTATAGATATGGTTTATTTAGATAAAGGCATTTGACAAGGTGCCCCATAAGAGGCTGGTGCATAAATGAAGAGCCTAAGGTATTCGAGGCAGTGGGTTAGCATGTACTGGAAAATGGCTGTCACATGGAAAACAAAGAGTTGGGTCCTCTCATACATGATAGGAGCATAATTAGGCCATTCGGCCCATCAATTACCACTCCACCATTGAATCTTGGTGGATCTATCTCTCCCTCTCAACCCTCATCACTCAGCCATGATCATATTGAATGGCGGTGCAGGCTCGAAGAGCCGAATTGCCTACTCCTGCACCTATTTTCTATGTTTCTATGTTTCTATTCTTCTGTCTTCTCCCCATAACTCCTGACACCCATACTCATCAAGAATCGATCTATCACTCCCTTAAAAATATCCTCTTCAGGCTAGAAGAGTGAAACTCATGAAGTACCCCAGAGATTGATTCATGGTTCTTGGCACTCATTTGTTTACTACATATATTAATGATTAGAGGAGGGAACAGAATGTATCCAAGGTTGCCGATGATACAAAAGGGACACATTGTGAAGAGAACATTGCGATTCTGCAGTGGTGGATAGATATGTGGAGTGAGTGGGTAAAAACCTGGCAAGTGGGGTTTAATGCGGGGAGGTGTGTGTGGCCATGCACTGAGCAAGGGAAAGCTAAAGGAAGAATATTGTCTAAATGGAGAGAGACAACAAATTAGTGAAGTCCAGTGGAATCGAGGATTTTCAGTACACAAATCACAAAACGTTAGCCGATAGGTTCAACAGGCACATAAGAAGATAAGCAACATATTGGCCGCTTGTGACCAATTAACTTCTCGACCTGCAACTCTTTGGGATGTGGGAGGAAAATTTGAGCAGCCGGAGAAAATCCACTTGATCACAGGGGGAGCATAGAAACTCCACACGGGCTGAGGACAGGAGTGAAACTAGGTGTCAGGCACTGTGAAGATAGACACAAAATGCTGGAGTAACTCAGCGGGACAGGCAGCATCTCTGGAGAGAAGGAATGGGTGATGTTTTGGATCGACCCGAAACGTCACCCATTCCTTCTCTCCTGAGATGCTGCCTGTCCCGCTGAGTTACTCCAGCATTTTGTGTCTACCTTCAATTTAAACCAGCATCTGCAGTTCTTTCCTACTTAGGCACTGTGAGGTAGCTGTTCTAAACTGATGATTTTTAAATTTTTTTATAATGTATTACATTATCTATGAGGACTGTGTTTACAGGTCCGTTATGCTTCTGCAAGTCAGAATTTCATCGTTCCGTTGAGGGTCCATATGACACATTCTTGACTTGAATCAAATCTTGAAGAAATATCTTTAATTCAGTTTAGTTTAGTTTAGTTTAGTTTAGTGATACAGTGCGGAAACAGGCCCTTCAACCCACCGAGTCCGCGGTGACCAGCGATCCCCGCATGTTACCACTACCCTACACACGCTACGGACAATTTTACATTTATACCGAGCCGATTAACATACAAACCTGTACGTCTATGGAGTGTGGGGGGAAAGCGAAGATCTTGGAGAAAACCCACGCAGGTCACGGGGAGAACGTACAAACTCCGTACAGACAAGCCCCCGTAGTCAGGAATGTATCCGGGTCTCTAGCGTTGTAAGGCAGTAGCTCTAATGCTACGCCACCGCCCCGCTCCGTGAAATAAAGTGTTTAGTACAAATATGATGGTGAAGTATACATAACTGCAGACTCAGTGGCTTCAGATGACAGACACTTAAATAAAAGGATAATCATTGCAAGTGTGGAATGGTTTCAGCATGGAAGGAGGCCATTCAGACCCTCACGCCTATGATGGTTCTATGCTAACTCAATGTGGTGGTCCCACTCCCTCATCGTCCCCACGCTGTGCAAATTCACCCGTTCAGATACTTTCCATCTCCCTCTCGGACCCGACAATTGAATCTGCCGCCTCTGATTCTCCAGCAGTATGATCCAGACCCAAGCCAGGAGCTCTGGAAGTAGGTGTTCCTCTGGTTGCCCAATGGGATGCGTCCAGCATTGAGCTGTGACTGAGTGGTGTGGGGGTCTTCCCCCTTCTGCTGGGTCTCCACAGGCTCCTAGTGTGCAGGTGACCCGTGTAAACTGGGGAGTTGATGGGAGTGTGGGGAAGACGAGGGAATGTGGAATTAGAGTAGGAGCAGTGTAAACAGATGGTTGATGGTCAATGCTGTCCATTGAGCAGGACAATCCAATGACCGCGGAGACCAATTAATTCCCACTTTCTATCCCGTTACTCCCATTGCCATGTCCCAAAACCTCCAGTGCCCATCCCCGAACCCCTAATGCTCATTTCTTGGCCCCAAATGTCCATGACTCTTGCTACCCATGCTTCAACACTCTGACCCTAATTGTCATCCTCAGACCCCTCTGACCACCCTCTAATCCCTACTCCCAACACAACCCATCCCACACTCTCACCGGCCCTTCCTTGGCCACTGAATGAATAAATGATACTTTATTTTCGCATGTGACAGGTCACAGTGAGATTCTTTGCTTTGTGTACCCAATGTATGCAAAGAGTCACCACATAAAGGGCGCTGAGACTGCTTCACAACCCCTGTTATTGGGGTATAGCTGTACAGACTTTAATCCTGCCATGACCCAGACTCGATCCTCACCTCCGGTGCTGTCTGTATAGAGATACACATCATCCTGAGACCACATGGGCTTCCACAAATACTCCATCTCCCATCCACCCCATATACCGAAGATGTTCAGGTAGGTTAACTAGCAACCTTAAATTGCCCAGAATGTGGGTGGGTGACAAGACAATTGAGCAGCTGGAGAGTATACAAGAGACAATACAGTATGGTCGATGGGATTGCCCTGAGACCAAGCACAGACTCATTGGGCTGAATGGTCTCATTTTATGTAGTCTGAAATCAATTACTCCTAACGTGTGTGTCGGCACCTTTTGATGGCATCTTATCAACCGGTCTTTCAAGATATTTGTGCCGAACGGCAAAATGTTTTTGCTGACGATATTTTTGCAGAACGGCAAATATTTTTGCAGAGTAGGCGGCACCGTGACGCAGCTGCAGAGTTGCTGCCTTACAGCGCTTTCAGTGCCAGAGCCCTGGGTTCGATCCCAAATACGGGTGTTGTCTGTACGGAGTTTGTACGTTCTCCCCGTGACCTGCGTGGGTTTTCGCCGAGATCTTCAGCTTCCTCCCACCCTCCAAAGATGCACAGGTTTGTAGGTTAATTGGCTTGGTAAATGTAAAAATTGTCCCTAGTGGGTGTGGGATAGTGTTAATGTGCGGGGATCGCTGGTCAGTGCGGACCCGGTGGGCTGACGGGCCTGTTTCTGCGCTGTATCTCTAAACTAATTCCTTTCTGTTCTGTGTAGGTGTATTGTCAAAGTTTAATTAGAGGAAAGCTGTCCCAGAGATGTAATAAAGAAGGTAATAAAAATGAATACATTCAAAGCCAGGAGCTCGCTCAAGTTGACCAGTGTGGAGATAATTAAGTGCTCATGTTGGTCGATGAGATACTTTCAGAGAGCTTAAAGTCCAAGTGCACACAGCTTCCTCCCTCAATAATAGCTTGGGGAATATTGGTTACTTTGTGCAGAGCTGTGTGCTTAGAGTATAGATTAACATTATTCTGATTGGAGTGTGCATTTGTGAAGGAGCACAAGCTAGGCCTGTCTAGAGCAAGTCTGAAATTAGATTTATGGGGCTCGGAGTCCAATCCCACTTCAGAAACCTGTCTGTACAAACTATGCATTTCCTCTGCAGTTCCCCAGTTGATCGGTGATGTGCCTGGCTCAATGCTATCACACCTGCCTCTGAGTCACAGTGCTGAAGGCTTGTCAGAAAGATAAGCACAAATTCTAGAGAGAGAGCTTGAACATGAATCCTAATGTCTGCCGCCTCTTTGCTAGATGTACAGAGGTGAAATCAAAGATAGACACAAAAAGCTGGAGTAACTCAGCGGGCCGGACAGCATCTCTGGAGTAAAGGAAGAGGCGACGTTTCTGGTCGAGACCCTTCTTCAGACTGACTGAGAGTCATGGGGAAAGGGAAACGAGAGATGTAGACGGTGATATAGCGAGATATATAGAACAAATGAGTGAAAGATATGCAAAAAAGTAATGATGATAAAGGAAATGGGCCAAAGACTCAGACAACTGGGCCCATTGGCAAATAGCCACCTGGTCATTGGCATTCTCACAGGGCTCGATGCGTGGATCAGTTAATGCAGGGAGCGGGAATAAATGGGTCATCTTCAGGTTGACAGATTGCTTCCAACAGGATGCCACGGAATCATTTACCCACAATTTATATTAATGACTTTTTGAAAGGACAGAGTGCAACATAGCAAGTGAACAGCTGATGGAGATCGGGAGAGGAGGAGAGCTGCATGGAGGGTCCCAGGAACCTGCAGAGACACGTGGAGAGGTCAAGCAGGCAGGCAAGATGCTGGCAGCTGGTGTAGATAATTGGGTGGGGTGGATAAAGGGAAGGGGAGGTAATTCACCTTGACAGGAAGAAATGAAAAAAAGTAATATTTTTTAATAGGTGGCAAATTAATAAATCTTGGAGTTCGGAGGGGTTTGGGCATATTGGTTCCTGAGAGGCAGCCATTAAAGATGCAGATACAGTGAATAACCAGAAGGCAAAGTTGTGTCTATTGGAAGAGTGTGGAGCGTAAAATTTGTTATCTTTTACTGAGGTAGAACAGACTTTGGCAGGACATCACCGGAAGCACAATTGTGTTTAGTTTAGTTTGTTTTAGTTTAGTTTAGTTTAGTTTAGTTGAGAGATGCAGTGTCGAAACAGGCCCTTTGGCCCTCTGAGTCCACGCCGACCAACGAACACCCCTACACTAGTTCTATCATGCACACTAGGGATAATTTACAACAGCCAATTAGCCTACAAACCTGCACGTCTATGGGATGTGGGAAGAAACCGGAGGACCCAGAGAATACTCACACCATCACAGGGAGAACGTGCAAACTCCATACAGACCGCACCCATAGTCAGGAGCGAACCTGGGTCTCTGGCGCAGTTAGGCAGCAGCTCTACCGCTGCGCCACTGTGCTGGCCGGTAGAGTTGGGGCCGGATTTGATCAGGCGCTGTCTAAATAGAAGAATAGAACAGAATGCCTTTTAATGTCATTCAAACAGCTTGGTTTGAACGAAATTGCATTTTCTACAGTCTTACATTACAAAAACACCCAAGACACACACTTAACACAATTTACACAAACATCCATCACAGTGAATCTCCAACATCTCACTGTGATGGAAGGCAACAGTGTGGGTTTTCTACTGGTTCTCTGGTTTCTTCCCACATCCTAAAGACTTACAGGTTTGTAAGTTAATTGGCTCCTGTAAATTGTCGCTAGAGTATACGATAGACCTAGGTTATGGGGTTGGTTGGTGCGGACTCGGTGGGCCGAAAGGCCCGTTTCCACGTTGTGGAACTAAAACTAAAACTCATGTCCTAATGGTTGCCTCTTAACCTGAGGCTAGGCTTCCTAGTATTAGATTTGAAGCTGATGGAAATCAGCTTCTCAATCAATCTCGGAGCTCTTAACTTCTCAATAGGATTATCCCACATTCCTCTCAACTCTTGTGAGAGTGAGTGCCAATGCTACTCACTCCCATCCTCTGCAGTGAACCTACACGACACTGACCAAGGCAAGTATATGCTGCTGAAAGCAAAAAGCTTAGATGTCATGAACCATTAACTCTGGTTCCGTCTCTGCAGATGCTGCCCAATCTGCTGCGCATTCCAAGCATGGAGCAGCCTCAGTGCAAGAGTCCCGGGCCGTCGGAGGCGTCGAAGCGTTGCGCCGCTGCTGTGAGAGTCTCTGTGCCGAATTCGCCCAGGTGACCGGCATGGATCAGGCTGCGGCTCGGTGCATCCTGGAGGACAACCAGTGGCTGCTGGAAGTAAGTACCAAGCACTGGGTAGATACGGTGGAAGATAGTGGACTTCAAATGGGGGTGGTTGGAGAAAGCATCTTGCTTGCCTGCTAGATTTTCACTTACTGTAAATGCAGGAAAAATGTTCCCGATGTTGGGGGCATTCAGGACCATGGGTCACAGTTTAAGAATAAAGGGGGGGCCAGTTAGGACTGAGATGAGAACAAACTTTCTTCACGCAGAGAGTTGTGAATCTGTGGAATTCTCTGCCACAGAAGGCAGTGCAGGCCAATTCACTGGATGTTTTCAAGAGAGAGTTACATTTAGTTCTTGGGGCTAACGACATCAAGGGATATGGGGAAAAAACAGGAAAGAGGTGCTGATTTTAGATGAATAGCCATGATCATATTGAATGGCAGTGCTGGCTCAAAGGGCCGATGGCCTATCCCTGCACCTATTTTCTATGTTTCTATGCTTGAGTAAATGGCAATAAAACTCGATCACTTGATTTTGAAGCATTCATGCATGGTGGAGGTATAATGTAGTCATAGAGTGATACAGTGTGAAAACAGGCCCTTCGATGCAACTTGCCCACTCCCGCCAACATGTCCCAGCAACGCTACCTGCTTTTGGTCCATACCTCCAAACCTGTCCTATCCATGTATCAGTCTAACTTTTTCTTAAATGTTGGGATGGTCCCTGCCTCAACTACCTCCTCTGGCAGCTTGTTCCATACACCCATCACCCTTTGTGTGGATAAAGTTACCCCTTAAAAAGTTACCTCTTAAAAATACTTCATACAATAAACATTGAAATCATACTTCTACAGTGCACTAAAACATGATTTTAATACATCAAATTTCAAAAGGTTCCTACCCTGGGAGGGGGGAAACCCTTCTACCACACCCTCTCCCCACTCGGTTGCTCCACTCCCTCACCGGGTACCCTCAAGGCCAGTGATCAATGATCACACAGCCTCCCCCCTTTCAAAAACGCTCCAATCCAATTTAAAGCATATATATTGTATTCAAGTTAAAAGACTCGCTGCAGTATGCACCATATTGCACAATTTCACCATATTGCACAATTCGCAATTTCTCACTCCCAACTCTCACCCAATGTTGGCAGCCCTGCTTTGGGTAAATCGTAAATTGGCCCTAGTGTGTGTAGGATAGTGCTAGTTCACAGGGTGATCGCTGGTCGGTGCGGACACGGTGGGCTGAAGAGCCTTGATGGACTGGATGGGTCAAAGAGCCACCCAGAGAGTTGTGAATCTGTGGAATTCGCTGCCACAGAAGGCAGTGGAGGAAATTTCACTGAATGTTTTCAAAAGAGAGTTAGATTTAGCTCTTGGGGCTAAAGGAATCAAGCGATATGGGGAAAAAGCGGGAATGGGGTACTGATTTTGGATCAGCCATGATCATATTGAATGGCGGTGCTGGCTCGAAGGGCCGAATGGCCCACTCCTGCACCTATTCTCTATGTTTCTACGTTTCTGTGCTGTGCGACTTCCAAGCGTGTTCAAAATGGTCGCAGATAAGAGGAAATGGCCTTAGCTTAATGTCTCACCTTGAACTGGGCCGTGCTCCCTCGACATTGCCTGCATCATCAGCCTAGGCCTCGCCCATTAACATTACATTCCACTTGTCATCCAAATATTATGTCGTGGTCACGATGGATGTTCATCAAGCTGTTCTGTGTAGATACCCCTGGCCTTACGCCAAGCTATGTCCTGTTCTCTATGATGCTGGTTCAGTTAAACAGCCTTTGATGGAGGGGTAGTCCACCTGTTGGCTCTAGCAGCTGTTCACAGTCTTGTTATGTGTTCTCCATATTGGGGAATGTATTCCGGTCTCTTGCTTGCTTCTTCCTTTGGCTTCTCCTGCTCCTCAGCCATTGATGGGAGATGTGCGGTCGACAGTGAGAGGGGCTAGGCACCGTGCAGTTGGCCTCTCGTTGACAAAAGGTAATCACAAAGGGCAAGTAACCTCCAATTGAGCTGTTGTTGATACATGCAGTTAGCCTCAGGGGCTGTCCCACTTGGGTTTCATTTGCACGTCACGCAGATGGCGCGCGAAGATTTTGTACATCCCAAAATCCTGGGGTGCCACGTGCGACCGCGCGTCACTGCCTATGTCACCACGCACCATGCGCGCGTAATACCCACCATGTGCGCATCAAATGCGTGTCATAATGCGCGCGTCGTGCGTCGTGACGTATAAATGATATTGCGTAAATTATGCGCAAATGACGCCCAAATGGGACAGGCCCTTAACTGACCCAAGGAGCAACACTATCCAATGGCTGTAAGGAGAACCCTTACATTAAACTGAGTGTCACGTTAGCAACAGAATAATAAACACAGTATTTCATTAAGTTAGTTGGGAAGGGGAGTCAATTGGGTGTCAAAACTTTGTCGGAAATGATATAAATGTGTACATCCAGAGACTGTGATGGTTTTCCATTGGTCGTTGGGAATTTCCTGGTTGTCATGGTGGGCTTGCTACTGCTTTCATTATAATTGATACTTTATTATTACACGTGACGTGTCACTATGAGATTCTTAGTTTTGCGTACACAAGTATGCAAAGAGTGGCCACATAAAGGGCATTGACAAAGTTACAAAGTATTCCATTTGATCTCCAACAGTCTCTCTTTGTTTCTGGCGCCACTCCCCCCCCCCCCCCCCCACCCCCCTACACCGGGTGCCCCCTTGTTCTCTCATGACAATAAACTAAACTAAACTTAACTAAACTAAAGACAAAATCCAGGCAGTGAGACAGAAAAATATAATTTACAGGTCTTTCATTGCCAGGATTTCTCAGTTCATGATGAAATGTGGTTACACAAGTAGCTGCTAAGGCAGGCACGGCACCAAAGCAAGCGCAACATAATTCCTTCATTATATTTGTGATGATGACTGAAATGACTTTGAACATCAATAAGGTAGCGCTGTTTTACGTCTATGTTTCAGTAATCCAAGGTTGAATTAACACGGGTAAGTCACTAGTTGATGGGTGGCAGAGTGGTGCAGCGGTAGAGTTGCTTCCTTACAGTGCCAGAGACCCGGATGCGATCCTCACCACAGGTGCTGTCTGCATGGAGTTTGTATGTTCCCCGTGTGATCGCGTGAGTTTTAACCGGTTTCCTCCCACACTCCAAAGACGTACAGGATTGCAGGTTAATTTGGCTTTGGTAATTGTACTTTGTCTCTGGTGTGTAGGATACTGCTAGTGAAGGGGGTGAATGCCGGTCGGCATGAACTCAGTGGACCGAAGGGCCTGTTTCTGCGTTGTATCTCCAAAGTGATGTCCCAGGTTGACATCAATAACGCCATAGGCTCAAAGCCCTGTGCCACTGTACGAGTTCATTCAAGAGTTCTCCCGAGGTAGGGGCATGACTGACCCTGCACAGGAGAGACCTGTGAACCCTGACCTGCAGCCCTACTCCTGTGGGAGGGGATCTGCGCACACCTAGTGTGTCAGTCACAGTGTTGTACTGACTAGTGATGGGTTGGATTTGATGAGCCAAGTGTGCAGCGTTAATATTCTAGCTCCAATCTCACGTGATCTGACTGCTTATCTCTCTCTGCGTCTACTGTGACCCTCTAACCCCTTCTTATCCATAACAGCCTATTGCACTTTATCTGTTTATTTATATGTGTGTATATATGTGGTCTATACTATATAGACACACTGAACTGTTCTGTATTTATGCTTACTATACTCTGTTGTGCTGCAGCAAGCAAGAATTTCATTGTCCTATCTGGGACACATGACAATAAACTCTCTTGACTTGACTTGACTTGACTTATCTATATATTGGCCCAAATGTCTTTTGACATTCAGAACTCAGAGAGAGAGATAGGCAGTCAGATCACGTGAGATTGGAGCTAAAACGTTAACTCTGCAAACTCGACTCATCATATTCAACCCATCACTTGCCAGTAGCCGCGGATTCTCCATAGTGAGGAGCTTCAAGATGGCAGGCCTGCTGTGCTTGATCATTCCTTCAGCCCAACAGCAGAGCCAAGCAGCTTGAAGTTGCAACACTGCATGGCTGCGGTGCCACATCAAGACAGATGCAGTGGAGGTTGACCAATATACACGGCATGATTTAGCATGGTAAGCACACGACAAAGTTTACCTTCAATTTATCTCCTCGGAACAACCCTTGACGGCAGGTTGAATGAGAAAATGCTTAAATAAATCATCCCTATTTAAGTGAAAGTGAATCAATTTTGTGAAGAAGATGGATGTCCCGGAGACCTCCTTATTGTGGGGACAGAGACAGTGAACAAGTCAGCTTTCCCCAAAGCCTCAACAACCTTTAGATGAGCTCATTCCAGTGATTATAATGAAACTTCCACAAAGCCACTGCTCAGCACATTTGGAACGATGCTGCTCAATTCAAAATGCCGCCACATAAATTTCTCAACCGCCCTGCCAGACACACTAAATTATTTCATCAATATTTGAGCTGGAGTGCTAAGTTTTAACAATTTATGATGACACCTTGCAAACAATTCTTGTATTAGCTTTTGAATGATGGTGGTGCTGTCTGCCTGCATTGTGTAGGCTGGGCTTGGAACTCTGGCTGGTTTGTATATGATGAATTAAACTGGCTCTGTCTAGACTTCAGCTTGCATTGTGCACAGCAGACTTGCCTTCAAACTGAGAGTTACATCTGGCTGCATTGTACAGGTGGGGCCAGTACTTCAGCTTGCTGTGCTTGGGCAGTGCCTCCAAGTTGCATAGAATAGACAAAGATCTTGCCAGGCTGCATAGTACAGACCAGGCCTTGGCTTCAGACTAGGCCTTGAGATCCACTGAAATGCAGTGACTGGGTATAGACACAAAATGCTGGAGTAACTCAGTGGGACAGGCAGCATCTCTGATGAGAACGAATGGGTCGAGAACCCTTCTTCAGACTGAAATTCAGGGGAGAGGGAGACACAGAGATAAGGAAGGGTAAGGTGTGAAAAGGAGACATCAAAGGGGATGAGGTAACATTGTTAGCTAGGAGAAAGTGACAACGAAGCATAAAATGTAATCAGGAGGACAGTCAGACTGGACAGAGAACTAGGAAGGGAGAGGGATGGAGCGAGAGGGAAAGCAAGGGTTGCATGAGGTTAGAGAAGTCAATATTCATACCGCTGGGGTGTAAGCTGCCAAGAGAAATATGAGTGACTGGGCCTTGGCTTCAAACTATCTTGACCTGGCGTGAGCCTTGATTTCAGCCCTTACACTTTGGCTGTTTTGTGCCTTGATATCAAGTTTTTTTGTGCAGTCTGGCCTTTGAATTCTGGACACACTGACTATGGACACTCCTTAATATCAGGCTGTGCCTTCACTTTAAGCTTCATGGTACAGGCAGTGCCTTGCATTGAGGCTGCACTTTACAGCTCGGGCTTTGACTAAGGCTAGAGGAGAAAGGCTGGTCCATGAGGCCCCACATAGTATTGATTGGGCCCAGTTTCCAGGCTTCATTTGACATTTTAGGCCCAGTCCCAGCAATAAGGCTGCACTCAAGGTCCAGATATTTTCCCTTTGCGGTCCTGCTTTCAGGCCTATTGCTGGGACTGGACCTTGACTTCAGACTGCATTGTGCAGCCTGTAAAATACAACATAAAGATCTGACTGCGCAGTGCAGCCTAAAGTCCCCATCTGGAGGCCTCAGGCTCTGTGGCACAGTCTGGGACCTCATGTCACCTGAATGTGCAGATGGGGTCAGGCTTTGGCTTCATGTTGTAATCTATAATCTAAACCTGGATATCATGGTCCATGAAGTGAAGGCCAGCCTGAGGTCCAAGAGGCTTGAAATGTCAAATGGAGCCTGAAAGCTAGGCCCAATCAATTCAACCTGCATTGTGGTGGCTGAAACCAGGGCATGGCGTGTAAAATCCGCGCTGGGGTCCTGAGACCCAGGCCCAACTTGTACGATGCAAAGGGAGGTGCAGACTCATCTGTGTAAGCCATCCTGGGGCAGACCGCAGTGAGGAGATACAGCATGAGGTGAAACTCCAGCCTGAAGGATGTGGATTAAAGTCACGTCCCAGCCTGTAAACGGCCAGACTGTAACATGCAACCCGAGATCAAGGCCCAACTCATAATGTGCATCGGATGACAAGGTCCAATGCTGCTGCAATGCAGACGCAAGTAAGGACCAATCCATGAAACCAAATCTGAACCCACTGTAGAACCCATATAATTGGTGTGAACATAGGACCCTGCCTACAAATGACAGCCTGATTTCAAAGCCAAACCTTCACAATACAGCATTACATGAAGTTACAGGCAGTAGTAAGTTGCCTAAAAACAGACCAGGCTATGAAATCCAACCTGAAATAAAGGCCCAAACTATAAAGAGGAACCTGAAATCAAGGGCCAGCAAGGTTTTGTTTAGTTTAGAGATACAGAGCGGAAACAGGCCCTTCAACCCGCCGAGTCCGCCCCGATCCCCGCAGACTAACACTATCCTACACACACTTGGGACAATTTACATTTATACCAAGCCAATTAACCTACAAACCTGTACGTCTTTAGAATATGGGAGGAAATCAGATATCCCGGAGAAAACCCATGCAGGTCACGGGGAGAATGTAAAAACTTTGTACAGTCAGCACCCGTAGTCAGGATCAAACCCCCACCCCCACATCGATCTTTCACTGAAGAAAGCTTCACGACCCGAAACATCACCTAATTCCCTTTCTCCAGAGATGCTGCCTGACCCGCTGAGTTACTCCAGCATTTTATGTCTACCTTCGTGCTGAAAACACTCAGCAGGTCAGGCAGCATCTGTAGGCGGAGAAACAGTTAATTTTTTCAGGAACCACACCCTTCATCAGAACTGTTACAGAATCTGGGCAATATGTTGAACTAGAATAAAGAAGTAACTTCAATTAAAACACCATAGAACATAAAAGAGTCCAGCACAGGAACAGGCCCTTCGGCCCACAACGGCTGTGCTCAACATGATGCCAGTTGTACATGATCCGTATCCCTCCATTCTCTTCATATCCAATATCTTCCACAATGAAAGGGTTTCTCAACTCAACTCTCAACTCAACTCTGTTACCATCTATCAGCTAATGAGCCATCAATGAATTATGATTACCATGTAGAACATAACAGCTGATTGTGCCTCAGTAAGGCACACAAAGCATAACACATAATTTTGGTTCAGGCGCATGGTATATAAACCTTCTGTTACTCCCCAGGAGACATAGAAACATAGAAAATAGGTGCAGGAGTAGGCCATTCAGCCCTTCGAGCCTGCACCGCCATTCAATATGATCATGGCTGATCATGGGATCATGAACTTGGGATATTTCACCTGGCGGGGTAGTCAGCCACTTGCCCAACCGATGGTGACTCCAGCTATGCATTGTTTAGTTTAGTTTAGTTTAGTTTAAAGATACGGCGCAGAAACAGCTCGGCCCACCGAGTCCGCCCCGACCAGCGATCCCCACACATTAACACAGGGCTACACACACGAGGGACAATTTACACTTATACCAAGTGTACAGATCCTCAAGGCTCTCGCAATTTCGCGATTTCCCGCAGCTGCGGGAATCCAGGACTTTAAACTTTCCCACACTGGCTGTGGAACTCCCGACCCGACTGCGGATCACAGGTACTGTACCTTGAAACCCCGGGATGACCCCCAGAGCCGACGGGCTGGATCTCCCAGCAACAACGGAGCTGCAGTTGCCGACTTTGAGGGAACCCCTGTTCGTTACGGAGCTGGAGCTGCCGTCTGTGAGGGAATCCCCGTTCCAGCGCAGGTCCGCAGAAACAGCAGGTACAGGAAGCACAGTACCTGGAAACAAAGGGGAAGCCTCCATTGTGTCCGGAAACGTGGCCGTCGGGCAGGACTTCAGGTCAGAATGAAGCGCAGGGGCCTCCGGCCCCCTCTCCCTACTATCCTACTGGCTAATGTACAGTCCCTTGAAAACAAAGTGGAGGACTTAAGGGCAAGGCTGCTTTATCAAAGGGAGCTGAGGGAATGCTCTGTGTTCTGTTTCACAGAGACATGGCTCACCCCCAGCTCCCCAGACTCAGCGGTCCAGCCTGAAGGGTTCTCCATCCACCGCATGGACCGTACCCTGGCATCTGGGAAAGGGAGAGGAGGGGGCGTCTGCCTCATGGTCAACTCTGCGTGGTGTTCCGACGTGGCAGTCCTGTCCAACTCATGCTCTCCACACCTCGAACATCTGGCGGTGAAATGCCGTCCCTTCTACCTCCCGAGAGAATTCACCTCCGTTATCCTGACCGCGGTCTACATCCCACCCCAGGCAGACGTCCGTCTGGCACTGGAGGAGCTGCAGGCCGTGGTCAACAAACACCAGACGTCTTACCCCGAGGCATTTACCACCATTGCTGGGGACTTCAATAAGGCGAACCTCAAGAAATCACTCCCCAACTTCCACCAACATGTCTCCTGCTGCACCAGAGGACCAAACACCCTCGACCACTGCTACACCACCATCAAGAATGCCTATCGTTCTATCCCTCGCCCTCACTTCGGTAAGTCCGACCATACCGCGGTGCTGCTTCTTCCTGCCTACAAGCAGCAATTAAAGAGCGCACCCCCAGAAGTGAGGACAGCACAGAGCTGGTCGGGGGGGGCAGAAGAACAACTCCAGGACTGTTTGGAGTCTGTAGACTGGGCAATGTTCAAGGACTCGGCAACGGACTTGAACGAATACGCCACAGTCATTACAGACTTCATAAAGAAATGTGTGGAGGACTGCATCCCTACAAAAACCTTCCGAGTGTTTCCCAATCAGAAACCTTGGATGAACTTTGAGATCCGCACTCTCCTGAAGTCCAGACACAGGGCATTCACCTCCGATGATACAGTGGCCTACATGAAGACCAGATACGACCTTGGTAAGGCCATCAGAAAGGCCAAAAGGGACTTCTGCTCCAAACTGGAGGACGAGACAGATGTTCGGCAGCTGTGGCAGGGTCTGAATGCAATCACCTCCTACAAGGCAAAACCAGGAGGCAGCTCGAATGCCGGTGTAACATCACTCCCTGACGAGCTCAATGCATTTTACGCACGCTTTGACAGGGAGAATACTGATGTGCCTGCCCGATCCCCCATTCGCTGCGATGGCATTTCAGTCTCAGTCACAGAGGCCGATGTCAGGAAATCCTTCAGAGGGGTGAACCCCCGAAAAGCACCTGGTCCTGATGGTATACCCGGCCGTGTTCTAAAAACCTGTGCGGACCAACTGGCGGGAGTTTTTACGGACATTTTCAATCTCTCACTTCTGAGGTCTGAGGTCCCCACCTGCTTTAAAAGGGCATCAATTATACCGGTGCCCAAGAAGAGTAAGGTGACATGCCTCAATGACTATCGACCAGTGGCACTAACGCCGGTGGTGATGAAGTGCTTTGAGAGGTTGATCATGGAGCAAATCAACTCCTACATCGACAAAAACCTGGACCCACTGCAGTTCGCGTACCGCCACAACAGATCAACGGTGGATGCGATCTCGCTGGCCCTCCACTCCGCACTGGACCACTTGGACAACAAAAACTCATATGTCAGGCTGTTATTCATTGATTACAGCTCGGCATTTAACACAATCATCCCCTCCAAACTGGTTACCAAACTCGCAGAACTGGGTCTCTGCGCATCACTCTGCAACTGGATCCTCGACTTCCTCGTCCACAGACCACAGTCTGTTCGTATTGGTGGAAATGTGTCAGCCTCAATAACAATCAGCACGGGAGCACCTCAAGGCTGCGTGCTCAGCCCCCTGCTGTACTCACTCTATACCCATGACTGCGCAGCGAACCACAGTGCGAACTCCATCATCAAGTTCGCTGACGACACCACTATTGTGGGGCGTATCACTGATGGGGATGAGTCAGAGTACAGAAGAGAGATCGAGCAACTGTCCATATGGTGCCAGCGCAATAACCTGGCCCTCAACACCAGCAAAACCAAGGAACTGATTGTGGACTTTGGAAGGAGTAGGAGGGGGACCCACAGCCCCATTTATATCAACGGGTCGATGGTTGAAAGGGTCAAGAGCTTCAAATTCCTGGGCGTGCACATCTCTGAAGATCTTTCCTGGTCCGAGAACACTAATGCAATCATCAAAAAAGCACATCAGCGCCTCTACTTCCTGAGAAGATTACGGAGAGTCGGATTGTCAAGGAAGACTCTCTCTAACTTCTACAGGTGCACAGTCGAGAGCATGCTGACCGGTTGCATCGTGGCTTGGTTCGGCAATTTGAGCGCCCTGGAAAGGAAAAGACTACAAAAAGTAGTAAACATTGCCCAGTCCATCATCGGCTCTGACCTTCCTTCCATCGAGGGGATCTATCGCAGTCGCTGCCTCAAAAAGGCTGGCAGTATCATGAAAGACCCACACCATCCTGGCCACACACTCATCTCCCTGCTACCTTCAGGTAGAAGGTACAGGAGCCTGAAGACTGCAACAACCAGGTTCAGGAATAGTTACTTCCCCTCAGCCATCAGGCTATTAAACCTGGCTCGGACAAAACTCTGATTATTACCAACCACTTTCTGTTATTTGCACTATCAGTTTATTTATTCATGTGTGTATATATTTATATCATGGTATATGGACACATTTATCTGTTTTGTAGTAAATGCCTACTATTTTCTGTGTGCTTAAGCAAAGCAAGAATTTCATTGTCCTATACAGGGACACATGACAATAAACTAACTTGAACTTGAACTTGAACTATACAAACCCAAGCCAATTAACCTGCAGCCTTGTACGCCTTTGGAGTGTGGGAGGAAACCGAAGATCTTGGAGAAAACCCGCGCAGTCACGGGGAGAACGTACAAACTCCGTACAGACAGCACCCGTCGTCGGGATCAAACCCGGGTCTCTGGCACTGCAAGCGCTGTAAGGCAGCAACTCTACCGCTGTGCCACCGTGTCACCCTGAATTGGTTCCGAAGGCTGAAGTAGATGCTCAAGTCTCCAACATGGGACTCGTACCAACAGCATTCAGAGACAGAGGCAGGGGCACTGGTGCTGAGCCAAGACCCGACACATAAGCACAGAGAGGCTGTATCCAAACCCAGACAGAGACGTTCTCTGTGCAGGTCCCTCATGCATAGCAGAATGTGTTCTGCACAGTGTCTAAATGACTATGAATGACTGCTTTCTGATCTAAGTTGGCTGCCTGGAACCTCTCACGTTTCATTCTCCGCACATGTTGACCTTGGCTCTTCTTTTGAATGCTATGTCCTTCTCTTACATATTGCGGTTCCCCTTGAAGGGAAGATATTTCCGTATCATCAAAATGCACCCATCTCTTGAGCACCCTGCCAGAATTCCTGAAGGTCAAAACACTTGAGCACTGAGCAGACCCAACGTGCCAATGTGATGTATCATCCCGCAAATGCCCCAACACGTCAGTACCAATTGGCTCAGCTAGCTTCAGTTATCTCTGTCTGGGTAGAAAACCATAGGGTTTCCTTTCCCCCAGGCTACAACAGGCCTCCATACATTGTGTCTGCTCCATCAGGTCCTTGGTCTCGTAAGGGAAGCAAGAAGAGGCTGGGAATGCATTAACTGGAGCTCTGAACCTGAAGTTGCAATATCAATGAAATACTTCATTTTGTTACCCACCTCATGCAAGCAAGCACAAAACAGAATCTGCCATTTGTTACCAGTTTTCATCTCTTCCCTTTTATCCCTTTCATCCCCACCCCTGTGTGAAACAACCAACTTGTCCCTCTCTTTCCCGTGCCACTCTCATCCTTGTGTGTATCCATTTCTCCCACATTCAACTGCTTCTCCACCCACCCCCCTCCGCCCCCACGCACACACACGCACACACACGCACACACACGCACACACGCACACACACGCACACACACGCACACACGCACACACACGCACACACACGCACACAAACACCGTCTCTTTCCATCTATATCCTGATCTCTGGGTTTACGCTCCTCGTCTCTCCATATCCGGTTCCCTTTTGTCTCCTTTTCATCTCCAGCCTATCTGCCGCCCACCTGCAAGTGAACCCCCCACCTGTATCCACCTATCACTTGTCAGGCTTGGGTCACCACTACTTCTCTTTTCCAGCTTTCTCCCCCTCACTCCATCAGCCTGAAGAAGGATCCCAACCCAGAATGTCTTCTATCCATCCCCTCCACAGATGTTGCCGACCCACTGAGTTACTCCAACGCCTTGTCATTCCAGTGTCTGCAGTTCCTTGGGACTTTACCTCTCTTATATTCAGTTTTGTGTTTCTGGTGCCGTTGTTAGAGCCAGTATTTGTGCACATCCCGTGCTGCCCATGATCTTCCACCATCACTGGGACAATATCCCAGTGCGGAGCAGGGTTGGGAAGACTCTTGTTGTTCTTCAGGGATCAGGGATCAGCAGTGTTGCGCCTTCACTACTCATTCCGGAGGAGGCGCTGTCCTGAACGGCTGCCTGTCCTGCAGCTGTCCGTTTTCTTCCCTTCTTTTTTATTATTTTTAGTTTGTTAAGTGTACAGTCAGGGGGTCTAAATCTTTTATGTGTGGGGGGTGGTGGGGGGGAAGGGGGAAACTGTTTTTCTAAGTCCCTACCTGGTCGGAGGGGTTGCCTTCCTCCGAGCAGCGTCCTCAACCTGTCCTCGCGGCCTACCAGCGGGTCCTGGAGCGACGTTTCCCTGAGGGGACCTGGCCAGAACATCGGCGTTGGCGGCGGCGCAGAACATCGGCTTTGGCGGCAGCGCAGCGCTGGAGCGCTGTCGTGGAGCGGGCGATGCCTTTCCTGGGTCACCGCGCTGGGACTCCAGTATGCTTGGTACCGCCGAGGAAAACATCGTGGAGCCGCGGTTCTGCGGAGCGGCCAGCTGCGACGTTGAACCTACATCTCGCCGAGATCACCAGTGTGCGGAGCTCCGTCTGGCGTGGTCTGTTGGCTTGGCAGCCGCAGGCTCCGGTGGGAAGGCGGCCGTTCCTGGCACCCCGAGCCGCTGGGGGTTCTCCCGACGCCGGAGTACCATCACCCGGCGAGAACATCGGGCGCCGTGGCGGCGACTGTGGAGGCCTCAATAGGCCCGACTTTGGGTGGACAAGAGGATGGGGACTGGACTTTGTGCCTTCCCCCACAGTGATTCCCACTGTGGGGGGATGTTTTTATGTTTTGGTGTTGAATTTCTTCATGAATCCTGTGTTGTATTTTTATTAGTGTGCTGCAAGGACATCAGAATTTCCCCTGAATAAGGGGATTTATAAAGTCTATCAATCAATCAATCAATCAATCAATCCATTTTGAGAGACAGGTTGCAGTATATCTGGCAGCTTGCACAACCAACGCTATCAATCAGAGCCACACACTGCCACCAAGCTGTTAATGTCACAGCCATCACCCTCTGACCGCTCCACTTCCCCATTTGACCTGGTATCTCCTTCTTACACATACTCGTTGTCCTATTCAGCCAGCCCCCAACTTTCTCTACAACTTAAAATTACCTTTCTTAATCTCTCTTTTCCACTTCTGATGAAGGGTCTCTGACTCTGTTTCTCTCTCCATAGATGCTGCCCAACCTGCTGGACGTTCCCAGCAGTTTCTGACTGAACGTCAGATTTCCAGCATTCCCCTTTGGATTGTAGACGGATGAAGGCAACTCTTGGGGTGTGACTGCGCAGTGGAGCCACGTCACGGTGTCACACCGAAACACAACAAGTTAAAGGAAAGAGCAACGGTGAGTAATGTTATTGATCACGTCTGGCTCTGAAGCTGGCAATTTGCCAGCACCTGCCAATCTGCAGCCACCCCTCACCGCAGTCATTAACCTCTCACGAAGCTCAGAGTATAACTTCTCATGCAAGTGAATGCTGTGGCTCTCTCTCTCTCTCTCTCACTCTCTCTCTCTCTCTCCCCCCCCCCCCCCGTCTCTCTCTGTCCCCTGTCTCTCCCTCTCTCTCTTTTACTTTCACACGCTTGCACACACACACACATACATATATGTTCATACATACATAGATATTAATAATTTTAAAACATATATATTTGTATTTATACGCACACACTATATTTTATGTATAAAATTGGGGGCACATTTACTAATGTGTAAATTTACATGATATATGTTAATAACATAATGTGTAGCATTACCCAAACGCCACAATGCGTATAGACAGCAATTTTACAGCTTACCGCGCACTATGAGCCACATTTTACCTTGTACTTGCAAGAAACTTACCTTGCACTAGAAGTTACAACTGGTAAAACCACTGCCTCACAGCGCCAGAGATGCAGGTTCGATCCTGACTTTGGGTGCTGCCTGTGTGGAGTTTGCACATTCTCCTTGCGACCATGTGGGTTTCATACAGGTGCTCCGGTTTCCTCCTGCATCCCGAAGAAATGCAGATGAATTGTCATATGCAAATTGCCCCCAGTTCATCGGGAGTGGTTGCGAGTGGGATAACATAGAACTAATGTGAATGGGTGATCGATGGTCGGCATGGACTTGGTGGGTTGAAGGGCCTGTTTCCATGCTGTATCTGTAAACTCACTAAACTCATAAGGACTGTGATATTTAAGTAATGTTCCCTAGCACTAAGGGAATGCCAATACTGTATGACTTTTCCATGCCAATGTGAACATATTTACTTCAGTCGGTTTGGAATCTCATATAATGCTTGTCCAGGTTCCCTGATAATTACCCAGACTCTCAGTGGCCCTTTTATTAACTCGCAACCTGGCTGACTCAAGCGTTTGGTCTCATTGGCCTTTAGCAGGTTCATCTGCGTCAGCCGCGGTGGGGAAAGAAGCTGCCCTCCTGATGGGGGACATGGAAGAAGCTTTAAAGGAAACAGCAGATAAAAAGAGATATATCTTCCGTTGCAGGGGCAGAAAACCCGGGGGGGCCAGAGGGACACGTCCCCCCCCCCCCCCCATGTTTTGAGAGCATTTTTAGCGCTGGATTGAGCCTCCGAAGCCTCGAGCGTGTGTGTGAGTGTGCGCATACGCGAGTGGCCACCAAAAAATTGTGTCCCCCGTCCCCTCCATGTTTTGATAGTGAGTTCTGTTCTTGTTCCATTGTCTCCATTTATACCTCACGCTGCCTCGACAAGACAAGCAACATAATCAAGGACAGGTCGCACCCTGGCCACTCCCACTTCTCCCCTCCCCCATCAGGCAAAAGGTATAGAAGTGTGAACACGCACTCCTCCAGATTCAGGGACAGTTTCTTCCCAGCTGTCATCAGGCAACTGAACCATCCTACTGCAACCAGGGAACAGTACTGCAACTACTATCTATCTCATCGGGGACCCTTGGACTATCTTTGATCGGACTTTACTGGCTTCACCATGCACTAAACGTTATTCCCTTATCACGTATCCGTACACTGTGAATGGCTCGATTGTAATCATGTATTGTCTTTCCGCTGGTACACAAAAATGCTGGAGAAACTCAGCGGGTGCAGCAGCATCTATGGAGCGAAGGAAATAGGCGACGTTTTGGGACGAAACCCTTCTTCAGACTGACTGTCTTTCCGCTGGCTGGTTAGCACGCAACAAAATAGTGAGATTTACAGACGTGACAATAAATTAAACAGAACTGAACGGAACTGAACAGCAAGTCATTTGAATCAGAAATGTAGACATGGTTAAGCAAAAAACAATCTGCTGGAGGAAATAAATTACTCACACAAAATCCGTTGTCACATAGAAACATAGAAAATAGGTGCAGGAGGAGGCCATTCGGCCCTTCGAGCCAGCACCGCCATTCACTGTGCTCATGGCTGATCATCCCCTATCAATAACCCGTGC
Organism: Amblyraja radiata; assembly: GCF_010909765.2. Classification (NCBI taxonomy): domain Eukaryota; kingdom Metazoa; phylum Chordata; class Chondrichthyes; order Rajiformes; family Rajidae; genus Amblyraja; species Amblyraja radiata. The sequence continues at coordinate 33,982,099 of NC_045978.1, read as the reverse complement.
CTGCCTTCTCCCCATATCCCTTGACTCCACTAGCCCCTAGAACTCTATCTAACTCTCTCTTAAATCCATCCAGTGACTTGGCCTCCACTGCCCTCTGTGCAGGGAACTCTCTGGGTGAAAATGTTTTTTTCTCACCTCAGTCTTAAATGACCACCCCTTTATTCTAAGACTGTGGCCCCTGGTTCTGGACTCACCCAACATTGGGAACATTTTTCCTGCATCTAGCTTGTCCAGTCCTTCTATAATTTTATATGTTTCTATAAGATCCCCCTCATCCTTCTAAACTCCAGTGAATACAAGCCTAGTCTTTTCAATCTTTCCTCATATGACAGTCCCGCCATCCCAGGGATCAATCTCGTGAACGTACGCTGCACTGCTTCTATCACAAGGATGTCCTTCCTCAAATTAGAAGACCAAAACTGTACACCAGATACTCCAGATGTGGTCTCACCGGAGCCCTATACAACTGCACATAGTAAATATTGTGACGATATTTTATTTTGGATCGTATATAGATCCCCCTTCTCCTGATTTGTGTTTATTCCCCTCTCTTTTCTTTACAAAGAACATTTTATAATTCCTGTCTTGCGAGTAATTTTATTACTTTCTGTCCTTCTGCGAAGGAATAATTCATCATTCAGATTACAGCAGCAATTTTGCAAGATCTGTCACAAGAGAAAATGTAAAAGCAAACCAAATGAGGGATGTGAGGAGGTGGTTGGTGGCTTGGTTCATGCACCTGGTTTGACAGACTATTGTGAAGGAGTGAGAGGTGGGGTCATAAGGTCGTAAGGTCGTAAGTGATAGGAGTAGAATTAGGCCATTCGGCCCATCAAGTCTACTCCGCCATTCAATCATGGGTGATCTATCTCTCCCTCCTAACCCCATTCTCCTGCCTTCTCCCCATAACCTCTGACACCAGTACTAATCAAGAATCTATCTATCTCTGCCTTAAAAATATCCACTGACTTGGCCTCCACAGCATTCCATGACAAATAATTCCACGGATTCTCTAATACATTTCTCCTCATCTCCTTTCTAAAAGAACATCCATTAATTCTGAGACTATGACCTCTAGTCCTAGACTCTCCCACTAGTGGAAACATCCTCTCCACACCCACTCTATCCAAGCCTTTCACTATTCTGTATGTTTCAATGAGCCGCGGTCTCTGGTTGGGAAGAGCCGATCCTGGACTCACCTTGAATTTGACTTTGTCCCTTACCATCTGGACGCCCGCAGCAACGGCTGTGGAGAGTGGAGGTCCCGACCACGGGGGAAAATGGAGGAGGACTGGCCAAGCTCTGTGCCTTCCACCACAGTGATGAATGCTGTGGTGGATGTTTGTGTAAAATTTTTATTGTGGTTGTGTTCTTTATTATTGTACCGCTGCTGGCAACCCAAATGCCACCGACCTTGGTTGTGTGGCAATTAAATTATTTCAATTTCATTTTCAATTATTTTATTTGTTCTAAACTCTAGCGAGTACAGGCCCAGTGCTGACAAACGCTCATCATAGGTTAACCTACTCATTCCTGGGATCATTCTTGTAAACCTACTCTGGACCCTCTCCAGGGCCAGCATATCCTTCCTCAGATATGGTGCCCAAAATTGCTCACAATATTCCAAATGCAGCCTGACCAGCACCTTATAGAGTCTGTGGAGGATGTCCATGGAAATCCTGGAGAGGTATGGCATGAAACAGACCCTTTGGTCAATCAAGTCCAGGCTGACCCATTTATACTAAACCAACATTAATCCCACGTTTTATTCCACAATATTCCCAACCAATACCTCTACGAATCTACCACTCACCTTCATGAGGGGTGATTGGCAGCAGTCACTTAACCTGCCAAACTGTATGTTTGAGTTGATGGAAAAAATTGGATAACTCATTGGAAACCTATGTGGTTACAGGAAGAACGCGCAAACTCCACACACAGCACCCGAGGTCTGGATTGAACCTGGCTCTCCGGCGCTGTGAGACAGAGGCTTTACCAGCTGAGCTGCAGTAATATGTTCAAGCAGCTCGGGTCAGGGGAGGTTGAAGCACGGCATCAATGATGGAATAAAGATTGTGGGAATGCGGGGGAGGCCAAGACAGCAGATGGTGGAGCTCAAGGGGAGATGGAAGGCTTAGGAGGTTGTGTGGGAAGGAGCTGCAGGTGCTGATTTAAACCGAGATAGACACAAAAAGCTGGAGTAACTCAGCGGGACAGGCAGCATCTCCGGAGAAAAGGAATGGGTGACGTTTTGGGTCGAGACCCTTCTTGAGACTGGTTAGGGATAAGGGAAACAAGAGATATTGACGATGATGTAGGGAGAAACAGGCCATTGTTAGCTGGTTGTTGGGTGAAGACAAGAAGCTGGTGCGACTTGGGTGGGGGTGGGATAGAGAGAGAGGGAATGCTGGGGTTGGTCTCCTCAATTATCAGAGTGAGGCTAAATGCAAATTGGAGGAACAGCATCTAATTTTTCGCTTGGGCAACTTACAGCACAGTCCTAAGAATTTTGATTTCTCTCACTTTAAGTAACCCTGGCATTCCCTCTCTCTCTATCCCTCCCCCACCCAAGTCGAAACCAGCTTCTCGTTTTCACCCAACAAACAGCTTACAATGGCCTTTTTCCTTTATCGTCGTTACTTTTTTGCATATCTTTCATTCATTGTTCTTTATCTCCCTACATCTTCTATATCTCTCTTTTCCCTTGTCCATAACCAGTTTGAAGAAGGGTCTCCACCTGCAAAGTCACCCATTCCTTCTCTCCAGAGATGCTGCCTGTCCCGTTGAGTTGCTCCAGCTATTTGTGTCTATCTTGGGCTTAGAAGGTTATGGGGAACAGGAAGGGTGAGGTTTGAAAACAGGACAAAAGTGTTTGTTCCGAGAATTGCTGGGCCAGGGATCAACAGCCATGAGGTGATGCCAGTTTGGGGGGGGAGGGGGGGGGGGGCAGCAGGGTTTATGGTCAACTCTGCAGAAGATGCCAAGGTGTTAGGTCCCTCAGGACTGCATTAGACTGTGATCTATTACATGATGCAGAGATATTGGAAGAGCTTCCCAAGGTGATGCACAGGGAAGAGAGGGGAGGGAACAAAGGTGGGAAGAAGTTGGGAGGGGACTTTTTTATAGGTTAGCTACTTAAAATTGGAGAATTCAAAGTGAATCCCATTAGGTTGTAAGCTGAAAGAGCAGACTATGAGGTGCTGATCCTGCAGTATGTGTGTGACCTCACTCTGACAATGAGGGAGGCCCAGGATAGAAGGGTCAGTGTGGGAATGGGGAGGGTCCAGCTGGCCTCCATGGATCCAGCGTAATTGTTGGGCAAAATGGTCAACTATTCCATGCTTGGCCTCGTCGATGTAAAGGAGGCCACATCTGGAACACAGAATGGAGTAGTTGAGATGAGAGGAGGAACATGTGAACCTCTGTCTCATCTTGAAAGGTTGCTGGGGTCCTTGGATGGATGTTGGGGAGGAAGTGTAAGGACAGGTGTTACATCTTCTGTGGTTGCAGGGGAAAGCAAAGCGCTCAGCGAGGGGTTGGCTGGGGTGGGAAGGGATCGGTGAACTAAGGAGTTACGGAGCTGGAGATGGGAAGATGTGACTGGTGGCGGGATCCCGTTGAAGGTGATGAAAATGTCGAAGAATGGTGTGTTGGATGCGGAGGCTGGAGGATGTAAAGTAAGCACCAGGGGATCTCTATTCATCTTCCGTGTTACACACTGGGGACAATTTACAGAGGCCAATGAGCCACCAACCCGTTTGTCTATGGGATATGGGAGAATATTGGAGCACCCAGGACAACCCATGTGGCTACAGGGACAACAAGCAAACTGCACACAGACAGCACCCGAGGTCAGGATCGAGGCAAAGGAATGGTTAATGTTTCAGGTCTAGACCCTGCATCAGCATTGAAATGTTGACTATCACTTTGCCTCCACAGATGCTGCTCAACCGACCGAGTGTTGTTTGCTCCAGATTCCAGCATCGGCAGGCCCTTGTGTCTTCATTGTATAACTCACTCTTTCTTTTTGCTTGTATCTGATCAGAACTATGAAAGTAAGCATGCAGGTACAGCAGGCAGTGAAGAAAGCGAATGGCAAGAGGAATCGAATATAGGAGCAAAGAGGTCCTTCTGCAGTTGTACAGAGCCCTAGTGAGACCACACCTGGAGTATTGTGTGCAGTTTTGGTCCCCTAATTTGAGGAAGGACATTCTTGCTATTGAGGGAGTGCAGCGTAGGTTTACAAGGTTAATTCCCGGGATGGCGGGACTGTCATATGCTGAGAGAATGGAGCAGCTGGGCTTGTACACTCTGGAGTTTAGAAGGATGAGAGGATATCTCATTGAAACATATAAGATTGTTAAGGGCTTGGACACGCTAGAGGCAGGAAACATGTTCCCGATGTTGGGGGAGTCCAGAACCAGGGGCCACAGTTTAAGAGTAAGGAGTAAGCCATTTAGAACGGAGACGAGGAAACACTTTTTCTCACAGTGGTGAATCTGTGGAATTCTCTGCCTCAGAGGGTGGTGGAGGCAGGTTCTCTGGATGCTTTCAGGAGAGAGCTAGATAGGGCACTTAAAAATAACGGAGGCAGGGGATATGGGGAGAAGGCAGGAACGGGATACTGATTGGGGATGATCAGCCATGATCACATTGAATGGCGGTGCTGGCTCGAAGGGCCGAATGGCCTATTCCTGCACCTATTGTCTATTGTCTGTTGTCTAACTGGCCATTTTGACTGCCTCACCTCTCTTCCACTTTCTCCATGTGTATGTTCTAACCTGCTGGGCATGAGTGGACATCATTCATCCCCCTGTTACCTCCCAACACCTTCTCTCCTGTTTTCCCTCCTTCTAAGTTCTGGTGAAGACGAGAAGCTGGTGCGACTTGGGTGGGGGAGGGATAGAGAGAGAGGGAATGCCGGGGTTGGTCTCCTCAATTGTCAGAGTGAGGCTACAGGCAAATTGGAGGAACAATTTGTCTATCCGTTTTTCTCACTGCAGATGCTGCCTGACCTTCTGAGTGTTTCTAGGGCATGTTCTGAATTTGCCCAAGTGGGATGTTCAATGCAAGAAGTCTGACAATGTGAGTGAATGCCAGCAGGAAGCAGAGTCTAACACAGCAGAAGGTCGGAGGAGGTAAATCCAGAGGCAAGCTTGGAAAGTAGAAAGATGAGCTGAGAAGATGCGGTCAATGATGGAAGAACATGTAGGATAGGGTCTCTAGTTATTGTTTATTGCCACAATGTGAATATGGGCAGATATCCTTTCTCAGAGATACCTTCACACTGTTGTGGCACAGTTGTTTATAAAATGTACCAGCAAATGTATTGTGCTCCTGGTTTGGTTCAGGTGTACACTGACTAATAACAGGTGGGCTAAGGTTGTCTGGCTCTTCATCCTAAAAGTCTGAGTACATTATCACAACATTGAATATTCAAGGATTTTCATAAATTATAACAAAAGCTGGTATCAGTAAAGGTGACCATGAAGTTGCATCGATGCACCATTCTTTGGGAGTTAAAGTCGATCCATAGAGTATGTTCTCTCTACACTGAACAAACTGGTGTGGTTTCAAAACACAACGTTCCATGTGAAGGTGTTTGTCTCACCACCCATAAGGTCGTAAGGAATTAGGCCATTCAGCCCATCAAGTCTACTCTGCCATTCAATCATGTCTGATCTATCTCTCCCTCCGAACCCCATTCTCCTGCCTTCTCCCCATAACCTCTGACACCTGTATTAATCAAGAATCTATCTCTGCCTTAAAAATATCCACACCGAGAGATCACAGATTAGGCCAGGCCAAGGATCTCCACTAACAACATGGATAACGTTCTCAGTTTCAGTTTAGTCTATTGTCACGTGTTTCAATTTAGTCTATTGTCACAGTGAAAAGCTTCTGTTGCGCACTAATTAGACAGCAGAATGACAATACACAAAAATGCTGGAGAAACTCAGCGGGTGCAGCAGCATCTATGGAGCAAAGGAAATAGGCGACGTTTCGGGCCGAAACCCTTCTTCAGACTGATGGGGGGTGGGGGGGAGAAGGAAGGAAAAAGGGAGGAGGAAGAGCCCGAGGGCGGGGGGATGGGAGGAGACAGCTCGAGGGTTAAGGAAGGGGAGGAGACAGCAGGGCTAGCAAAACTGGGAGAATTCAACGTTCATGCCATCCGGACGCAAGCAACCCAGGCGGAATATGAGGTGCTGTTCCTCCAATTTCCGGTGTTGCTCACTCTGGCAATGGAGGAGACCCAGGACAGAGAGGTCGGATTGGGAATGGGAGGGAGAGTTGAAGTGCTGAGTCACCGGGAGTGCAGAACAGAAAGGAATTAGTTTAGAGATACAGCGCAGAAACAGGCCCGTCAGCCCACCGGGTCCGCACTGACCAGCGATCCCCGCACATTAACACTATCCCACACCCACCAGGGACAATTTTTACATTTACCAAGCCAATTAACCTACAAACCTGTGCATCTTTGGAGGGTGGGAGGAAGCTGAAGATCTCGGCGAAAACCCACGCAGGTCACGGGGAGAACGTACAAACTCCGTACAGACAACACCCGTATGCAAAGAGTCACCACATAAAGGGCGCTGAGACTGCTTCACAACCCCTGTTATTGGGGTATAGTTGTACAGACTTTAATCCTGCCGTGACCCAGACTCGATCCTCACCTCCGGTGCTGTCTGTATAGAGATACACATCATCCTGAGACCACATGGGCTTCCCCAAATACTCCATCTCCCATCCACCCCATATACTGAAGATGTTCAGGTAGATTAACTAGCAACCTTAAATTGCCCAGAGTGTGGGTGGGTGACAAGACAATTGAGCAGCTGGAGAGTATACAAGAGACAATACAGTATGGTCGATGGGATTGCCCTGAGACCAAGCACAGACTCATTGGGCTGAATGGTCTCATTTTATGTAGTCTGAAATCAATTACTCCTAACGTGTGTGTCGGCACCTTTTGATGGCATCTTATCAACCGGTCTTTCAAGATATTTGTGCCGAACGGCAAAATGTTTTTGCTGACGATATTTTTGCAGAACGGCAAATATTTTTGCAGAGTAGGCGGCACCGTGACGCAGCGGTAGAGTTGCTGCCTTACAGCGCTTTCAGTGCCAGAGCCCTGGGTTCGATCCCAAATACGGGTGTTGTCTGTACGGAGTTTGTACGTTCTCCCCGTGACCTGCGTGGGTTTTCGCCGAGATCTTCAGCTTCCTCCCACCCTCCAAAGATGCACAGGTTTGTAGGTTAATTGGCTTGGTAAATGTAAAAATTGTCCCTAGTGGGTGTGGGATAGTGTTAATGTGCGGGGATCGCTGGTCAGTGCGGACCCGGTGGGCTGACTGGCCTGTTTCTGCGCTGTATCTCTAAACTAATTCCTTTCTGTTCTGCACTCCCGGTGGCTCAGCACTTCAACTCCCCCTCCCATTCCCAATCCGACCTCTCTGTCCTGGGTCTCCTCTATTGCCAGAGTGAGCAACACCGGAAATTGGAGGAACAGCACCTCATATTCCGCCTGGGTTGCTTGCGTCCGGATGGCATGAACGTTGAATTCTCCCACTTTTGCTAGCCCTTGCAGTCTCCTCCCCTTCCTTAGCCCTCGAGCTGTCTCCTCCCATCCCCCCCCGCCCTCGGGCTCCTCCTCCTCCCTTTTTCCTTCCTTCTCCCCCCCACCCCCCATCAGTCTGAAGAGAGGGTTTCGGCCCGAAACGTCGCCTATTTCCTTCGCTCCATAGTTGCTGCTGCACCCGCTGAGTTTCTCCAGCATTTTTGTGTACCTTCGATCTTCCAGCATCTGCAGTTCCTTCTTGAACAGCAGAATGACAATACATGATTACAATCGAGCCATTTGCAGTGTACAGATACATGATAAAGGAATAACGTTTAGTGCAAGGTAAAGCCAGTAAAGTCCGATCAAGTATAGTCCGAGGGTCATGGATGAGGTAGATAGTAGTTCAGGACTGCTCTCTAGTTGTGGTCAAAGATCCTATAGCGAGCAAGATAGTCCACTCGACGAAAAAGACATAATATGGTCACGGGCAGATTCATGGGTGATTTTCGGCCCCATTTCCGTAAACCGGCTTCCGTCTCCGAACCAAAGATCCCATAGCGGAGCAAAGATACTAGTGCGGAGACGGAAGCTGGTTACGTAAAAATCAAAGTTCTTTGGTAAAAATCTTCTCCTCATTTTCAGAATTATAATTTATTAACACAAACTGTTCCCCCGCAACGTTGATTACACTGCGAGTTGGGTCGGGTCGGGTCGGGTTACTGAAATGGATGAAAAAAAGGCCCATGTTCCGCTCCGTTGCATACTACACGTCAGCCCATTGCATTTAGCAGGAGTGGTTTATCTTGCTCCGCTATAGGAACTTTGGTCCATGGGCTCATGGGCAGCAGAAGCCATTTTGCGGCAGAAAGAGTCGATAGAGCATTCCGACTGTGTTGGAAAGCAGCAGCCCGCCATAGTGTGGCTTTGGAACAGCCGCACAAAACAAATACATGGGCACTTCACTGAATAAGTGAACAAGGAGAGATCAAACCCAAGCAGCACATAGCAGGCTGTAACGCCAGCACAGTCAGACTGTAGACTGGCGCCCTGGGGAAAAACAGAGTCCAAGGCACTGGTCTCTGCAGGGACAATGGTGGATGGGTCCACAGCAAAGGATCAACCAGGAAACAAGGTAACCTGGGCCGTGGTTTTGGAATCGGATGGAAGGAGAGGAAAATATTCCCAAAGAGAAGAGGAAGGGGGAGTAGAAGGAAAATGCTGGAGTAACTCAGCGGGACAGGCAGCATCTCTGGAGAGAAGGAATGGGTGATGTTTCGGGTTGAGACCCTTCTTCAGACTGAGAGTCAGGGGAAAGGGAAACGAGAGATATAGACAGTGATGTGGAGAGATATAGAACAAATGAATGAAGGATTTGCAAAAAAGTAACAATGATAAAGGAAACAGTCCATTGTTAGCTGTTTGCTAGGTGAGAACGAGAAGCTGGTGTGACTTGGGTGGGGGAGGAATGGAGAGAGAGGGAATGCAGGGGTCACTTGACGTTAGATAAATCAATATTCATACCACTGGGCTGCCCAAGCGAAATATGAGATGCTGTTCCACCAATTTGCATTTAGCCTCACTCTGACAATGGAGGAGACCTAGTACAAGTAAGGTCAGTGTGGGAATGGGAACTGGGAGATCAGGTAGGGCCAAGCAGACTGAGCGAAGGTGTACTGGAAGATCAGGTAGGTATGAGTACTCAGATGCAACATGAGACTCTTCCTGTTACGATCATGTCATCCAGTAGTGTAATAAATGCACTGAAGAAGTCTGAAGAAGGGTCTTGACCCGAAACGTCAACCATTCCTTCTATCCAGAGACACTGCCTGTCCCGCTGAGGTACTCCAGCATTTTGTGTCTATCTTCGGTGTAAACCAGCATCTGCAGTTCCTTCCTGCACTAAAATGTGTTCCACACCCGCGGTCGGTTACACCTTCCCCTCTCCTCCCCGTCCGCATTTCACAGGATAGATAGATAGATAGATAGATATAATTTAATTGCCACACAACCAAAGTCGGTGGAATTTGGGTTGCCAGCAGCGGTACAGTAATAAAGAACACACAACCACAATAAAAATTTTACACAAACATCCACCACAGCATTCATCACTGTGGTGGAAGGCACAGAACTTGGCCAGTCCTCCTCCATTTTCCCCCGTGGTCGGGACCTCCACCCTCCACAGCCGTTGCTGCGGGCGTCCAGATGGTAAGGGACAAAGTCAAAGTCAAGGTGAGTCCAGGATCGGCTCTTCCCAAACAGAGACCGCGGCTTCAGGCTGGTGTAGGCCGCAGGCCGGCGGTCAAAGTTTTAAAGTACCTGCCGTGCCACAGCCGGAAACACCGCAGTCTGCAGGGCCGGCGGTCGAAGCTCCCCTCCAGGGGAGATGGTAAGTCCAAGCCGCACCCGCGGTAGAAGACGGCCGCGGGCCGGCGGTGGAAGCTTTTTCTTCCCCCCGGGTCCTCCACGAGGGATCCCGGGCTGTAGATGCCGCACCAGTTGGAGTTCTGCAGACCGCTGCTTCAGGCTGCCGGCTGCCGCGGGCCAGCGTAACGGAGCGCTCCCCTCCAGCGAAGGCTCACCCGCTCCGCGCCGAGAGTCCACGCTGCGCCCGCCGCTGAAGCCCCGGGCGCGTCTCTGGGAAAGGCCGCCCGATCCTCGATGTTAGGCCACGGGGGAGGCGACCTGGAAAAAGTCGCCTCTCCATGGAGGAGGCGGCCGAAACGGTTTCCCCCACACCACCCCCCACACAAAACACACAAAGAAACATTAAAAACAGACTTTTAAACATACTAAAAAAAATTAAAAAGTTGAAAATAAACGGACACGCTGCCGACAGGCTGCTGCAGTGCAGCGCCCCCTTCCCCATATCCGGTGGCAAGTTGTTAAACAGACTGAAGAAGGGTCTCGACCCGAAACGTTCACTTTGTGACTGTCTTCCTTCCCCACGCAGCACTTGCTGTCCTCTGGCACCTTCTCATGCAACACCTGGCCATTCACCTCTTCCCTTCTCCCTCTCAGCCGTTCCGGGTGAAGCTGTGATTCTCATGCACATTTTCCAACCTGCTACACTGCATCCCAGTGTTAATGACCCGAGCTTCACATTAATTCTCAATCCCACTCCCGTTCTGACACTTCCTCCACGGCCAGAGTGAGGCCATTAACTAGAAGAACTACATCCTAACTTCCATCCAGGCACTTTGCAAGCCTGTGGAACGAACATCCAATTTTCCAACTTCAACTAAATTGTTGTCTCATCAGTTCCCGTTATCAGTCCTATGTTCCTTTCTCACCCCGAAGATGGACACAAAAAGCTGGAGTGACACAGCAGGTCAGACAGCATCTCTGGAGAAAGGAAATAGGTGACGTTTCGGATCAAGACCTTTCTTCAATCTCCATTTGATCTTTTATCTCACATCTCATCCCTCCCTCAGCTTCCGAGGAAGGACATGAAATACTGGCTGGTTCTTTACTTCAGAGATACAGTGTGGAATCAGGCCCTTAGGGCCCACCGAGTCTGCGCCGACCAGAGATCATCCTGTACACTAGCACTATCCTACACACAAGCCAATTAACCTGCAAACATGTACGTCTTTGAAGTGTGGGAGGAAACCGAAGCGCCCGGAGAAAACCCACGCGGTCACAAGGTGAACGTACAAACTCCATACAGACAGCACCAGCGGTCAGGATCGAACCCGGATCCCTGGCGCTGTAAGGCAGCAACTCTACCGCCGGGCCACGGTGCCACCCCATTCCTCTTTCCACAGAAGCTGGCTGAGTTCTTCCAGCTGGCGGCTGCTGGCACCTTTACTGCGTGTTGAAGCTCCATGTCTCCTCTGAATCCCTTCCCACCCTCCTGTTTAACAACTTACCACCAGACGGCCAAAGCAGATCCTCTGCCCCTCAGGTAGAAACAAAATGCTGGAGTTTCAGGGGAAAGTGGGTCAGGCAGCATCTCTGGAGAGAGGAAATGGGTGATGTTTCGGGTCGAGACCCTTCTTCAGACTGATGTCAGGGGAGTGGGCGGGACAGAGATAAAATGTACTCGCTAGAATTTAGAAGATTGAGGGGGGATCTTATAGAAACTTACAAAATTCTTAAGGGGTAATACAGGCTAGATGCAGGAAGATTGTTCCTGATGTTGGGGAAGTCGAGAACAAGGGGTCACAGTTTAAGGATAAGGGGGAAATCTTTTAGGACCGAGATGAGAAAAACATTTTTCACACAGAGAGTGGTGAATCTGTGGAATTCTCTGCCACAGAAGGTAGTTGAGGCCAGTTCATTGGCTATATTTAAGAGGGAGTTAGATGTGGCCCTTGTGGCTAATGGGATCAGGGGGTATGGAGAGAAGGCAGGTACAGGATACTGAGTTGGATGATCAGCCATGATCATATTGAATGGCGGTGCAGGCTCGAAGGGCTGAATGGCCTACTGCACCTATTTTCTATGTTTCTATGTTTCTATGTAATCGGAGACAGTAAGACTGGTTGGAGAACTGGGAAGGGGGAGGGGATGGAGAGAGAGGGAAAGCAAGGTCTACTTGAAGTTAGAGAAGTCAATGTTCATACCGCTGGGGTGTAATCTACTCAAGCAAAATATGAAGTGCTGTTCCTCCAATTTGGGTCTCACTCTGACAATGGAGGAGGCCCAGGCCAAAAAGATCAGATTGGGAATTGGAGGGGGAGTTAAAGTGTTGAGCAACTGAGAGATCAGGTAGGTTTAGGTGGACTGAGCGAAGGTGTTCAGCGAAAGAATCGGCGAGCCTGCACTTGATCTCACCGATATACGAGTCCACACCTGGAATAGCAGATACAGTGGATGAGGTTGGGGGAGGTGCAAGTGAACCTCTGCCTCACCTGAAAAGACTGTTGGGGTCTTTGGACGGAGTCGAAGGGGGAGGTATAGGGACAGGTGTTGCATCTCCTGCAGGGGAAAGTACCTGGGGAGGGGGTGGTTTGGGTGGGAAGGGACGGTGCCTACGGAAAGCAGAAAGGGGTGGAGATGGGAAGATGTGGCTAGTAATGGGATCCCGTTGGAGGTGGGAAAAATGTCGGAGGAATATGTGCTGATTTTGCCTGGATCGCATTTGGTCCAGATCCCTACAAACCTGTCTTATCCATGTACATATCTAGCTGTTTCTTAAATGTCGGGATAGTCTTTGCCTCAACTACCTCCTCTGGCAGCTTGTTCCAAACAACCACCACCCTTTGTGTAAAACGGTTGCCCTTCAGATTCCTATTAAATCTTTTCCCCTTCACCAATAGCATTAACAAACTCATCAGGAAGGCTGGCTTCATCCTGGGGGCGGAGTTGGATTCATGAGAGGTCGTCTTGGAGGGGAGGACGCTCCTCAAATTGCGGAGCATCCTGGACAATACAGCTCACCCCCTCCATGACACACTGGTCAACCTGAGGAGTACCTTCAGCAACAGACTGGTTCCACCAAGATGCAGCACAGAACGCCACAGGAGATCCTTCTTCCCTGTGGCTATCAAACTGTACAACTCCTCCCCCTTTGGTCATGGGGTAGGCTGAGACTGACCCCCTCCCCAATCTGTACACATCCCCAATCCTGTCCACTCCTCACTTTAATTTCTTGTTCCATGTATTTTGTGTTTTATGGCTGTTGGCAGATCAATTTCCCTCCTGGGATAAATAAAGTTCTATCATATCATTAAACCAATGTCCTCTGGTCCTCGATTCACCTACTCTGGGCAATTATGGATTTATTTTCTTATTGTGTTTTACACCAATGACTTGACTTTTTCTTTTCACTGACTTGTGGAACTGATGGGATGTGTATGTGTGTTGTATGTTGTGTGTTGATCAGTTTATGTGTCTGTGAAGCTACACCAAGCAAGATTGTTATTGTACCTGAACCTTGCCATCCTTAAGGGCCTGTTGCAACTGCATGCGGCAAGCGCAACCTAACGTGGTCGCTTGAGCCGTACGGCCTCGCGGGGCCGGTCCCACTTCGATCGCCGGAGCCGTATGGAGTTGTGCGGGGCTGGTCCCGACATCGCGCGGGGCTCAGAAAAACTGACACTGTCCAAAAATTCTGCGCGGCAACGACCTGCCGGCCCGCAGCCGCATTGAGGCCGTACGCAGCGCCTCGACGGGCGTGCGCAGCGTCTCAACGCCGTAAGCAGCGTCTTGGCGGCGTACGCCTTTGCTTGAACTTCACGTCAACTCGTACGGGATTACTCAACCTCCACGCAGCCCCCGCTTCCGGTTTGGTCGCGCTCGCCGCATGCAGTCGCATGCTCGTGGGACAGGCCCTGTACGGAGATCACCCAACCTCCGCGCGGCCCCCGCTTCTGGTTTGGTCGCGCTCGCCGCATGCAGTCGCATGCTCGTGGCACAGGCCCTTAATGCACATGCCAATAAACTTGAGGTGGCTCGCTGTACTTGACTTTTTCTAACCCTGCTATTATAAATTCATAACTCCTGGAATGATGAACTGCATTGAAGGATCTCATCAGTGGTACGCTCACACTCACATACCATGGAGGTGTGAGAGGGATATCTGTGGCTACAGCTCTCTGCAGTATAGAGAGTCTGATTGCAGGCGGGCTCAATGTGCTTCAGACAGCAAGCCATCCCTCCCCTGGCCCAGACTCATATTACAGCACAGACACTCAATAAACGCCCAAAGGCTTCATCTGCCTTTTCCGTTTATGTGGATCTGGGGTTTAGAAAGATAAAACTCAGCAAATCCTATTAATAATTTTTTTTTTTTAAAGTGTGATTAAAATCACAAGCCTTAGGACGTCTGGTCACCAATGTTTCCTTTCACCTCTAGGACTGAAGTTTGAAGCCAAACTAGACTTACTGAACAAAAGCACAGAAAATACCATCCTTTAAAAAAATCACATCTGTAAAGCATCTTTTGTTTAATACAACTTTATGCTCATACCCACCCAGTTGTTATCAGACTGCTGAACAATCCTCCCAAATGCTAGGCTGTAGCCCCGATCTTCCCACCTACCTCATTGCAGACCTTGCACTTTATTTTATCTGGTCTTCCTCTGCAGTTGTAACACTGTATTGTGCACTCTGATATTTTTCTCTTTGCATGATCAGTTATACTTGTGCAAGACTTGATTGTACTAGTATGATTTTAGTGGTTAGCACACAAACAAAGATTTTCACTCTACCTTGGTACATGTGGCAATATGTATCAAGGTACAATTGAGGGGGGATCTTATAGAAACTAAGGGGTTGGACAGACTAGATGCAGGAAGATTGTTCCCGGTGTTGGGGAGGTCCAGAACAAGGGATCACAGTTTAAGGATAAAGGGGAAATATTTTAGGACTGAGATGAGAAAAACATTTTTTACACAGAGAGTGGTGAATCTCTGGAATTCTCTGCCACAGAATGTAGTTGAGGCCAGTCCATTGGCTATATTTAAGAGGGAGTTAGATGTGGCCCTTGTGGCTAAAGGGATCAGGGGATATGGAGAGAAAGCAGGTACAGGATACTGAGTTGGATGATCAGCCATGATCATATTGAGTGGCGGTGCTGGCTCGAATGGCCGAATGGCCTACTCCTGCACCTATTTTCTTTGTTTCTATGTTTCTAATAGTGAACCAACGAACCAATGTAGGAATAGTCACTGTTGCTTACAACACATTGAACAGGTGAAGCCAACAGAAACAGGGGCACCGCAGGCAGTTATTTTTGCTTAGAACATAAGGTCATAAGTGATAGGAGCAGAATTAGACCCTTCAGCCCATCAAGTCTACGCCATTCAATCATGGCTGATCTATCACTCCCTCCTAACCCCATTCTCCTGCCTTCTTGCCATAACCCTTGACACCTGTACTAATCAAGAATCTACCTATCCCTGCCTTAAAAATATCAATTGATTTGGCCTTCACCGCCTCCTGTGGCAAATAATTCCACAGATTCAACACCCTTTGACTGAAGAAATGAGTCTTCTTTAGTTCAGTTAAGTAAATTAATCTTCTAGTCGGGGCAACTTCTTTTCCCCGGGGTTGTGTCCTTCTCCCACTCCAGCCTTCCTTGGGATCCAGGGTCACTGGGCCAACCCTGTCATTAGTTGCCACTCGTGGGAATCATCCATTACTGCTGTCCCACTAGTGAACACATCCCAACATTTCACAACTGCCATCGGGAGATGGTACAGGATCCTGAAAACTGTAAAATCCAGGTTCAAGAAGAGCTACTTCCCTACAGCCATTGGGCTATTAAACACTACGACCTCAAATAAGCTCTGAACTATATGGAATTTGGGGCATTGGTTTTGTCTTTTTGCACTCTTAAGGGCCTGTCCCACTTGATGATTTTTTCGGCGACTGCCGGCATCATTGACTGACATATCAGGTCACCGAGAAATTTGGTGTGCGATGCGGTGGTGACGCGTCATGATGACGTATTGACGTGCGGTGTTTTTTCAAATGTCGCAACATTTATTTTGTCGCCGCTTGATTTTGAAATGTTCAAAAATCTTTTTGTGACACTGATATGACGCCGACAGTCGCCGAAAAAAAAGCCATGGGACAGGTCCTTTATTGTTTGTTTTTTTGTGTACGGAAGTGTGTGTTTATCTAGTCTAGTACTTAACTAAAACTCTCATCTTGTCCTCTTCCGGTTTGCGTTGTTTTTACATAAGCGCAGAGGCGGTACCCGATAGTGCTACGATTTGTCGCCTCCTTACTCGCCATTCCCCTGTGCTCCAAGTTTTGTTCTGATCGGTGGAATATTACAAAAGTTATGAAGGTTTTGTTCTTCTCTCCTGTCATTCGCCGGGACAGCGACGCCCCTTCCGTCACCAGCCATCAATCACCGGAGGCGAGGAAAATAAAGCTGAAGGAGAGGAGTGAGCAGAGTGTGGAGCGACCACCAGGCTCGGCAAGCCGCTGAGCCCGAGAACCGCTGAGCCCAGGGACCGCTGAGCCCAGGGACCGCTGAGCCCGAGAACCGCTGAGCCCAGGGACCGCTGAGCCCAGGGACCGCTGAGCCTGGGAACCACTGAGCCTGGGAACCGGTGAGCCCGGCCAGAGTCAGGAGGCGCTTAATGTAGCCAGAGCCAGGGCTGGGAGCCGCTGAGTGAGGCCGGAGCCGGGAGGCTACAGGTAGGCAGGGGTAGGCAACGGCAGCACTCCCCCCCCCCCACCACCGGTCCCCGACAGGCCCCTTCTG
Source organism: Amblyraja radiata (assembly GCF_010909765.2). Lineage (NCBI taxonomy): Eukaryota > Metazoa > Chordata > Chondrichthyes > Rajiformes > Rajidae > Amblyraja > Amblyraja radiata. Next base: position 33,965,375 of record NC_045978.1, on the reverse strand, counting down.
AAGCCGTCCCCATACTCAGCTGCAGGACGCTTCCCAACCCCGACAGGCCCCGCCTGAAGCCATCTCTGTCCCTGGTTACAGGACACTCCTTCCAGCCCCGCCTGAAGCCATCCCCGTTCTCGGCTGCAGGACGCTCCCCCACCTGAGCCTGGCCAGCACCGGGGCGGGGGACGCTGAGTGTGGGACGCTCCCCCCCCACACACCGGCCCCAACCTGAAGCCGTCCCCGTCTCCAGCTGCAGGATGGGGAGCGGCAGCATTAGTCCTGCAGCTGGGGACGGGACCGCTTCAGGTTGGGGCCGGTGGGGGGGGGGGAGGAGCAGTTGTTCATGGCAGCGTTAGGCCACGACTGTGATATACCGTGGCTGGGGTAGGCAGCGGTAGGCAGATACCAGATCCTTCGGCCCCACCACCTGGACTAGCCCAGGAAAAGTCCCTATGGCCCACAATATCCATACTAGCCCTCTGGAAACCAGTCCCTTTGGACCACAACACCTGTACTAGCCCTCCCTGTTGGGAGCCGGGGGGGAGAGTTCTACAGCGGTAGGCTATGGCAGCGCTCCCCCCCCCTCCCCACCGGCCCCCGACAGCACCCACTTAAAGCCGTCCCCCTCCCCGGCTGCAGAACGCAACAAGAGAAACAACACATGCACACCTCCCCCCACACACCCCCGACACATACACCCATCTCCCGCATCCCCCCCTCCCCCACATGCCCCATTCCCCACACCACGCTCCCCCCTGCTACATCCCCCTGCCCACAGACACCCCCACTTCCCTCTTCCTCTTCCACCCCACACCCCCCTTCCCTCCCCTCCTCCCCTCCCATAGATGAAGAGATGGGGGAGGGAGTGCTGGGGGATGAGGGGAAATGAGCCATGCCTGTGCAGTTAGGGGCTATGGGTGAGTGGTGGAACATTGCTTTGGGGGATCGGGTGAGTGGTGGAATAATGCGTTGGGGAATGGGTTGAATTGAGGGACCAGGCCTCCCGCGTGACTGGAACCCAACAGGTTCCTCTTAGTCTAGTATCTATATCACTAAAAGTCTCATCTTGACCACTTCCTGTCTGCGCTGTATATTAGAATGCCTTTTATTTTCATTTAAACAAATAAAAGTTTGAATGAAATTCCATTCCCTGCAGTCACAACAGCAAAAGCAAAAACATAAAATAACGCAGTTTCACACAAACATCCATCACAGTGAATCTCCAAACACCTCCTCACTGTGATGGAAGGCAAAAGTCTTATCTCTTCCCTGTTCTTCTCCCGCGGTCAGGCAGTCAAACTGCAGCGTCAAGATGATCGAGGCTCTTGATATTAAAGCCCCAGGTGGGCGATGGTAAGTCCCGCGGCCGATTAAGCCGCGCCGGGCGATGAAAAGCCCTGCGACGGGGCAGGTGAGGTTGCCATGTGGGAGCTCCCGAAAATTGGTCTCCTACCAGGGACCTGCGAGCTCCCGATGTTATCGTCCACAGGGCCTGCGGCCGAAGCCTCCGAAACTCCGAAGTCAGGTCGCAGCCACAGCGCCACCGCAGCCTCCGAAGTCAGCCAGCTCCGTGATGGTAAGTCCACAGGCTCTGCGACGAGAGCCATCAGATCAATTCCAGTTGGAGGCCGCCAGCTCCACGATGTTAGGCCCCAGCGAAACAGTGACGCGACAAGGAATAGGTCGTGTCCCTGTTCAAGGAAGAGATTAAAACGTTTAAAACGTTTGCCCCCACCCCCCCCCTCACCACCCCCCGCATATACACAACTAAAAATAAACCAAAAACGTACCCCTAACAAGACAAAAAAAAAGACAGAAAGAAAAAAGACAAACGGATTGCAGGCGAGCCGCAGCTGCTTAGGCAGCGCCGCCACTTCCAGTATATTGATTTTAGAAAGATTGCCACCATATATCACCATGATTTTTGGCCATCTTACTCACAGTCCTCCTCCGCTGAGGCAGCCCTGAGGATTTTTACGATCGATGAAAAATAAAAAAAGGTATGAGTGTTTAAAAAATCTTGAGATTCGCTGATTGGTCCTCTCGCCTGTCAATCACCACGATTAAGATAACGTCCCTTCTGGGGGGGCAGGGCCATAAAACCCCGGGTGCCTGGATGTATGTCAATCCCTCTGGAAGATCGCGAGTGCGAGTTCACAACTGTGATTCTAAGCTGTGAATCAACTGAACTGTGAGTCTGCAATGTACTTGCAATAAATGATTTGTTAGCCCTTAATGACAATGCAATGAGTTGTTTGGCAATTTGTTGGCCTGCACTCTGCTTGAAGTTCTATGAAATTGAATTTGGTGGCCTGCACTCTGCTTGAAATGGAATTTCAAGGAATACCCATGAGTGAACTGCCAGCCCACCAGCCCAGAGTGACAGCTGCCAGCCCAGTAGTCCTGAGTGACTGAGCTGCCAGCCCATCAGCCCTGAGTGACTGAGCTGCCAGCCCACCAGCCCTGAGTGACTGAGCTGCCAGCCCACCAGGCCTGAGTGACTGAGCTGCCAGCCCAAGAATCCATTCGGCCCAAAATGTCCATACTAGCCCTCTGGAAACCAGTCCCTTCGACCCACAACACCCATACTAGCACTCCAGAAAGACCCCCCCCCCCCACTGGCCACCAATATTGGAATTGGTGGAGAGGTGGAATATTGCGTTGGGGGATCAGCCCTCCTGTGTGAACATGGGACCCAATGGGTCCCACTTAGTCTAGTATATATATGTGTGTGTGTATATATATATATTGTTTACAATGTACAATGTTTACATATTCTGTTGTGCTGCAGCAAGTAAGAATTTCATTGTTCTATCTGGGACATATGACAATAAAAACATTCTGGACTTGACATCTACTCTGTAAAGTCTCATATGATTGAATATGGTCATCCTTCCATGTAAGACTGGCGCATTCTGTCTAGCCTCTAGCTTCTCCTGAACCTCATTCTGGGAAATAGCCTGGTGAATCCTCTTTTCACTGCCTCCTAGGCGACAAAGTCAAGGAAACGGGACCTAAACTGCACAGTATTCCAGGTGTGATCTCGCCAACGCCTTGTACGACTTGACCCTGTACAACTGCAACAAATTGAGGTAAAGTAATCAGTTACACGAGAAGTGAAAGATTGGACAAATGGAATATAACATGGAATTATTTATTTTGGCAGGAAAAGGTATGAAAAAGGACACGTATATTCTGAGTTGTCTGAGTTGATTAACAAAGTTCTCCTGTGCATGGTTAACAAATAACTGGCAAAACTAGAGGAATGTTACTGTTTATTGTCAGGAGAATATAATCCAAAAGTAGGGAGGTATTGTTTCAGTTATATAGGGCCCACATCTGGAGTAATGTGTGTTGTATTGGTCTTATTTAAGGGAGAATATTAATGTGTTTGGAAAATGCTACTATGGTAGATGAAACTTAGATTAGTCATAATCTTATTCAGTGACAGGACAGACTGAGCTCCCTAGATTTGATGTATGTAGACAAACACTGACAATGAATGTCCTGGGGTGGTGTACATTGGGCAGACCGCTGGGTGTCTGGTCTGGGCAGTGGGCCATGTGGTGAATACCACCGTTGTCTGTCACGGGTGGCACAGGGGGGCGATCCCTCAAGTGGGCCGAGTGCTATTTCAGGCAGCACCAGCGTGTGGCAGTAGCGAGGAGCCTGTGGAGGTTGCTGCAGGAATGAGCAGGATCCACTCACCAGGGGCTGGCTCATCCTGTCCTTTAACCATGTGTCTGCCTCTGCATCTGTGTGTGATTGTGTGTAGATAGTGTAACTGTGTGTAACTGTGTGGCATTGTGTATCATTGTACGTGTATGTGTGAATAGGTGTGTGAGTGCATCTATGTGTGTGTGTGTATGTGTATAGGTGTGTGTGTGTGTGTATAGGTACGTGTGTATAGGAGTGTGTGTGTGTGTGTATAGGTGTGTGTGTGTGCGTATAGGTACGTGTGTATAGGAGTGTGTGTGTGTGTGTATAGGTCTGTGTGTGTATATAGGTATTTGTGTATAGGAGTGTGTGTGTGTATAGGTCTGTGTGTGTATATAGCTATTTGGGTATAGGAGTGTGTGTGTGTGTGTGTGTGTGTGTGTGTGTGTGTATAGGTGTGTGTGTGTGCATAGGTGTGTATGTGTACTGATAGGTGTGTGGGTTTCTGTGTGTGTATGTGTTTAATGGTATTAGGGTTGCCAACTTTATCACTCCCAAATAAGGGACAAAAGATCAAAATAAGGGACAAATTCCCGACAGTATGTCGTCGACTGACTCAAGCCGTGGCTGGGTGAATGATGAGTTGGCCCGGGTGCTGGGCTGCACACAAAGCCCAGCCGACGGGCCAGCTGAGGAGTTCTGGCCCGGGCTGCGCGACGCCGTGCGCAAAGTCCGACACCCCACCCACCTCATGAACTGATGATCGGCCATGAGAAGGAGTGGTGGTGGTGTCGGCGGTAAGCGAAGGTCCGAAGGTCAGACAGCTGGCCGGGCTGCCGACCGACGGGGCCACGGACGAGGCGCTGTACTGCACTCCATGGGCTGCACTACGTCGAGACGGACGAGGCGAGGCCGGACACGGCGCTCCGACCCGACAGTCCCCTCGACCCAAGTAGTAGCGGTCAAATACGGGGCAAGGGCGGTCCCGTACGGGACAAACCAATTTAGCCCAATATACGGGATGTCCCAGCTAGTATGGGACAGTTGGCAACCCTAAATGGTATATGTGTGTGTAGGTGTGTGTGTATTCATAGGTGTGTGTGGGTATGTGTGTGTATAGGGGTGTGTGTATAGGGGTGTGAGTATAGGTGTGTGTGTGTGTATATGTGTGTGTGTATAGGTATGTGTGTGTGTGTAGGTATGTGTCTATTCCTATGTGTGTGTGGGTATGTGTGTGAATAGGGGTGTGTCAATGTGTGTGTATAGGGGTGTGTGTGTGGGTATGTGTGTATGTAGGGGTGTGGGTATGTGTGTGTATAGGGGTGTGTGGGTGTGTGTGTGTATAGGGGTGTGTGGGTATGTGTGTGTATAGGGGTGTGTGGGTGTGTGTGTGTATAGGGGTGTGTCAATGTGTGTGTATAGGGGTGTGTGTGTGGGTATGTGTGTATATAGGGGTGTGTGGGTATGTGTGTGTATAGGGGTGTGTGTGTGTGAGTATGTGTGTATGTAGGGGTGTGTGGGTATGTGTGTGTATAGGGGTGTGTGTGTGGGTATGTGTGTGTATAGGGGTGTGTGGGTATGTGTGTGTATAGGGGTGTGTGGGTATGTGTGTGTATAGGGGTGTGTCAATGTGTGTGTATAGGGGTGTGTGTGTGGGTATGTGTGTATATAGGGGTGTGTGTGTGGGTATGTGTGTGTATAGGGGTGTGTGGGTATGTGTGTGTATAGGGGTGTGTGGGTATGTGTGTGTATAGGGGTGTGTCAATGTGTGTGTATAGGGGTGTGTGTGTGGGTATGTGTGTATATAGGGGTGTGTGTGTATGTGTGTGTATAGGGGTGTGTGTATGTGTGTGTATCGGGGTGTGTGTATGTGTACCTGCACATGTGCCATGTGTGTCCACCATGTTGTGGCCATGGTTCCACCCAACATGGCTCCAGCCCAGCGCTGCCACCATTGCTGCCGCCCCTTCAGCAGATGTGAACCCTCTTGGGCGCTGTTGTGAAAATTCACAATCTTGATAAAACTCACAACAATGTTGGGAAATCTCACACTCTCTATGAACGGCATGTGTGCGTGTGTGGGCCAGTTATTTAACCTCTTTGATTCGGCTCGATGCGCTGCTCCATAGATTTGAAGCCATGATCCTGCCTGATCCTCCCAGTGCTGCCCGCCCAATCTCAGTGGGTGTAAGGGTGTTGATGACCTGAAGAGAAGCTGGAGTGGTTCCTCGGTATCCTAGCCTGAATCCACTCCTCAGCCATGATCCCACTTTTCTTCATGGGATCATGCTTTGTCCACACTGGGTGCAGCAGCGCCCCACGACACAACAGCGACTACCCCCTATTTCAGGGGCTGGATATTACTTTGAAAACATTCCAAGGTCAACAAAGGCAGACGGAAACCCGAGCTAAATTCAAACTGGCGTCACACAACTCATCTTCATCCAAATTAGTCCACAATATAGGAGAGCAAGCTGGAACCCAGTGCCCATTCCCAATGGGAACAGATTGGGAGGAAGATGTATTTGGAATAGTCTGCTCTTGCCCCATTCTACCCACAGGCCAGATCTCTCTTCCAGCACCTCTCCCAGAATTGGTTTCTCTGTTGATTGGTACAGGCTAATGAAGGGCACAGGAGGTTTTATATTGCGACTACATCCTACGAGTCTACACAGGGTAACAGATGCTTTCTGCACCCGACTTCAAATCACTATTATAGGATAGAACAAATTAATTATTGAAAATGATTGCCATGCACAAATAAAAGAACATCGAAGCTTGTCGGGCATTTGTCAGACTGCTATGAATTTTCTTTGTGCAATGACTGAGCTAGTGTTCCTCTATAAATCAACACTGTTGCAACCAGTGTGGAAAAAAAATCTATTGATTTCCTGCTCCAGACACATAACTCCTTGCCCTCACCAACAGATGCAATGCTTAGCAAACAAACTATGCCCCAGGGTGAGAGTGTGAGACAGGAACCATTCAGTTCCTGGCTGGAAGGGATTATTAGCGCTTGGTGTGACACATTTCATGAAGTCAACTGTATAATTAAGTCACCTTGGATATGTCTGCTTTGGAGAAGGAGGACAATGGGATGAAAAGACAATGAGGGAGAGAAACAAGGGTTGATGGAGGCTGGGAGGGAAAGGGAGAGACAACAGAAGTGGATGGAGAGAGATAGAAACAGGGATGCACAGAAAGGAAGAGAGATAGGGAAGGATAGAGATGTAGAAAGAGAAACACACACAGAGACAGAGGGAGAGGTGGGGATAGTTGGAGATGGCACCAGAGAGGTAGGAAGAGTTCAAGTTCAAGTTCAAGTGAGTTTATTGTCATGTGTCCCTGATAGGACAATGAAATTCTTGCTTTGCTTCAGCACACAGAACATAGTAGGCATTTACTACAAAACAGGTCAATATGTCCATATACTATAATATAAATATATACACACATGAATAAATAAAATGATAAAGTGCAAATAACAGATAATTGGTTATTAATAATCAGAGTTTTGTCCGAGCCAGGTTTAATAGCCTGATGGCTGTGGGGAAGTAGCTATTCCTGAACCTGGTCGTTGCAGTCTTCAGGCTCCTGTACCTTCTACCTGAAGGTAGCAGGGAGATGAGTGTGTGGCCAGGATGGTGTGGGTCTTTGATGATACTGCCAGCCTTTTTGAGGCAGCGACTGCGATAAATCCCCTCGATGGAAGGAAGGTCAGAGCCGATGATGGACTGGGCAGTGTTTACTACTTTTTGTAGTCTTTTCCTTTCCAGGGCGCTCAAGTTGCCGAACCAAGCCACGATGCAACCGGTCAGCATGCTCTCGACTGTGCACCTGTAGAAGTTAGAGAGAGTCCTCCTTGACAAACCGACTCTCCATAATCTTCTCAGGAAGTAGAGGCGCTGATGAGCTTTCTTGATAATTGCATTAGTGTTCTCGGACCAGGAAAGATCTTCAGAGATGTGCATGCCCAGGAATTTGAAGCTCTTGACCCTTTCAACCATCGACCTGTTGATATAAACGGGGCTGTGGGTCCCCATCCTACTCCTTCCAAAGTCCACAATCAGTTCCTTGGTTTTGCTGGTTTTGAGGACCACGTTATTGTGCTGGCACCATATGGACAGTTGCTTGATCTCTCTTCTATACTCTGACTCATCCCCATCAGTGATATGTCCCACAACAGTGGTGTCATCAGCGAACTTGATGATGGAGTTCACACTGTGACCGGCTACGCAGTCATGAGTATAGAGTGAGTACAGCAGGGGGCTGAGCACACAGTCTTGAGGTGCTCCCGTGCTGATTGTCATCGAGGCTGACACATTTCCACTAATACGAACAGACTGTGGTCTGTGAATGAGGGAGAGAGATACAGAAGAGTATAGTGACTGATTAGGATTGACTATGAGGGGCCGACAGGTAGCGAAAGGAAGAGAAAGGGAAATGGTAAGAGATACATCAAGAAGTAAACATATAGTGTGGAGGAAGGAACTGCAAATGCTGGTTTAAACTGAAGATAGACACAAATAGCTGGAGTAACTCAGCAGGACAGGGAGCATCTCTGAAGAGAAGGAATGGGTGACGTTTTGGTTCGAGACCCTTTGTCAGACTGAAACTTACAATAAACATACAGTATTGGTCTGAAGAAGGGTCTCGACCTCTCCAAAGATGCTGCCTGGCCCACTGCGTTACTCCAGCATTTTGTGCTTATCGTCGGTTTAAACCAGCATCTGCTGTCCCTTCCTACACATATGGTCAGCCATGAGCCCCATGCTGTGGTTTAATTCAGTTGCGGGCAGCCCATTTCTCAGCCCCTTGCAGCGTACAGTGAGAGAAAAAGAGAAAGTGGTTTTAACCGTGGCGAGCCTCGGCCACTGCCATCAGGTCCTCTTCCCAGGTACCCGCGGCCTAATCTGCTCTTTTGAACAGGCACAGAGGACAGATGGCGGAGCCCAACCGGGTTCGTTGATCGCTCTGCAGATGGGGCTGTAATTACATCGTCGGTTTCCAACTGACTCCTCAGCTTCCCACTGACTTCTCTCCGGCAGTGGAGGACCTTGTCAAAAACCTTTCTTGCAGAGCTCAGAAATGGCAGTAGGTTTGTCCTCCCTTGTCCCTCGGATATCCAGGCCAGTCTAAAACTCTGTGTCCTGTCTCAAGCAGCAAAGGCAGTAAACTCCTTTTGTGCTCCCAATTCCTGACAAGCTACATCACTGGTGTGGGGAAATGTTTGGGAGAGTCCTGCCTTCAACGTCAGTCTTTAGTTCAGTTCAGTTTTAGTTTATTGCCACGTGTACCAAGGTACAACGAAAAGGCTTTGTTCCATGCTAACCTGCCAGCAGAAAGACAATACATGATCACAATCGAGCCATTCACAATGTACAGATACATGGTGACGGTCAGTAAGAGATGTTGCTGACAGAGCAGAGATTTGTAAGTGCAGAGTGATTGTAATGTGTGATTGCAGATCCACTTCTGCGACTGGCACACTAATAGATAGATGCCTGGGTTGGGAGCCATCATTCTGCAGTGCACTCAGGAGGCAAGTAGGTCACCATGCATCAGGTTCCCAATGCAAGGACAACGGCAAACTGTGAGGACACGGCTTTTTCCCACGTGAGTGTAGAACTTGGGAGGTCATGTTGCAGTTGTAAAAGATGTCGGTTAGGCCGCATTTAGAGAATTGTGTTCAGTTCTGGGCACTGTGTTGGGGGAAAGATGTTGCCAGGACTAGAGGGTGTGAGCTGTAGGGAGAGGTTGAGTAGGCTGGGAATCTATTCCTTGGAGCGCAGGAGGATGAGGAGTTATGAACTACAGCCTGATGTGTTTATTTTGATAGTCCAAGTGCAGAGTGAAGAGCCAGCCATGGGCAGAAAATGTTGGAGGATTATGGTCAGATGTAGGCGAATGGAACTAGCTCAGGTAGACATCTTGTTCAAAAGGGAACTGCAGATGCTGGAATATCGAAGGTACACAAAATTGCTGGGGAAACTCAGCGGGTGCAGCAGCATCTATGGAGCGAAGGAAATAGGCGACGTTTCGGGCCGAAACCCTTCTTCAGACTGATGGGGGGTGGGGGAAAGAAAGAAGGAAAAGGGGAGGAGGAGGAGGAGCCTGAGGGCGGGCGGATGGGAGGGTGGGAGGAGACAGCTAGAGGGTTAAGGAAGGGGAGGAGACAGCAAGGGCTAGCCAAATTGGGAGAATTCAATGTTAATGCCATAAGGACGCAAGGTCCCCAGACGGAATATGAGGTGCTGTTCCTCCAATTTCCGCTGTTGCTCACTCTGGCAATGGAGGAGACCCAGGACAGAGAGGTCGGATTGGGAATGGGAGGGGGAGTTGAAGTGCTGAGCCACCGGGAGGTCAGGTAGGTTATTGCGGACTGAGCGGAGGTGTTCGGCGAAACGATCGCCCAACCTACGCTTGGTCTCACCGATGTAAATCAGCTGACATCTAGAGCAGCGGATGCAGTAGATGAGGTTGGAGGAGATACAGGTGAACCTTTGTCGCACCTGGAACGACTGCTTGGGACCTTGGATGGAGTCGAGGGGGGAGGTGAAGGGACAGGTGTTGCATTTCTTGCGGTTGCAACGGAAAGTACCCGGGGAGGGGTTGGTGCGGGAGGGAAGGGAAGAATTGACGAGGGAGTTGCGGAGGGAGCGGTCTTTGCGGAAGGCAGACATGGGGGGAGATGGGAAGATGTGGCGAGTGGTGGGGTCACGTTGGAGGTGGCGGAAATGGCGGAGGATTATGTGTTGTATTTGCCGGCTGGTGGGGTGAAAGGTGAGGACCAGAGGGACTCTGCCCTTGTTGCGTGTGCGGGGATGGGGAGAGAGAGCAGTGTTACGGGGTATGGATGAGACCCTGGTGTGAGCCTCATCTATGGTGGCGGAGGGGAATCCCCGTTCCTTGAAGAACGAGGACATTTCCGATGCCCTGGTATGAAATGTCTCATCCTGGGAACAGATGCGGCGTAGGCGGAGGAATTGGGAGTAGGGGATGGAGTCTTTACAGGGGGCAGGATGGGAAGACGTGTAGTCCAGATAGCCATGTGAGTCAGTGGGTTTGTAATGTATGTCGGTCAGGAGTCTGTCCCCTGCGATGGAGATGGTGAGGTCAAGGAATGGTAGACATCTTGTTCAGCATGGACATGGTGGGCCAAAGGGCCTGCTTTAGTGCTGAATGGATCTACAGTATACCTGGGCATTTGTCCTAATGATGTGTGTGTGTGTGTGTGTGTGTGTGTGTGTGTGTGTGTGTGTGTGTGTGTGTGTGTGTGTGTGTGTGTGTGTGTGTGTGTGTGTGTCTCTCTCTCTCTCTCTCTCTCTCTATCTCTGTCTCTCTGTCTCTCTGTCTCTCTCCCTGTCTCTCTCTCTCTCTCTCTCTCTCTATCTCTGTCTCTCTGTCTCTCTCCCTGTCTCTCTCTGTCTCTCTCTCTGTCTCTCTGTCTCTCTGTCTCTCTGTCTCTCTGTCTCTCTGTCTCTCTGTCTCTCTGTCTCTGTCTCGCTGTTTATATAGATGCCTGGTCATGAGCCACACTCTGCCACGTTCCACTATGTCTCTACCTCTATCATTAATTCACTCCTGGTTATTCCTGCGTTTCAATACAGGCTGTATTCAAAAGTCTTTCATCGGCTGTGAAGTGCTTTTGTGCATTATGACGATACACAAGTCCAGCGTATGAAAGCCTTTTCCTTTATAGCTTCTGAATGGCCATTGTTAGTTTATTTCTACACTCAGGCCACAGACCCATCAGCCTTCATCTTCCCTCTTGTGCCTGCTATTGACACTACATTAGTCAGTGAAAGACCCGTCACTGAAAGGAGGTTGTGAATTACATCTCTCTGGCTTCTGCAGAGACCTTCCTTTGCAGAGCCATAGACTCTCACCGGGTTCCACGTACCAAACTTTGCAAGATAGGTTGATGAGGAAGAGGTTTACTTGTCCATTTGACAGCTAGTTTGGGGAAAAGGCTCAGGAACACACTCCCCATATATAATATTAAGGTTTGCCAAACAAAACGTCAAAGCTCACATTGCTCATATTAGTAGCACATTCAAATGTTAGGATCTGGTCGATTCACTGGATGCATTCAAAAGAGAGTTGTCCCACTTAGTAAACCTGTGCCCCTGTCCCACTTAGTAAACCTGAACGGAAACCTCTGGTGACCTTGCCCACGACCCAAGGTTTCCATGAGGTCGCCGGAGGTTTTGATTTGGTCACTCTCCCTAATGGTTGAAAGTGGTTTCCGCGTGGTCGAAGCTTCTTCTATTTTGATTATTTCAACATAATCAAAACCAGCCTCGACTAAAAATAGGTTGCCGTTTGGTTGAAGCCAGTGGTGTGGGGTCTCTATTTACTTACAGGCAGCCGAAGGCCATCTCCTTCGCTGACCCGCCATTTTGATTGGCTCATTAGAGTTTCACGACCTAGAAGACTTAAAATGCCCGCTAAACTTTATTAAACTTCTTAAAACTGTCTCCACTCCTTCTCCCCCGCCCCCTTCTCTCCCCCTTCTCCCCACTTCTCTCCCCCTTCTCCCCCCTTATCTCTCCCCTTCTCTTCCCCTTCTCTTCCCCTTCTCTCTCCTTCTCACAGAAACATAGAAACATAGAAAATAGGTGCAGGAGGAGGCCATTCGGCCCTTCGAGCCAGCACCGCCATTCATTGTGATCATGGCTGATCATCCCCTATCAATAACCCGTGCCTGCCTTCTCCCCATATCCCTTGACTCCACTAGCCCCTAGAACTCTATCTAACTCTCTCTTAAATCCATCCAGTGACTTGGCCTCCACTGCCCTATGTGGCAGGGAATTCCATAAATTCACAACTCTCTGGGTGAAAAAGTCTTTTCTCACCTCAGTCTTAAATGACCTCCCCTTTATTCTAAGTCTGTGGCCCCTGGTTCTGGATTCACCCAACATTGGGAACATTTTTCCTGCATCTAGCTTGTCTAGTCCTTTGTTAATTTTACTTCGGAGTCACGTGAGTGACTACGTGAAGAACCCGCTCAGTGCGCAGGCGCGGCATTACGCCAGCAGTGCAACAGCGGCTGCCACGGGAGTAGGCACTCCCGTTACAGGATGAACCGGACCGTCAGGTGAGTACCCTGAGGTCGGGTTTTCTTTTACAGGTGAGCCTTTTTCTGCTTGTGTTTTTTACAGGCAGAGAAAAAGGCTCTGGAACAAAACTGTCCCCCGTTTTCCCGTTGGGGAGGGGGGCAGCAACAGGCGGTAGGAGCGTTCCCCGGTGTTCCGTAATTCCCCGACACCGTGCCGAGGCCAGCCCGCTAGTACCTGAAGCAGCGGGCTGGACGCATAGCCACTCGAGAGGCATCCGGCAGGTGTTCCCGATGTCGGACGGGACGTCTCTCCACCCGCACGGGGGGAGAGAGAGCCGCCTGAGCCGCTGGAGCGGCTCACGGAGCAGGTGCCTGCGAGACGCGCTGCTTGAGGGGCGCTCTCGCTACTACAAGGCACAAAAGCTCCAGAAGAACCTGTCCCCCGCTCGACTCCAGCGGAGGAGCGTTCCATTGCAGGGGGGGCAGCAACAGGCGGTAGGAACAATTACCGGTCGCTCCGCTATCCCCATCACCGAGCCCAGTCCCGCTAGTGCCTGAACTGCGGGCTGGATGTCTAGCCATCCGAACAGGCATCCGACCGGTGGCGTCCGATTCGTCGGACGGGGACATGTCTCCACCTAAATGGAGGAGAGATAGCCGCCTGAGCTGCATCCAACAGCAATTGGAGCAGCTCCAGCGAGATGCGCAGAAAGAACGCTCTCGCGGAGGGAGGTCAGGCACCCCCTCCACAGTGTTTCATGCACTGCCCTCTGCTCCCTCATTACTGGAGGCTAGCATTGGTGACCAGGGCTGGGCTGGTCTGGAACAGGGGCAGGCGGACGAATTCGGGAGTATGCCAGGGGTGCAGGAACATGAAGAGCTGTTGGGTGTGATGGACCGCTTGTAGCAACCCCACGGGCTGGAGCACCGCTGGAACCAAGAATGACGGCCAGCATCAACCATTACTGGAAAAGGTGCTCGCTGAGGTGCTGAAACAACACAGCACCAGAAAACGGTGAGGCCCTCAAAGTAAAAAGTGTCAACAGCCAAATCTGGGGGCATGTGGGTCACACATCCAGACCCAAGAACTCAAGCTACAGCGGATCCTAAGGCTCCTGACGTCAGCCATCACAGCCTTTGCTCGTTCCGTGGAGACCACGGAGATGGATACCTGCCAGCAGGATGTGCTGGCATTAATGTGTACCACACAATTTGAGATCAACAATCTCCGGAGGGAAACATAAGACCTGCCCTCAATCCCAAATTTGCTGGCTTGTGTAAAGCCCCAGCTGTGGAGACGGACGCGCTGCTATTTGGGAAAGATTTCAATAAAAAACTGAAGGAGATGCAGGAAGCATCAAAAACCTTCGGCCTAATGAGGGCAGGCCCCGGGACGAGCAAACCAAGACCTCCGATACCCAAGCGGCAGCACCCCACGGCATCCACCAGTCGACGTCCGCAATATGGGACTGGTGAACGCTTGGGGTCCGCACATTATCCCCAAAGATCTTTCAGATCAGGGCCCGCAGCGGACCCTCTGGAAAATGCGCCTCCCCCCAACATCGCCAGCACGTCAGAACAAAATCTTCAGGAAAATGAAGAAACAGAATCGCCAATAACCATGGAGGTAGGTGGGTCTGGTCCCTACCAGCATATAGAGAATAAGGGTGCTTTATTAACAGGGGGGAGATTACACTTGTTTAAAGAAGCATGGGGTATGGTCACGAGTGACAAGTATATACTCAACAACATTACAGGATATAAAATACAATTCATGTCAGAAAAAACGCCGCCAGTTCAACAATGGCCCCAAAGGGTATTTCTCCCTCCGTCAAAGAGAAACGTGAGGGACAAGCTGAACTGGTGAGACTTATCACAAAGGGGGTCATCGAAAAGACCAAACATGAACCTTTGGAATTTGTATCGAATATATTCACTAAAACCAAAAAGATGGTGTCTGTCGCATCATCATTGACTTAACATCACTAAACAAATTTGTTAAGTATATACATTTCAAAATGGAGACATATGTTACTGCCAAACAACTGAATTCCAAAGGACACTTCATGGCAAGCATTTATCTTAAAGATGCTTACTATCTAGTACCCATATACAAGGATCATCGCAGATACCTAAAATTTATCTGGATGGTACAAAGCATTGCCCTATGGGCGAACTTCAGCCCAAGATTATTCACCAAAATATTGAACCCAGCCATGGCAATACTAAGAAAACAAAAACATATTGTCATGGCATATCTGGAGGATATTCTCATAGTAGGGAAAACGATGGAATTGGCTGTGGCAGCAGTATCAGCTACAAAACAGCTCCTCGAAACTCTGGGGTTCGTCCTACATCCAGATAAATCTAAGTTGAAGCCATCCACTATCATGGACTACCTGGGCTTCACAATTAACTCAGTCCATATGACTGTTACCTTGCCAAAGGCAAAAATGGTTGAATTAGCACAATCATGCAACAAATTAATAGTCAACGAGCGACCAACTATTCGACAAGTAGCAAGAGTAATTGGGGAAATGGTAGCAGCATTTCCGGTTACACAATTCGGACCTTTGCACTATCAAAATTTTTTACAGAGAGCAAAGGTACGGGCAATAAAACGACATACAGGTCACTATGATCGTGTCATGAACTTACCCACTGAAGCAATATCAGAGCTACAGTGGTGGGAAGAAAACGTTTGGCATAGTTTCAGCCCTATCTTTATCACTAACCCTACTTTAGTTATTCAAACAGATGCCAGTGCTCAAGGCTGGGGAGCGACTAACTCCATATCCAGCACAAGTGGTAGATGGACTAAACTAGAGTCATCATTACTACTTACACTGGGCATTAACTATCTAGAGATGTTGGGCGCCTTTTATGGTTTAAAAGCATATTTATCTAATATGCAGCACTTGCATGTTCGCTTACAAATTGATAAATACTACGGTGATGGCTTATATTAACCATATGGGTGGCATAAAATCATTATCATGCGACAAATTGGTCAACGTGATTTGGCAATGGTATGTCGAAAGACATATTTGGCTATCAGCTACTTACCTACCAGGTAAGCTAAACACCCATGCCATGAGAAAATTAAACGCCTGGGTTGCAAGTTTGAACAGACCTTACCTGGAATTGGGATTGTCCAAACAAACCATCACCACCATGTCGGCATCCCTTCGAACATCCACCAAGAGGCAGTACTTAACCAGCATCAAAAAAGGGAGAAGTACTGCCAGGAAACATGGACAACATACGCAACAGCTACAGCCACCAACATACTGGAGTTCCTGGCCATCTACACCACGATGTAGGGATCAGCTACAGTGCCATCAACACAGCGCAGAGTGCTCTTTCTGCTTATCTCAAACCAGCGGCAGGACAACAGGCGATGGGATCCCATCCACTGGTGGTAAAACTGATGAAGGGCATTTACAATATCAAGCCCTAAACCCAGGTATACCCATATTTGGGATATCAGTGTGGTCCTGACATATCTCAGGGAATGGCCACCAGCCAGATCCCCGGCCTCGAGCAAGCTACACTAAAGACGCTCATGTTGATGGCACTTGTATCCGCTCAGAGGGTCCAGTCACTGCACCTATTGCGACTGGACAACATGATCACAGCTCCAGACCAGATCTGTCGTTATCCAGCGACTGGTCAAACAGAGCAGACCAGGAACACCTAATCCAGTCGTGGTTTACCCACCAGAACCACGGTTATGTGCCATGACCCACCTACTATCCTACATAGACACAACCAGAATATTCGAGGGAGATGAAAAGCCTTGTGGGTCAGTCACAAAAACCTTATGGTGGGGTACGAGCCAAACCATTGCGAGATGGCTCAAGCAGGTGCTAGAAACTGCTGGGATAAACACTAACATGTACAAATTTTATTCCACCAGGGCAGCATCCATGTCGACGGCTAAAGAATGGACATGCCTATAGACCACATCCTGGCTACAGCAGGATGGTGGGAAGGGAAAAGACCGTTCAGAAATTTTATAATAAGCCGTTGGCAAAACCTGGTTTATTTGCAGTAAAGATTTACGAACTGCAAATATTTAATTTAAGCCCAGGGGAGCAACTTAATTCTTTGTTGTTATTGTTTAAAAAATACCATTGTGTTTTTCTACAAATAGACTCATTGGTTCATTACGATAACACTTCCTCCCTCAAGAACTTCGGCAGTGAGTGAAATGAAACACGATTACACGGTTTGAAATCACAGAGCTTTGAAATCTTCACGTAGTCACTCACGTGACTCCGAAGTAAAATAGTAAGATTAAACGAGAACTTACCAGTTTGAAGTTTGATCTGTATTTTATGAGGAGTTACGATGAGGGATTACGTGCCCTCTGCTCCCACCCTCATTATATGGATCAAACTAATAAATTGATGTCTCCTTATCTTTACTATGTTTACTTCAAAATAACTGTGTCTATCTGTGATTCCACACCGCTGCTTGGAAGTATGCCGCGCCTGCGCACTGAGCGGGTTCTTCACGTAATCCCTCATCGTAACCTCATAAAATACAGATCAAACTTCAAACTGGTAAGTTCTCGTTTAATCTTACTATTTTATATGTTTCTATAAGACGCCCCCTCATCCTTCTAAACTCCAGTGAATACAAGCCAAGTCTTTTCAATCTTTCCTCATATGACAGTCCCGCCATCCCAGGGATCAATCTCGTGAACCTACGCTGCACTGCTTTAATCACAAGGATGTCCTTCCTCAAATTAGGAGACCAAAACTGTACACAATACTCCAGATGTGGTCTCACCAGAGCCCTATACAACTGCAGAAGAACTTCTTTACTCCTATACTGAAATCCTCTTGTTATGAAGGCCAACATTCTATTAGCTTTCTTCACTGCCTGCTGTACCTGCACACCAACTTTCAGTGACTGGTGTACAAGGACACCCAGGTCTCGCTGCACCTCCCCCTTACCTAACCTAACCCCATTGAGATAATAATCTGCCCCCTTGTTTTTGCCGCCAAAGTGGATAACCTCACATTTATCTATATTATACTGCATCTGCCACGCATCTGCCCACTCACTCAACCTGTCCAGGTCACCCTGCAACCTCCTAACATCCTCTTCACAGTTCACACTGCCACCCAGCTTTGTGTCATCCGCAAACTTGCTAGTGTTGCTCCTAATTCCCTCTTCCAAATCATTAATATATATGGTAAATAGTTGCAGCACCAACACCGAGCCTTGCGGCACTCCACTCACCACTGCCTGCCATTCTGAAAAGGACCCACCCACTCCTACTCTTTGCTTCCGGTCTGCCAACCAATTTTCTATCCATGTCAACACCCTACCCCCAATACCATGTGCTCTAATTTTAGTCACCAGTCTCCCGTGCGGGACCTTATCAAAAGCTTTCTGAAAGTCTAGATACACTACATCCACTGGCACCCCTTCATCCATTTTACTTGTCACATCCTAAATAAATTCCAGAAGATTAGTCAAGCATGATTTCCCTTTCATAAATCCATGTTGACTTGGACTAATCCATTTACTGCTATCCAAATGCCCCATTATTACCTCTTTAATAATTGACTCCAGCATCTTTCCCACCACCGGTCAGGCTAACTGGTCTGTAATTCCCTGTTTCTCTCTCCCCTTCTCTCTCCCCTTCTCCCCCCCTTCTCCCCCCTTCTCCCCCCTTCTCCCCCCTTCTCCCACCTACTCTCGCCCTCCCCTCCCCCCCCCCACGCTCTCTAAAGGACTTACCATGCTCTGTGGCAGCCGTTTACCTTTCTCTTCATCGCGCAGACAGCGCTCTTCTGCCGTCCCTGGCCCCCACCTTCGCGATGTGTGTGTGTGTGTGTGTGTGTGTGTGTGTGTGTGTGTGTGTGTGTGTGTGTGTGTGTGTGTGTGTGTGCGGTCGGTAGCAAAGATCCAACAGGATCTATGGTCAGTAGATACAGCTCAAGCTTCGGTGGAGGCTTTCCAGGCGAGTGACTCATGGAAACCTTGGGTCGCGGGCAAGGTCACCAGAGGTTTCCGTTCAGGTTTCCTAAGTGGGACACGGGCATTAGATAGAGCTCAGGGCTAGTGGAATCACGGGATATGGGGAGAAGGCAGGAACAGGGTAGTGATTGGGGATGAACAGCCATGATCACATTAAATGGCAGTGCTGGCTCGAAGGGCCAACTGGCCTACTCCTGCACCTATTGTCTATGCATCTATGTATCTATGTATAATCAAGGATGAGTCGCACCCTGGTCACTCCATCTTCTCCCCTCTCCCATCGGGAAAAAGGTATAGAAGTGTGAAAACACACACCTCCAGATTCAGGGACAGTTTCTTCCCAGCTGTTATTAGGCAACTGAATCATCCTACCGCAACCAGAGAGCAGTGTTAAACCACTATCTACCTCATTGCCGACTATCTTTAATCAGACTTTACTGGCTTTACCTTTGAACGTTATTCTCTTATCACATATCTGTACATTGTGAATGGCTCGATTGTAATCATATCTTGTCTTTCCGCTAGCTGGTTAGCTCACAACAAAAGCTTTTCATTGTACTCCGGTACATGTGGCAATAAACTAAACTAACTAACTAACTAACTAACT
This sequence comes from Amblyraja radiata, assembly GCF_010909765.2. Taxonomy (NCBI): domain Eukaryota; kingdom Metazoa; phylum Chordata; class Chondrichthyes; order Rajiformes; family Rajidae; genus Amblyraja; species Amblyraja radiata. Next base: position 33,946,068 of record NC_045978.1, on the reverse strand, counting down.
AACTAACTAAGTTAAACTAATCTCTTCTGCCTGCAAGGGGGACCATCTCCCTGCATTCCCTCTGAATGGCTCCTCCTGTTGCCAACACTCCAAGAGGAAGGGCTAACTCAGAATGCCTGTGCAGAGACACGCCATCACTTAACACTGGGTGAGGAAAGCAGTGTGGGCCCTCTAAATAAAGAAAAGGCATGTTTAAAGAACATAGACAGCAGAGGGGTCTGTGATAAGAGGGGATTTGCAAAGAGGTGACTAAAGCAAGTAGGGAAGAACAAAGGAAAATAACATTATCAAGTATCATGATAGAAAACAATAAAAATATTTTACAGTATATACAATAAAATGGAAGGTAGGTTGAGATGAGAAAAGGGCCATTACTGGATAGCCACAACTTTACCAGAGTAAAGGATAGCTTCCCAGTGTACAGTAAGGGTTAATGGTATTGACAAGAATCAATACTGGGATCACTGTGAGCAGCAGTTTATAATAACAACTTTCTCTTGAATCAAAAACATGATTTATACATAAGTAGGTGAATCCAAAGTGTGGAGATAGGGAGAGGAAATTGTCACTACCAGCAATTGGCAACAAAACACTGGAACCCCTGAATAAAATTGATGAATGAGAAAATAATCGGAACATGAAGCTCAGTATGGAGTGGAAGGGAATACTTCACAAACCACAATGGAATTCTTTGCTTGCACACCCAATATATATAAATAGCGGCCACCAACAGCGCTGACAAAGTTACAAAGTATGCCGGTTGCTCCTTTTGGTTCCGCAACCCCCCCCCCCACAGTGGTTCCCCACGCTGGGTCCCCTTTATCCTTTGTTCCCCCCCCCCCCCTATTGTCCATTGTTCTTCCCCTCCCTCACGGCGGTCCTCCACGCTCTCATCGACCCGCGTTTCACCGCCGCAGAGGCCTCATCGCTGCGAGGCTTCACCAGTACTGATGAACATTAAGAGCGTTACGTTTTGCCAGTCACTGAAGGTGCCAAACAAACCAGTTCTTAAATGAGTAATATTTTCTGTACAACGGACAAAAAGGGGTTAAAACAGCTGCAAAAGGAGAGGAGAGTCCCCTGCAACAGGTTTGTAGAGCAGCTCCAGCACAGGCTGAGTGTTGACAAATGCTCCCTTTCTACTTGATTACAGATGTTTTCCAATTTAAACATCTTTTAATTACTTCAACTAAGTGATGGCTGAATAACAGACTCATACAAAACTTTGCTAAACCCTAGTTAAATCATGAAAGTGTCTCCTTCCACAAGCTGTGAATATTCCAGCCCCTCACCACTCCGCAGACTGTAGTCGAATGATAACCATGTACAGCACTGGCTCCCATCTATTACCTGCATGTGGTATAGACACATGACCTTTAAAGGGCCTGTGTCACAGTCGTAGAAGGTCGCTGAAAAAGCGGCGACTGGACCCCCACTACGACAATGTCTACGACAACCTACCTCCTAGTCGACGTCAAGCTACGGCAAGCTACCGACAACCGGCGACCCAATCATCGCGACTTAGGACATCCACTTACAACCACACCTACGACAACCTACGACCACACAGGCGACAACCTATGACAACCGAAGTCAACCTACGTCCACCCGTGACAAGCTACGGCAAGCAACAACCCTGTCGCCGACAACTGAAGACAATTCAGTCGCCGGTTGAAGTAGGATGACGTAGGTTGTCGCCACTGAGGTCATCACCTGCCGTCATCCTGGTGACAACCTACGATAGCACCAATGACAGGAGAAGACAGGCAACGTCAAGCCCACTGTCGCCGAAAGGTGTTTGAACATTTCAAAATCCAACAGCGACAAGAAAAAAGTTACGACACTCGAGGAGACAACTCACAACAAAAGGCGTCACCCCGCATCACCCAGCGTCACCCCGCGACCAAATGGCGACAGCCTATTTTCCGCTGAAAGAACCACCTAAGTGGGACAGGCCCTTTAGACTTTAAACATTAGACTTTCGAGATACTGCAAGGAAACAGGCCCTTCAGCCCACCGGGTCCGCGCCGACCAGAGATCCCCGTACACTAACGCTGTACTACACACACTCTAGGGACAATTTACAATTTCACCAAAGCCAAACCTTTACGAGTGTGGGAGGAAATGGGTGCACCCAGAGAAAACTCACACGATCACAGAGAGAATGTACAAATCCGTACAGACAGCACCCGTAGTCAGGATCGAACCTGGGTCTCTGGCACTGGAAGGTAGCAACTCTACTGCTGCACCACTGTGCCCGCCACTGTGCCCGCCACTGTGCCGATAATGTTATTATATAAGTCAAGGCAAGTAAAGGATCATTAAAAAGTAGCAAACTATCAAGATTTTGGCACAGAAGGCTATTGGGCCATCTCTTTTCAGTTTGCCTCAACAAGAATCACGTCAAAAATAACAGATGTACTTCTCATCTTGTCCCTTCCCTCCAGCTTCCCTTTGCCACTGGCCTGGGGTTTTACTGCGCTTCCCCCCTCCCCGGAGAACCCAGATTATACAGGTGTGTCGGGGAATTCTGGGCCTTGCGAGTATGAAGCAGGTTCCATGAATCGGTTGGGCTATTCCAGCCACCATTTTTATTTCCTCTGTCGATTCTTAACTCCATCAAGACTTCTTGTCCTCCGCCTCAAACATCACAACAACTACTTAAGGCAAAGCATTCACACTCAAGTGAAGCTTTTCAGGTAATCTATCCTTCTGACGTCCTCCTTTATGCATCTGACACCAATACCTTTATATCTCAGTGTGGCTTCCCCTAGAATTTAAGAACCTTCCACTCTTCCAGTGTCTCCTGGCACTAGTTCATCTACTGAAGGTTTCCTTCTCCTTGCACTTAAATGGACTTCAATCCTCTGAATTCCTCATCCAATTATACGCTCATCTACAAAAGATGCCCAATATCATTATCTACACAGGCCGCAAAAACAATGTTCACTATGTCATGGGGCAAGGTTTCCTGTCTGTAATTCTATAGGTGGATGTGGTAGGCAAGGTCAGCCTTGACGTCCTGTCCCAAGTGGCTTTGGTAAAGGTGTGAGCCAAGTGAAGACTGCAAACCCGCACTGGTGTTGCCTGACAATGGTGATACCTGTCCAGGTGATGTGTGAATTAGGAGGTTATTTGGAGGTGCGGCTGTTCCCATGGACCTGATCCCAGTGCCCCACAAAGTGATGTGTGTTCTTGGACTTGGGCTCTGTTTGAGAGTTAGCTTTGTGCTGGAGGATATACAAACTCTGGTATACTGTTGCTGCCATGCAAGTGGCGAATCTTTACGCAAATTCCCAAATTCCCAAAGGATAGTTTGATGATTTGAACAAAGCAGCAGAATAACAGTGCTTGTATCTCTTGGGGGGGGGGGGGGGGTGGGGGTGGGGGTGGGGGTGATGGTGGGGGGGAACAGCGGGGTGGGTTTGATATGAATCCAACATGGTGAAGTAATGATGGCAAGGAATCATCACCCTATTCCGGGGTGGAAGATTGCAACCTTCACGTGGTCCGCCCTGTGTCGACTAATGCAATCAACTCAATGTGCACAAACGGAAGATCAAATAGAACAAGTTGTCCAACAACTTTAGGCTGTGCATGCCACATGAAAGAAGAAGATCACCCTATTCCCTGTGTGGAAAGGAACTGCAGATGCTGGTTTATACCGAAGTTAGGCACAAAGTGCTGGAGTGACTCAGCGGGTCAGGCAGCATCCCTGGAGAAAAAAGATGGGTGAAATTTTGGGCTGTGACACTTCTTCTGACTTCCCTGCATCCCTGTATTCTATAGATGGACACAAAATGCTGGAGTAACTCAGCAGGACAGGCAGCATCTCTGGATAGATCGAAGGGATAGATGGAATGGACCCGTCTTCAGTCTCGACCCGAAACGTCACCCATTCCTTCTCTCCAGAGATGCTGCCTGTCCCGCTGAGTTACTCCAGCATTTTGTGCCTATCTTCGGTGCAAACCAGCATCTGCAGTTCCTTCGTACACATTTCGCTGCATGCTATATTCCCGAGATTCCCTGTATCTGGAACATTTGCTCACGTCTATCCCTCAACTCAGAACTGGAACTACACAGGGCATCTTTTTCCGTTCCAGTAATGTCAGGATTTTGTTCCAAGCACAACGTAAAACGATGGATTGAGAACCTTCTACCTTCTTCTCCGCGGTGCCTGCAGCTTTTAACTCCCATCTTTGATTTTTAACAGGGGATGTGGAGCTGGTTCCAGCCCAGCTAAACACGACTCCTTGGAATGTGTTTTTGTTCCCAGCAGAATACTGGTATGAATTATGGAATCTGTGCCTTTAGATGTGGTTTACAGTGAAAATGCTGCTTTGAGGTAACTTGACACAATGTCAAGTGACCCAGGGGACTTGCTGAAACTTTAGTCAGAAAGACTATTTTCTTACAAAGAAATCATGATTATTGTTTCATGCCTTCGTCAAAAACTGGCAGAGATCTCCCGGCCCCATGGGTGGAAGATCAAGGTGACAATGTTTGAACTCAACAGCTGAGTATATCACGTGGAATGCGGTTCAGAAAGGGAGAAAAAACAGCAGACTTGTAAGGGCGGAATTTGCGAGAGAGAACTCTGAGGGAGTGCAGATCAGGAATTCAAGGGCAAGAGGCTCCCAATTTTTCCATCAAGTGATATTATTAATCAGTGAAAACACACAGCCCCCGGCGGGTTTGTTGCTGTTCGGCTGCGGGCGGAGAATGCTTGGTTGCAACGTTCTCTCATGATAATAAGCCACATGCATGCCAGGCTTCTTCTGCTCGGTCCCAAGACCCTTCCCACCTCATTACTGTCCCTTTCCCACGTTATGAAAGTCGTGTCCTGTCATATATTTGTCATCATTGCCCATCTAACACATTCCATACTGTTAATCCTGGCTAAATTGGAGAGGCTAGGACTTCAAAATGGGGTAAAAGCTTCAGGGCTGCTGGGAGATTTGGTCAATTTGGAATTGCTCTCTGCAGAGCTGGGACAAGCTGCGGAGAGATGCCAGAGTGTCTGGAGCTTAGACACAATTTGTAAGCAAAGAATGAGAACATCTGCCAGCCCTGTCAATTAGGTGCAAAATGCATAGAATTGATTGGATGGCTGCAAACCAGACATACACCTTGTAAATAATTGTAAATAATGTTGCAGAGTTTAACTTTGTCGAGTGTTGATTGGATGATGTATTGAGCCTTGTCTGGGTTTTCCTGCATTGAGGGTAAATGTTTCTAAGTTGGCTCCCTTACGAAGTTCGGTTTGAATACAATGTATTGAGCTGTTGTATTATTGGGTTAGGGAAATGTCTGTTATGTATGGGGTTAATCGATATCTGTAATTGGGTTATTAAGAGACCACCCCCATGTGGTTCGGCCTTTCGAGGTCCCGGGCCATATAAAAGTCCGCTACCACGAGGTTCAGCGTCGATCTTCTGGGAGAGCGCTTGGGACTGCGTGAACATCTGGAGTGTCTCTGTGGGAGCGAGGCCTAGAGGGCTTGAACAGGCAGATACGAGGATCAAACCCGCGGTGGGATAGGTACAGTAGTTGAACTGTAACGCGCTTTTGGTAAAATAAAATTTAGTTGTTTCAAGTGCTTGATTCGGGGTTTCTACTGAAACTAGACTGGGGGGAAGCTTAGAAATGAGCAATTTACATTGGGGGTTCGTCCAGGATCTCAAAAGACCCCCAAACACAAGTTTGCGGTCAAGGTTGTTGAGCTGTTTCGATTGCGAGTGCAGAAATCGGACCTACGGTGCGGTTTTCGCATTGATTTTCGGCACTTCGTGAGTCGGAGCGGATCCATCATTCGCCGGCTTGGGGAAGGGTCGAATCGAGATCAGTAGAACAGAGTCTAGCAAGCAAGGGGGAGTGGTTATCACGCCTTTGGGTTAGGGGCCCATAAAATCAGGGTGGGGTTAGAGGCCTGCTGGGGTTGGGTTAGAGACCCTTTCCTGGTTTGAGGCCCAAAACTTTGATCGTAGTTGGCAGACTGCAGATGTTTTAACGAGAGCCAAACGTGCTTCACCGGGCGAGGAGTGGCCCAGTGTTAGACTTGGTATCCAAATTGGTGGGGTATTAAAATACAGGTCTCGCCTTCAATCGGATTGTTGCCGGGAGCGCGAATTGAAAAAGTGCGCTCCAAAAATCGGTATCGAAAACTCACAGCGCGAAGCGGCTAGGCGCTGGATCCTCGGTGCCCAGCAGAGAGGAGTGTCTGTGTGTAGGTATCTGAGTCTCTCCATGAAGTGATGGACGAAGAGCCTCGAGAAGGTACTGGGCTTGGATGGACAGAGTATAGGCTGGCTGGAATACTCCAGCCCATTCAAGAATTCAACTGGGCAATTTTAGTTGATTCGAGAGCAGGCGTAGTAAGAGAGATACACGAACACACTAAAATTAGGAGATCGAGTTCGAGTCTATATTTGCTAAGCCAAATTTTCAAATACTGAATTTCATATTGAAGTCTGCCAGGAAGGTGGAATTCAAATTCCTGTATATAGAACTTCGAAGTTGGTGCATGTCCGTGATTGATTCCGAATAGCAGCTGATCAACAGTGAATAGTAACCCTCTGGTCGATTGTTGATTAGTACCTGATAGTGAAGAGTACCTGAGAGACGGTATCCTCCTTACTTGACGAAAAGTAATCCAAATAGCGATGGGTACCCCTAATTCTGTCGAACTTAGAGAGGAGGGATAGAGGTCCCCCTATAGAAGTCCAGTCTTAGCAGAGGGATAGTAACATTTGGGAGGAAAAGTAATCATTTAAGGAGTAGTACCCCTCAGCAAAGAGGAAGGGGAAAATCTTCGGTATCAGAGGGAGAGGTTCACTGCGTGATAACAGCGTAGCGCGGCGTCGACATCGAGTGTTCATGAATTGTGCGCTAGTGCTTTAAATCATTTAAAAAATTGTAAAAATCTAGCTTTTCGTATTGTCATAGGATCCGGATTTTGTAAATATTCTATGTATGAAAATAAACTTACAGTATATTAAGAATTAAAAGTTAATATTTAGAACGTGTTAAGTCTGCGGACCATCATTTGTGTTGCTGCTTGTGCGAGTGTTTACGGATTTAGAAACAAAGTAAGAGTGTGTTTAAGTTAAATGTTCATATTTGTTTAAGATTGTTTTGTAAGATTCTGAATCGGGGTGGTTCAATCAGGGGTTGTACTCCTTCGATCGTTGCATCGGGGGAGGAGTCATCTCGCTGATCGATTGTGCCATGAGGAAGATTAATTAGAGTGGGGCTTACTGGATGCTTATAATTTATATTGGGATGTGTTTTGGGTTATTGATAATCGGGGAAATATTTCCGTCCCTAATTATAATTCTGTGAGCTTGGTTTGGGTTTGTCTGTCTGCAAACGTAAAGAGAATTGAGTGAGAGAGAGATTTCTGCGTGGGAGACTGCGAGTGGGAGTTAGACTTGGATTGAGATCCTTTGTTTGAAAGTTTGGAATTAAATGCAGTGATTGTGATTTAACCAAAAAGAGAGTTGGGAGAGAGACTGAATAGGAGAGAGTGGTTTGAATAATTGAATAGGAGTGATTGAATAGGAGTGACTGGGAGACAGTTGAAAGGAAGTGATTGCTAGAGTAAGTGTGAATCGGAAAGACCGTTGACCATTGTGTGGGAGAGATTCCATTGACTTTGGAGTCTGAGACGAGGAGTGATTGAAAGAGGTGTTAGTGTCTGGAAACTTTATTTTGTAATTTGGGTTTTGACCATTGTTCCGAGAATGGGGAATGTCTCTGAGAAGGACCAATCAAACAGATTAGAAAGCCCGATAAGGATAATTTGCGGGGAGCTTCCAAATGAAGCGGATAGACTGAGAGGATTATTGGGGAAATTAAATACAATTTTGAAGGACAAACTTTGGGCATTGGGGGGACTAAAGTCTTTAATAGGGATAAACTATATAGAAACGATCGTTAAAAAAATATGGGAATAGTGAGGAAGGAAACTAGTTAATTGGGATGTGGAGGATATTCTTCACTAAAAGAAAAATAAATAAAGAAATTGTTTTGCTGTCCACCCTAAGAATGGTGGCTTGTAAATTGGGAAGAGGAGAAAACGATAGAACAGATCCTTCTCAGGACATTACAGAGTGGGGCCAGGGAGAATTAGTAAGCCAACACCAGGAGCAGGAGCAGGAGCAGGAGCAGGAGCGAATGTCATCTTTTGGAAGGGAGACTACTTGGACTACTGGGACTACTCTTAAAGGGGAGGTGCCGACGACAATGAAATTGGTTAAATGCGGTAAGAGTGAAACAGGGTCAGCACATCTTAAAGGGAGATATATTTATTATATGCCAGGATGTGCAGAATTCTTCAGAGTGGAGCTAGAGCCACAGTATTCCTCACAAAACTCTCATATTCCCAATTCGGAGAAACCGTGCGCAGCCTGCGAGCGGGGCACACGGGAAGAGTCTTCGGCTCCTCCCCCTAAATTTAAATCTGGAATAGAGACATCGGGTGAGCTCTTCTATCTCCTATGATTGCCCCACAGGTGGAGGACAATAGGGGAAATCAAGGAACTAGAAAGAAGACTCCATCGACATGACAAAATTAATTAGGGATTCCAGTAGCGAGAGGATGAAAGAATCCTTCTTGAGGCACCGGGATAAAACAAATAGCCTTTCAGGGGGTGAGATAGGGGGAGAATATGGATGGATTGATTTGGACATGGATAATATTATTACGCCAGAACAATTCACCACGGAAGAGGATTTTGTAAGGACTCCCCGTAGACAATGTGTTTGTAGGGAGATGCCCGCATCAGGTATAAATGTCCCCCAGACCACGGACAGTCAGACATCAATGCAGCCTGGTTCAACGGCAGCCCGGAAATTAGAGATTCGAATAAAATAAATAAGGAGGAAGAAGACCTCAAGGCCTGGATAGACCTCCCATTCAAAGAACCGACCTTTCCTCAGTTTGGCTGGCGAGGTTATAGAGCGATCTGGCCCGATCAGTGTTACAGCTGTGGGGGTTTGGGACATTGGAGTCGGTCGTGTCCTATGAGAGAATATTATCGAGAAGGAAGGGGGCAGAGAAGGAGGCCACGGGGTTACAGAAACCGATGGATTCCAAGAGGATACCGAGACTCTTGGGACCCTGAAGGTAGAGGACGAGGACACTGGCAGGGAGGTCAGATGGCAGGGACATTCCAACAGTCCAACCCATTTCGGTAATGCTGACCTGCCAGTTAACAGCAATACCATCTATTAAAATTAAAGGTGGCCTCACATGGCCTGAGAAACAGCACTATATATTAAAAAGAACACCACCCCTTCCAAGTAGGAGGAGATACATAGAATCCGGCTCTCAGAGAAACCCTCACTAAAAGGAAGAAGCACGACAGAGAAACATAGTAGCTAGCATGAGAAGGGATGACAACTAAGGAATGGAAATGGCACTAGGGAGAGAAGAAACAAACTTACCATGCAAGAGGAATAGGAGTGGGGAAAGTAGATATTGAATTAACGTGTTGCTGAGTTTGTGCCTGCAGGACAGTATATCGACAAGAGACTATCTGGGGAGTGAGGTTAAAGAATGCACAGACGCCTTAAGAATGGGAAGAAGCCAGCAAAAGGTAATGTATCTCCCCCAAAACAGGTTACCAGCAGGAGGAACTGATACTGTCCTGCCCCTTTAAGACATTTGGGAGGGCCAGCAGGCAGAGCAATATGCTCCTCAGTATCCCTACTCCCTAGTAACTGAAACTACCATCAGAAAGGAAGAAGAAAAGGACCTACCCTAGTGCCCAACTTTAATGTCACCTAGCTATTGGAGAAAGAAAAGGAAGGAGAATAAAGGACACTTTAATCATCTTTGAAAGAAACAACACCGACGACCTATAATGACTTCTGGGACAGGACTCACTTTAAAGGACTGACCAAATTTTTAAAAAACCATTCATCTGTGGTTTGGAGTAAAATACCTTTATTGCGTCTAAATTATGGGTATTAGAAATAAATTTATAAATTTTGGATTCGGTCTTGAAATTGTATGGTGATGAATTGGAGGGGCTTTAAAAAAAATTGTGACTTGGAATAGACTTGTGGAATCTGGCTTAGGAATAAATGGAGTTTGATTATCAACTGACATTGTTATTATCTCATCCTCAGAAAGGCAGGCAAAGATGGAAAGGATTGTTCAAAGGACATCAAGAAGGATGGAACATGGGAAGATCTGGCATGGAATTACTTCGGGAATATGAGAGTTGGAATGAGAATTGGGATCAAAACTGGAATTAAAATTGAAAATTAAAATGGGAATTGAAATTGAAATTGGAGTGGAATTGGAAATGGTCAAAAGGGGAACTGTGAGCAGCACGACTTCCCTTTAAGAGACCGGATTAAGGAAATATTCAGTAGTTAAGAACTAGTACCAGCGAGAACCCCCAGACAACAAACTAAGCCAATAGAGTAAAAGTGAGAACCCCTAGACAGAGAACGAAGCCAACCTAGTAAAGAATCAATAGATTAAAGAGCTAACATGATAGAGAATCAACATAGTAATGAGTTACAATAGTGAGGAGTCATACATAAATAAGAAGAGGTACTGGAGGAAGACTTGGTAAACTGTAGGGAGTAATTTGAATTGTATTGAGAATAGCAGAGCCGATGCATATTTGCCCGATGGATTTGAATTGTTTAACTCTTGATGGTAAAGCTGCTTCTATTATCAAGGTGGAAATAAATTGTCCCTGGATTTGGCATTCTTGATTGGATTTAGGATAAAATTGATAGCAATGGAAATTGATCAAGTTCGCTGACGACACCACTGTTGTGGGACGTATCACTGATGGGGACGCGTCAGAGTATAGAAGTGAGATCGAGCGACTGTCCATATGGTGCCAGCACAATAACCTGGCCCTCAACACCAGCAAAACCAAGGAACTGATTATGGACTTTGGAAGGAGTAGGATGGGGACCCACAGTCCCATTCATATCAACGGGTCGATGGTGGAAAGGGTCAAGAGCTTCAAATTCCTGGGCGTGCACATCTCTGAAGATCTCTCCTGGTCCGAGAACTGATGCAATTATAAAGAAAGCACATCAGTGCCTCTACATCCTGAGAAGATTACGGAGAGTCGGTAAGTCAAGGAGGACTCTCTCTAACATCTACAGGTGCACAGTAGAGAGCATGCTGACCGGTTGCATCGTGGCTTGGTTCGGCAACTTGAGTGCCCAGGAGCGAAAAAGACTACAAAAAGTTGTAAACACTGCCCAGTCCATCATCGGCTCTGACCTCCCTACCATCGAGGCGATCTATCGCAGTCGCTGCCTCAAAAAGGCTGGCAGCATCATCAAAGACCCACACCATCCTGGCCACACACTCATCTCCCTACTACCTTCAGGTAGAAGGTACAGGAGCCTGAAGACTGCAACAACCAGGTTCAGGAATAGCTGCTTCCCCACAGCCATCAGGCTATTAAACATGGCTCAGACAAAACTTTGATTATTAATAACCAATTATCTGTTATTTGCACTTTATCATTTTATTTATTCATGTGTGTATATATTTATATTATAGTATATGGACACATTGATCTGTTTTGTAGTAAATGCCTACTATGTTCTGTGTGCTGAAGCAAAGCAAGAATTTAATTGTCCTATCAGGGAACAGGAGCCTGAAGACTGCAACGTCCAGGTTCAGAAACAGCTGCTTCCCCACAGCCATCAGGCTATTGAACTCAACTCAAACAAAACTCTGAACATTAATAGCCCATTATCAGTTTATTTGCACTTTATCTGTTTTATTTATTCATGTGTGTATATATTTATACAATGGTATATGGACACACTGATCTATTCTGTATTCATGCCTTCTATATTTTCATTTCATTGTCCTATCTGGGACACATGACCAAAACTCTCTTGAATCTTGAATCGTGATTGTTTAAATTTGAACAGCTGGGAATTCCACAGGAATTGGAATTGTATTATCGGCTACAATGCTGTGGAATGAGAAGGATGAATTTGAAATAGTAAATTGAAGGCTGAGATTGAATTGGAACATTTATCATGGTTTTTAGAGTCACGCCTGTTGGGAAATCTGGACTGAACCCAGCTGAAATTTATGTGATTACCCGTTATCAGATATACATATCATAACATCGTGTGAGTATGAAGAAGGCTATTTAGTGTCGATCCTAGAATAATAAAGAGTATATTAGGGAACAGAATAGGAATAGGGATCTATTAATATAATAGGTTTGAATAGGGATAGTATTGCGAATGTGTGGGAAAGCTTGAGTGCATGATGGTAACTTGCTTTGACCCAAGTTTAATTTCTATGTTTTAGGTTTGACTGTGGAAGGTGGTGGAAGACTGGGCAGCAACACGGAAGGAGGGAATTCATGCCCACAAAATCTCGAGAGGAGAAGACTCCTCAGACAGAACTTGTGAGGTTATGCCCATGAAAACTCGGGACGCTTGACAAGATTCTGGGAAGAAACATCATCATCTTGTGTTGCTGATAGATGGAAAATGTAAAGCACACTTATGTATATCTGGTTAGCTGATGATTGAGCCATATTGGGTATCATAAATTATGGGTTATCATATATGATAAAAAGGAAGGAATGTTAATCCTGGCTAAATTGGAGAGGCTAGGACTTCAAAATGGGGTAAAAGCTTCAGGGCTGCTGGGAGATTTGGTCAATTTGGAATTGCTCTCTGCCGACCTGGGACAAGCTGCGAAGAGGTGCCAGAGTGTCTGGGGTTTAGATACAATTTGCAAGCAAAGAATGAGAACATCTGCCAGCCCTGTAAATTAGATGCAAAATGCATAGAATGGATTGGATGGCTGCAAACCAGACAAACACCTTGTAAATAATTGGAAATAATGTTGCAGAGTTCAACTTTGCAGAGTGTTGATTGGATGAGGCATTGAGCCTTGTCCGGGTTTCCTGTAGATCAGGGTAAATGTTTCTAAGTTGGCTTCCTTACAAAGTCCATTTTGAATATAATGTATTAGCTGTTATATTATTGGGTTAGGGAAATGTCTGTTATGTATGGGGTTAATCGATATCTGTAATTGGGTTATTAAGAGACCACCCCCATGTGTTTCGGCCCCTCGAGGTCCCGGGACATATAAAAATCCGCTGCCACGAGGTCCAGCATCAATCTTCTGGGAGAGCGCTTGGGACAGCATGAACGTCTGGAGTGTCTCTGTTTGAGTGAGGCCTAGAGTGCTTGAACAGGCAGATACGAGGATCGAACCCATGGTGGGATAGGTACAGTAGTTGAACTGTAACGCACTTTTGGTAAAATAATATTTAGTTGTTTCAAGTGATTGTTTCAGTGTTTCTACTGAAACTAGACTGGAGGAAGCTTAGAAACGAGCAATTTGCAATACAACACCCATAGCCTCTTCCCTATGATGCTTGTGCCTTCCCCAGTTCAATAATCAGGTGATAGAGGTCATGGGGAGAAGGCAGGAGAATGGGGTTAGGAGGGAGAGATAGACCAGCCATGATTGAATGGCAGAGTAGACTTGGTGGGCCAAATGGCCTAATTCTACTCCCGTTCCTTATGACCTTATGATCACCAGAAATGAAGGGAAAATACTAACCATTGTGACTGTGACTACATTTTAAGGGAAATAAGAAAGATTAGGACGTAGTTCTGGGCACAACCCAAGGCAATGAGGCATTTTTTTAAGTGAAGTTTCCATTGGAATATAAGAAATATAAGAGTAAATCTATGATGAGCAAGATCCTACAAGCAACAATATAATGGTGGCCAAATAATCCATTTTAGCCATTAAAATAATAAAATTGCTGCTGCTGGAAATCCAGAAACAAAGCAGAATATAATGGAAACACCTGGAAATCAGGCCTCATCAGCGGAAAGAAAAGCCAGTTTACAAGCTAGTTGAGGTTTCAGAGAGGGTGGAGAGATGGATAGGAGAAAGGGAATACCTCTGACAGGGTGAGTGAGGTAGGATTGCAGAGGGGTGCAACAGTTGATGTGGTTATCTGGTCAATTGGCAAATGAGAGCGGTGAGAGAGATAGTGCATGAATAAAAGGAGAGACATTTGTGAAATGAAAGAAGTTAGAAAGGGAGAACTAAAGCAACAGCAAAAGGGAAGCAGAATTAGCATTTTATGTCAAAGATCCTTCATCAGAACTGGGAAAGAGAGAAAACAAGTTAGTTCTCAGAGGGTGTGGAAAGGACAAAGGGAATATCACTGATAGGGTGAGGTCAGGTTGCATTGGTTTAGTTTAGTTTAGTTTAGAGATACAGCGCGGAAACAGGCACTTCACCCACCAAGTCCGCACCGACCAGCGATTCCCGCACATTAACACTGACCAGCTATCCCCGCATGAGGGACAATTTACACTTATACCAAGCCAGTTAACCTGCAAACCTGTACGTCTTTGGAATGTGGGAGGAAACCGAAAATCTCTGAGAAAACCTACGCGGTCACGGTGGGAACTTACAAACTCTACAGAAAGCACCCGTATTCAGGATCGAACCCGGGTCTCCGGTGCTGTAAGGCAGCAACTGTATTGCTGTGCCACCGTGCCACCCTGTTTGAACTGTAAATGTCAGCCAAATGACCTGGGAATCTCCTTGCTTATCAGAGGAGTTCTGCCATAGAATATTACAGGTCAACAATCCTTAATCTGCTATGTGGTGGCCCTCGTATAAACAGCATCTCCAAGAGACTGCCAGTGTGCTGGGCATTGTGTTCCATCTAGAGCAACACTTGAACCTTCAGCCTGTGGACGGAGGTGAGAGTGACTACATTGCCCCAGAGTTAATAACCCAGAGAAGGAATTCATGTCCTAGTCACCTTCAGGCACGTGGACAACCAAACATCTACCCCAACATCAAGGTAGATCCTACCAGCAGGAACCAACTGCAGAACTAATCTGCATGGATCAATTTATCACTCCATTTCCAGTTGGGATGGTTAGGATCAATTTCCCTCCTGGGATAAATAAAGTTATCTTGTATCGTAGGAAAATTGAAATGCCAGTCTAATGGATTTACTGGTCAATATCCGATTTATCACTCCTGATATAACACATGTACAATTAGCTTCAGTGTGGACTTAAAGCCCTGTCCCACTGTAGGAGTTCATTCAAGAGTTCTTCCGAGTTTGCCCTGATTCGAACTCTGAGATTTGTGGTAATGGCCACTCGTAGGTACTCGGGGCTCTCGTGGACATTTTTCAACATGTGAAAAATCTTCACGTCTTCCCAAGCTTACCGCGTTTCCCGAGTACCTGCCGTTAGCGTTACGAGCCACTAAGAGACGACCCAAACGCCGACGTACCCGCAACATACATTCTACGTGCTTCCACGAGTTTGATTTTTTTTTAACTCGGGAGAGCTCTTGAATGAACTCGTACAGTGGGACAGGGCTATTAGGCATTAATAGAGGACACAGAAGCTGAAAGTGTGGGGGAAATGCTGTGACCAATGTGGGCATGTGTGAGACTGAAGACTGGGTAATGTTTGTGGCGGTAAGAATTGCGGTAAAGATGTCCAGAGAAACAAAACGTCATGGCACTAACTGAGGAGACTGTGTCAATGGTGGGAATGGAATTCAAGATATATCATAGATCAAAAATAGAAAACACTGGAGTAACTCAGCGATTCTGGCAGGATCTTTGAAGAACAAGAATAGATGACGTTTCAGGCCGAGACCCTTCTTTAGACTGACTACTCAAGATATATCATGGAAGGAAAGATAAAACAAAACGCGAGCAGCTGGAAGTTTGGAAAGCTTGGCTAAAATGATAAATTATTTTTTTAAATGTAGTGTATTAGTTGTGGGCCCGTCCCACTTACGTCCCATCTTACGTGACTTTTTCGGTGACTGCCTGCACCCGTCATAGGTCGTTGCAGGTCGCGAAAATTTTCAACATGTTGAAAATACAGTGGCGAGCAAAAAGACGCTACGACTCTTTGGACGACTGAGGAGACTACTTACGACCGTACAGGTGACACACCGGCGACATGGGTGTGTGGGCGGGGGGAGGGGGGTTTGTGGGGGAGGCGGTGTGGGGGGAGGGGGGTTTGTGGGGGAGGGGGGTGTGTGGGTGGGGGGAGGGGGGTTTGTGGGGGAGGGGGTATGTGCGCGGGGGGGAGAGAGCTCGGAGAAAAGACGGGGATTCTGGCGGAGGGGGGCAGGAGCCAGCAAAGGGGACCAGAGGGGAATGGGCTGGAGCTGACGGTTGAATGGAGACTCACAGCGGTCACGACGCAGGTCGCTGAACGTTGGTCGTTCTCCTCCGCTGGGATCAGATTCTCTGCTTTCCGTCTGGTGACATTTCCCTTCAGGCCGGGCCGTTTCCATTCCCTCCGAAAATTGCGTCTGGCTGGAAACCTCCGCCGGCCATCCACCACTCCAGTAAAGATGCAATGGCGCAGGAAGGGGCGGACCGTCCCGCAGAGTGACAAGAGAAAAGACCGATCCACGTGGCGCTGAACGGCAGGAGAGGAGATCGATCTGAGCACGCGCACTTTTTTTAGATGCTTAAACCTCGCTAACTTTTACATTAGCCCACCAATCGGAATGAAACTTGGTGCAATCGCAGCGCAGGAGAACGGCGAGTAAGCTGGAGAAACTTTGTAGCGCTATCGCGTGACGTTATTGCGTAAATAGAATGACCGCGCGAACCGGAAGATAACAAGATCAGAGCTTTAGTTATGTAAAGATAGATAGATAGATAGATAGATAGATAGATAGATAGATAGATAGATAGATAGATAGATAGATAGATAGATAGATAGATAGATAGATAGATAGATAGATAGATTTTGGGTATTCAATTTAAGATCAAGATGAGAATATTCTTCCCTCAGAAAGTTGTGAGACTTTAGAATTCTTGACCTCGAGGGCTTTGGGAAACAGATGTGAAAGTGTGGCAGTGACTAAAGTAGGATCAGCCATGATCTTATTGAACGGCAGAGTGGGCTTAAGGAACAATGTGGATAGAGTGGTGGGGAGGATGTTTCCACTAGTGTGAAATTTTTGGACCAGACGTTGTAGCCTCAAAATGAATGGACATGCCTTTAGGAAGGCGATGAGGAGGAATTTCTTTAGTCAAAGGATGGTGAATCTGTGGAATTCATTGCCACAGAAGGCTGTGGAGGCCAAGTCAATGGATATATTTAAGGCAGAGAGAGATAGATTCGTGATTAGTACGGGTGTCAGGGGTTTTGGGGAAAAGGCTGCAGAATGGGGTTGGGAGGGAAAGATAGATCAGCCATGATTGAATGGAGGAGTAGACTTGATGGGCCGTAACCAGTTTGTCGTTTATTATAATTAGTACATATGCTTTTAATAAAAATATTATTAATTTAAAAAAAAAATTTAAGTGCAAACTTTACACTTTTCAGCTAGAAAAAAAAAAAAAAAAAGACTTGATGGGCCGATGGCCTAATTCTGCTCCTATCACTTATGCCCTTATGAAGTCTTCCAGTGCCTGATAATAAATCACGATCGCCACAGTCTTGCTGCTTGCAAACCCTTGCCTTAGGAAGAGCACCTAACACCAGAAGTGCGGACATCTTAAAACCGTTGTCCACTTATCATTCCATTATGTGAAGCTGATGAATCCACTTTGCTCTGCCACCGTCACAAATCTCACGGCTTGTCACTAATTCTAAAACACACTGTTAGTACTACACTGAGAAGTGTGGAGCACATGCACGCTCGTTCAATGCACAGCGCCATTAACTGATTAACACTCTTGTCCCCACTGTCACATTGGTCAATATAAAAACAATTACATACATCTGGAAGTAAACTCCCCTTCAGCCCCATTAACTGTCGCCGCATTGAACTCTGATTCACATAAATAATAACGTTTCACAGTTACTAAAAGGTGCACTCATTTGTCGTGACCCAGTTACAGGTCAGCTACTCTGAGTGAACAACAGCAGTGATTTATCTCAGTATGTGCTCTGACTGTCTGCACAGATAGAATCACGGGAACATACAGACCAGAAGGAGACTATTCAGCCCATTCAAACAGTGCCAGCTCATCAAGCAGGCTTGTCAATTAGTCTCACTGACTTAGCCTTGCAATTGTTTTCTTTTGAAGTATATTTAAAGAAATCCCTCTTGAAATGTGTTATTGAATCTGCTTCCTTCTCTGTCAGGCAAAGCATTCCAGGACTTCCTGCGTACCATAAAAATTCTGCTTGGATCTTTTGCCAATCAGATTACGTCTGTTATCTCTAGCTCGCAACCTTTTTGCCAGTGGAAATGATTTCTCCATATTTTATCAAGCAAAAACTTACTTAACAGCAGGCACCTGTATTAAATCATCTCTTGAATGTCACTGCTTCCTTCCAGCTTTGCTAATATTCCAAGTAACATTGCCATAAATCTCTGCACCAAGTTAAGCTTTGATATCACTCTGGGAAAAATGTTTCATCTCGTGTTACTGTTCATTTGTAGGGATTTTAAGGATTTAAAAAAATCAAAGCACAAAAAGCATGTTTGCCCGTGGCCCATTCTCTATCTTCAAACTACATTCCAGTTCTCCCTGTACCCCATGATGTTAATCACTCAGTATTGCTCTCAGACTCTGGGCTGTGAATGCTCCAATGTGATCTTTTGCTAGAAAGTTGAAGACTCACAAAATGGAGTGCTGCTGATGAACACAATCCTCAGTGAAGTTCACAAAGGAGAATGTAGCCCTCAACTTGCTCCATGGCTAGAGAGTTTTCCAAGGATTTCTAAATCAGAGGGAAATATTTATATTAAGGACATTTGTAGAGGCATACAATTACACAGTGTAAAAGCACGCTCTTTGGCTCACCCTGTCTATGTTGACCATCATGCTTATCTATACTAATCTCAATTGCTGTCATTAATTCCATCCCCTTCTATGCCTTGTTCATTCAAACACCTTTCCAGATGTTTGTTAAATGTTATTATTGAACCTGTCTCCACCACCCCCTCTTAAAGCTTATTCCGGATACCAACGATTTCATTGTGTGAGAACTGAACCTTTCAGTCCCCATTTCAACCTTCTCTCTCTTTGCTTGGAGCTGTGCTCTCTATTTTAAACACCCCTACCATGGGAATTATACATTTGCTATCTACCCTATGTGTGCCTATTAACTTTTATTTGCCCTTGTCAAGTCACCTTGCAGTCTCTTCACTCGGGGGAAAAAGGTCCTGGCCTATCCAAGCCCTCCAGTCCCCGGCAACATCCTTGCAAATTTTTTCTGCACCATCTTTAGCTTAACCACATCCTTCCTTTAGTGTGGTGACAAAAAAATACTCCAAATGGGACCTATCCAACATTTAGTACAACAGTAAAATGATGTCCCAATTCTAGTACTCATTGCCTTGGCCATTGACGGCATTTCTTACTGCTGAGTGAATATATTGTAAGTTTGGGCTCGGTATGAAATACTAATGGGGGAAAAAAATCATCTTTTCTCATATATTATTATTAATATTATTATGATTATTACATAAATGAAAACTATGCAGCCCATTGAGTTAGTCTTGCCTCCTGCCTACTTACTTTCCTGTAATCTTTTCCCTCACACATACCCGTGAATTCTACCCTGATTTTCCTACCACTCCTACTAAAGTTATTGCAGCTCGTGAACTTAGAGCATCAGTGGATGCTGGAGGAAACTGGAGCATCCAGAGGAAACCCACGTTAATTCCACCCACACAGTACTAAAAACATTGAACAATGCAGATAGACAGTATCTATTTGCCCAGTCCGCCTAAATCAATGTGATCTCCCAGTTGCTAAACACTTTAACTCCCCCTCCTATTCTCATAC
Organism: Amblyraja radiata; assembly: GCF_010909765.2. Lineage (NCBI taxonomy): Eukaryota > Metazoa > Chordata > Chondrichthyes > Rajiformes > Rajidae > Amblyraja > Amblyraja radiata. The sequence continues at coordinate 33,926,278 of NC_045978.1, read as the reverse complement.
TGATCTTTCTGGCCTGAGCCTCCTCCACTGTCAGAATGAGGCCCAATACAAAGTGGAGGAACAGCACCTCATATTTTGCATGGGTTGTTTACATCCCAGTGGTATGAATATTGACTTATCTAACTTCGCAACCCTTGCTTATCCCTCACTCTCCATCCCTCTCCCATCCTAGTTCGCTGACCAGTCTGACTACCCTCCTGATTACATTTTATCTTTGTATGCTTCGTTATCATCTTCCCCGAGCTAACAACGATATATTCTCCATTTTCCTTGATTTTTGTCCCCTTTGATCTCTCGGTTTTACACCTTAAAGGGCTGTCCCACTGCGGCGACCTAATCCGCAAGTTCAGAAGAGTGTCTTAAGACCTTCAAGCTCGAGGGCATTCGCCTGGAAAACCTCGAGCTGGATCAACCGTCAGCGATGAAACCGCGAGCTGGATTGACTGACCGCACACACACACAACACATCGCAAAGGCGGGGGCCAGGGAAAGTGGGGGAGCGCTGTCTGAAATTCACACCCGCGATGAAGAGGTAGGTAAAAGATGGCTGCACAGTGTACGATAAGTCCTTTAGAGAGCGCGGGGGGGGGGGGGGTTGGGGGAGAGAAGGGGAGAGAAAGGGAGAGAAGGGGGGAGAAGGAGCAGAGACAATTTTAAGAAGACAGACAACGTTTAATAAAGTTTAGCGGGCATTTAACTTACCGGTCAGTTTTCCTTGGTCCTGAAAACTCCAATGAGCCAATTAAAATGCCCGGTCAGTGAAGGAGATTGTCTACGGCTGCCCTCGACTGCCTGTAACTAAATAGCGACCCCACTCCACTGCACTACGAGTTAAAAATAACCATGCCGACCAATTTTGACTTGCACAACATTTTTCAACATTCTGAAAATGTTTCCGCAACCTAGCTGAGGCCACAAGTATGCGGGAACTTCCCTCGAGCATGAAGGCGGGTTCCAGTGACCTCATAGGACCTACTAGGACCACGTGTCGACCATGCTGCGAGTTTGAGTCGAGGGCAAACTCTTCTAAACTCGCAGATTAGGTCGCCGCAGTGGGACAGCCCCTTTACCCTTCCATATCTCTGTATCCCCCTCTCCCCTGACTCTCAGTCTGAAGAAGGGCCTCGACCCGAAAGGTCACCCATACCTTCAATCCAGAGATGCTGCCTGTCCCGCTGAGTTACTCCAGTATTGTGTGTTTATCTTCAGTGTAAAGCTGCATCTGCAGTTCTTTCCTACACATTGAACAATACAGCACAGGAACAGGTCTTTCAGCTCACGACGTTTGTGCCAAACGTGATGCCTAGTTCTATTGATCTCATTTACCTGTATGCGATCCATATCCCATTATTCCCTGAACTGCCATGTGCCTACCTAAAAGCCTCTTAAACGCCACCATCATATCTGTCTCCACCACCACCCCTGGCAATGTGTTCCAGGCCCCCACTACTCTCTGTACAAAAAACCTGCCCGCACCCCTCCAGTAATCTTTCCCCCTCTCACCTTAGAACAGTGCCCTGAACCTGAAGTCAGGATTGCACCCGGGATTCCTCGAGTTCTGAAGCAGCAGCACTACCTGCTACTCCACTCCGCCACCCATGTATGAGATTTGAATGGAAAGAAAATACTCCGGCGACAATGTTATAGGAGGAAAGGTTGGAAAACTGTAGAGGCAAAGTCTGCCGCTTGGACAGAAGCTATCCCCGCCTGGGCTACTCAATGACAGCTGTATTGATCAGACTTTACTGGCAGAAAGTTGGGGCACTGAAGTATCAGATTGAACCGAATGTGACACAAGGAACTGCGGATGCTGGTTTACAAAAAAATGACACAAAGCGCTGGAGTAACTCAACAGGTTAGGCAGCATCTCTGGAGAACATGAGTAGCACTTTCTAAGCATTGTACTGAGGCATTGTTGAGGAACACGTGACCAAGTCTAAAGCAGGGGAAACCAGAAATCTCTGCTAATCCAGGCTTCTGATCCGAAGGGATCTGATAAGAACTGCTTCATCAAAAACCTTTCCTATGGTGTGTCAACTAGTCCTTTGAAGTGATGTTCTGTGTGTAGACAGTGTCGAGGGGCTAATTTGTCCGTTAGGCTATGATGACATTATTTGCAAAGTGGTCAGTTAGGGATGGAATGAAGACAGGAAATGCTGGAAACATTCTGGAGGTCAGACAGCATCTGCGGAGAGAGAAACAGAGTTAAAGCTTACGATCGAAGAGTTAATACATAAACAATAGTTGGTTAGTCATGTGGGAGGCAGCTGATGGATGGGAAGTGACATAACGGCAGGGAATAATGGGCGTTTTAGCTTCATGGGTCATGGTGGAAGACCATCATAATTGAGATCTGATTGAATAGTGGAATGGGCAACAGGGATTGAATCATCTGTACCTGCCCTGTATCTATGCAAATCTTCAACGTGTGTCGACTACCCAAAAACGTTGTACATGTGCTTCGCAGAATGGAACCTACCAGAAACACTTTAGTCTCTCTTGTTGCTGGCTTCTACTTGCCCACTGTTATAAGCTAGCAACCGTGTTCTCAAGGCAACCACAGATGGGTAATAAGTGTGTCCTTGCTACTGATACCTGCACAATTATTTCTTGACTATCAATGGGATAAAAGGAAAATGCCTTTTGTTGTGAACTAACTTTGATATCTGTTCCAGCGTCGTATATTGAAAGGGTCTAACACCTCCCTCCACTAGTCATTTTCACTCTTCTTAATACAATTGAAGCATAACTCTGAGGAGCAAACTTTCATTTCTTCAAAGCACCAATATTGATTAAAAATGAACAAAAGATGATTTGTGCTCCAGGATGACGCTCGATCGCAATGATTTTGCATTTCAGCGATAAGCCAGTGTGTTTTTTGGTCTTCCACACACTACTAGAAAAATTTGGGCAAAAATCGGGGATTAACTAAAATTCCATGCAGAAGGCATGGATATTCTACATACATAGTAAGAAAGCTTTGCCCCATGACAGAGATTCTAAGGCCAGAGGGTGTGGGTGTAAGGTGAGTAGTAAGAAGTTTGGCGGGGATCTGAGGAGAGAGGTTTGTAGCTGGAGGTGGTTGGGGTCTGGAGCGTACTGCCTGGGATAGTGGAGGAGGAGAAACTCCCAAAAGGCAACATTAAAGAAATGTCTCGACATGCATTGGACTCGCAAGCTTGCAGTAAACTAGGGACCAGGTGGTGGTGAATGGCAATAGTACATGGTGGCCAGCCATATAAATCAGTCATAGTCACAGAGTCATCGAACCCAGACGTGGGCCTTTTGGCCCACCAGATCCATGCTGACAGTTGTTCCTATCTAAACCAATCCCAGCCACTTGCATTACATCTGTAGCCTTCTACACTGTGGCTATTCAAGTGCCTGTCCTGATGCCTCTTTAATGCTGTGAGAGTCTCTGTCTCCACCACATCCTCAGGCAGTGCACTGCAAACTCCAACTTCCCTCTGGACCAAAGCTCTCTTCCCCAATCCCCTTCTACCTCTCACCTTAATCCTGTGCCCAAGATAGAAACAAAAAGCTGGAGTAAGTCAGCGGGTCAGACAGCATCCAGTAACCAGCATCTGCAGTTTCTTCCCACATGTTAATCTGATGCCCTCTTGTATTGGGAAGAATACTCTGACTATCTACCCCATCGACTCATCTCACAATTCTCTAATATGCATCACAATTGCCTCTTTGAATGAACAGCGGAGCCCACAATCTCATCATCTAATCACTTTACCCTCTGGCCTTGCATGACAGTCCCCCTCATGTCCACCCATTTGTCCTCTGACGACAGTGGTCAGCTTCACGCCATCTCACTCCTGTCACAGCTTCACCTTTCAGTTTCTCTCTGGCATCGGGACCTTCCTTCCAGCTGAGGTCCACTATCCCAGCCCTCCCTGACTCCAACAAAACCCTTGACTGCTCCTGCATCTCCAGCTCCCCGTCATGGCCTCCTGACTCACACCGGTGAGGTGACTCGCAGCAACGGTGGCACGGAGGTTACTTCCCTTTGCCGAGATGTCTTCAGCAGAATCCACAGTGGAACCCAGTGGTGCCCGAGGTGCTCTAAGGAAATCAACCCCCATTTTTTATTGCAATGTGTAGTGATCTTACAGGACTCAGGGGGGCTTCAGTGGGTGGATACTGAAAGGACGATGTCTCTCATGGAGGTTATCTAAAACATTAGAAACATAGAAACATAGAATAGGTGCAGGAGTAGGCCATCCGGCCCTTCGAGCCTGCACCGCCATTCGATATGATCATGGCTGATCATCCAACTCAGTATCCTGTACCTGCCTTCTCTCCATGATCCCTTTAGCCACAAGGGCCACATCTAACTCCCTCTTAAATATAGCCAATGAACTGGCCTCAACTACCTTCTGTGGCAGAGAATTCCACAGATTCACCACTCTCTGTGTGAAAAATGTTTTTCTCATCTCGGTCCTAAAAGATTTCCCCCTTATCCTTAAACTGTGACCCCTTGTTCTGGACTTCCCCAACATCGGGAACAATCTTCCTGCATCTAGCCTGCCAACCCTTAAGAATTTTGTAAGTTTCCATAAGATCCCCCCTCAATCTTCTAAATTCTAGCGAGTACAAGACGAGTCTATCCAGTCTTTCTTCATATGAAAGTCCTGCCATCCCAGGAATCAGTCTGGTGAACCTTCTCTGTACTCCCTCTATGGCAAGAATTTCTTTCCTCAGATTAGAGCCTCAGGTTCCTCAGATTCGAGCACAAGGGGTCACCCATTTTAGCAGAGATGAGGAAGTATTTCTTCTTTCAAACCATTGTGGTTATTCGGGAACTTTCCAACTCGAACAACATGAGGGCATTTAGATCTGGGATTTGTGCGGAATATCAAGATTTGTTTTTAAACTTCTCTCAGAGGGTCGTGAAGATTGGGTTTTCAATGATCATGTGGGAATGGAGGAGGAATCGAACTGAATCAACCCACAGTTGAGGTTCGGGGGAGTCAAGTGGGAGGGAGAAGCGCAGGGGGAGTGATGTAAAGGGAAAGCTTGATCAGCCATGGTCTTTGTGCCTGGTGAGGCAGATTAGTGGGGCTGATTAGCCGACTGGATGACTGTTTCGCCGAACACCTGCGCTCAGTCCGCCAACGCCTGCTTGATCTCTCTGTTGCTAACTGCTTTAACCCCTTCCAATACCTTTCTATTCCCGACCTCCTCCATTGCTGGCAACCCAATGGTATGAACATTGAACATTGAACATTGAATTCTCCAATTTTAGGCAACCAACCGACATCATATAACCTCCCCCCCCTTTACCCGTCCCCCCTTTTGCCCCCCTCTTCCCTGTGCTCCACCTGGATGTGTATCCATCTATCCCATCCCTTTCCCTCTGTATCCTCCCACCTATACCCCTCCCCCTGGCTTCACATTTCACACATCTTCTATCATTATCTAATCTCACACAGTTTGCCTTTTCAACTCTAACCAATAAACCCCCCCCCCCACCCTGCATCACCCATGTCCACCTGTCACTGGCCAGACATTGTCCCACCACCACCTCCCAAAACCCAGGGTTTTTATCCAAGGGCAAATTTCCCCCCTCTAAATAATCCTTGTGAAGAAGGGTTCCGACCTGAAATATCGCCTATCCATGCTCTCCAGAGAGGCTGCCTGGCCCGCTGAGGTACCCCAGCACTCTGTGTCATTTTTGTAAACCAATATCTGCATTTTCTTGTTTCTGCAGCCTACTCCTGCTTCTATTTCTTATTTGATTATCCAAGTATCAGCTTAACTTGGAATTAAGGAGTAAAATGATGCTCCCTCACCAATGGCCTGGTGGAAGCTTGACCCAGCCCTGAAGTATGCACTTCCCTTCTCTGAATGCCCTTTGCTACCAGGCATCAGTTGATGGCTATCCAGCAACTGGGGTTTTATCCAGCCAGCAGAGCTATGAGTTGGAAGAGACATGAAGCTCATCAAAAGATGACAATGTCACACTCACAATCACACTGAAGAAACTTCGCTGTCTCCAAAGCAGGAAGTAAAAAGTTCCATTTTTAATTAACCTTTAAAATCTCTTACAGCACCAAATGAAACAAGATAAAGCTACAAACTAAAAAAGTAAAAACAAATTGGGAATTATTTAGTTTCATTTTAACATGGGCCCTTCGAGCCAGCACCTCCATTCATTGAGATCATGGCTGATCATCCACAATCAGTAACCCATGCCTGCCTTCTCCCTATATCCCTTGATTCCACTGGCCCTCAGAGCTCTATCTAACTCTTTTAAATTCATCCAGTGAATTGGCCTCTTCTGCCTTCTGTGGCAGAGAATTCCACAAATTCACGACACTCTGGGTGAAAACGTTTTTTTCACATCTCAGTTTTAAATGGCCTCCCCTTTATTCTTAGACTGTGGCCCCTGGTTCTGGACTCCCCCAACATTGGGAACATTTTTCCTGCATCTAGCTTGTCCAGTCCTTATATAATTTTATATGTTTCTATAAGACTCCCTTTCACCCTTCTAAATTCCAGTGAATACAAGCCCAGTCTTTCCAATCTTTCCTCATATGACAGTCCTGCCATCCCGGCGATTAACCTCATGAACCAACCCTGCAATGCCTCAATAGCAAGGATGTCCTTCCTCAAATTAGGAGACCCCAGGCCCGGGCATCCCCGGGCGTGTCCTCAGGGCCTGTGCTGCGCAGCTGACAGACGTCTGGACTGACATCTTCAACCTGTCACTTGCCCAAGCAGTTGTCCCCACGTGCCTTAAAACCACCTCCATCGTGCCGGTGCCAAAACACTCCACTGCGGCAAGCCTCAACGACTTCCGCCCAGTTGCACTTACTCCCATCATCACCAAATGCTTCGAGAGGCTGGTCCTGGCACACCTCAAAGGCTGCCTACCCCCCACACTGGATCCCTATCAGTTTGCCTACCGCAAGAACAGGAGTACGGAGGATGCCATCTCAACGGCACTTCACTCCGCCCTCTCCCACCTCGACAACAGAGACACTTACGTAAGAATGCTGTTCATCGATTACAGCTCAGCATTCAACACCATTATACCCTCTAAACTGATCACCAAACTCGGTAACCTGGGCATCGACCCCTCCCTCTGCAACTGGATACTGGACTTTCTAACCAACAGACCCCAGTCTGTTAGGTTAGACAAGCACACCTCTTCAACCCTCACCCTGAACACCGGCGTTCCACAGGACTGTGTGCTGAGCCCCCTCCTCTACTCCCTCTTCACCTACGACTGCACACCTGTACATGGTACTAACACCATCATCAAGTATGCAGATGATACAACGGTGATTGGCCTCATCAGCAACAACGATGAGTCGGCCTATAGGGAGGAGGTCCAGCTCCTAGCAGCATGGTGCGCTGACAACAACCTGGCCCTTAACTCCAAGAAGACCAAGGAGCTCATTGTAGACTTCAGGAAGTCTAGGGGCGGAACGCACACCCCCATCCACATCAACGGGACGGAGGTGGAACGTGTTTCCAGCTTTAGGTTCCTGGGGGTCAACATCTCCGATGACCTCTCTTGGACCCACAATACCTCAACTCTGGTCAAGAAGGCTCACCAGCGTCTCTTCTTCCTGAGGAGACTGAAGAAGGTCCATCTGTCTCCTCAGATTCTGGTGAACTTCTACCGCTGCACCATCGAGAGCATCCTTACTAACTGCATCACAGTATGGTATGGCAACTGCTCTGTCTCCGACTGGAAAGCACTGCAGAGGGTGATGAAAATTGCCCAACGCATCACCGGTTCCTCGCTCCCCTCCATTGAGTCTGGCCAAAGCAAGCGTCGTCTGCGAAGGGCGCTCAGCATCGCCAAGGACTGCTCTCACCCCAACCATGGACTGTTTACCCTCCTACCATCCGGGAGGCGTTACAGGTCTCTCCGTTGTCGGACCAGCAGGTTCAGGAACAGCTCCTTCCCTGCGGCTGTCACACTACTCAACACTGTACCTCGGTGACTGCAAATCACCCCCCCCCCCCCCCGGTCACACCTCCCACAGGAAAAACACTATGACTGTATACATGTAAACAGATTTATTTATTGAAATCATATTCTATGTCGCTCTCCAGGGAGATGTTAACTGCATTTTGTTGTCTCTGTACTGTACACTGACAATGACAATTAAAGTTGAATCTGAATCTGAAACTGAATCTGAAAACTGCACACAATATTCCAGATGTGGTCTCGCTAGGGCCTTGTACAACTGCAGAAGGACCTCTTTACTCCTATACTCAAATCCTCTCATTATGAAGGCCAACATGCCATTAGCTTTCTTCACTGCCTGCTGTACCTGCATGTTTACTTTCAGTGACTGGTGTACAGGACATCCAGGTCTCGTGCCCTTTTTCCTAATCTTGCACCTTTGAGATAATAATCTGCCTTCTTGTTCTTGCCGCCAAAGTGGATAACCTCACATTTATCCACATTATACTGCATCTGCCATGCATCTGCCCACTCACTCAACTTGTCCAAGTCACCCTGCAACTTCCTAGCATCCTCTTCACAGTTCACACTGCCACCCAGCTTTGTGTCATCTGCAAATTTGCTAGTGTTACTTTTAATTCCATCATATAGTTGAGGTAGTTGAGGCCAGTTCATTGGCTATATTTAAGAGGGAGTTAGATGTGGCCCTTGTGGCTAAAGGAATCAGGGGGTATGGAGAGAAGGCAGGTACGGGATACTGAGTTGGATGATCAGCCATGATCATATTGAATGGCGGTGCAGGCTCGAAGGGCCGAATGGCCTACTCCTGCACCTATTGTCTATGTTTCTATGCTTCTATGTAATCGGAGACAGTAAGACTGGTTGGAGAACTGGGAAGGGGGAGGGGATGGAGAGAGAGGGAAAGCAAGGTCTACTTGAAGTTAGAGAAGTCAATGTTCATACCACTGGGGTGTAATCTACTCAAGCAAAATATGAAGTGCTGTTCCTCCAATTTGCGCTGGGTCTCACTCTGACAATGGAGGAGGCCCAGGCCAAAAAGATCAGATTGGGAATTGGATGGGGAGTTAAAGTGTTGAGCAACTGAGAGATCAGGTAGGTTTAGGTGGACTGAGCGAAGGTGTTCAGCGAAAGAATCGGCGAGCCTGCACTTGATCTCACCGATATACGAGTCCACACCTGGAATAGCAGATACAGTAGATGAGGTTGGAGGAGGTGCAAGTGAACCTCTGCCTCACCTGAAAAGACTGTTGGGGTCTTTGGACGGAGTCGAAGGGGGAGGTATAGGGACAGGTGTTGCATCTCCTGCAGGGGAAAGTACCTGGGGAGGGGGTGGTTTGGGTGGGAAGGGACGGTGCCTACGGAAAGCAGAAAGGGGTGGAGATGTTTCTATGTTTCTCTAAATCATTAATATATATTGTAAATAGTTGCGGCCCCAGCACCAAGCCTTGCGGCACTCCACTCGCCACTGCCTGCCATTCCAATAGGGGCCCGTTTATTCCTACTCTTTGTTTCCTGTCTGCCAACCAATTCTCTAGCATGTCAATACCCTACCCACAATACCATGTGCTCTAATTTTGCAGAGAATATGGAGCACAGAGATGAACTGCACAGGAGCAGGCGCTTTAGCCCACGATGCCCATGCCAAACATGATAACAAATTAAACTGATCCCTTCTGTCTGTATGCGGTCTATATCCCTCTAATCCCTGCATATTCACGTATCCATTTAAAAAACGCTTAAACTCCTCTATTGTATCTGCTTCCACCACAACCCCTGAAACTGGTCCCTAAACGTTCCCCCTTTAGACCTTAAAAATATTCCCTCCAATATTTGACATTTCCATTTTTAAGGAAAATATTCTATGTCTCTTATAGTTTTATAAACCTCTATCAGTTTCCACCCCATTATCCCCTCCAAACTGTTATCAAACTCGGGGAACTGTGTCTCTGCTCATCCCTATGCAAATGGATCCTTGACTTCCTCAATAGCAGACCGCACGCGATCAGTGTGAATTGTCAAGAATACTTCCTCCTCGATAACCATCAACACTGGAGCATCTTAGGGCTGTAAGCTCAATCCACTGCTCTCTCTCTTCATCGATGACCATGCAGCCAGACACAGTTATGTGCCATCTTTAGGTTGACTGACAATGCCACTAATGTTGGACAACTGGTAGGTAATTACGAGTCAGAGTACAGGAAAGAGATTACAAATTTTGTTGGATGGCACCAGAACAACAATCTTGCTCGCAATTTCAGCAACATCAGGGAACTGATTGTTGACTTTCGAAAGGTAAAGCTGAGAATCCATGAACCTGTCTTGAACCTGACGGGATGGCGGTGGAGAGAGTCAACGGCTTCAAGTGCCTGGGTCTGCATCGCTCTGAAGATCTGTCCTGGCCTCAGCACATTGATACAATCACAAAGAAAGCCCATCAATGCTTCTACTTCCTTGGAAGATTAAGGAGATTTGGTATGTAGACAAAAACTCTATTGAGCTTCTACACACATGCGGGAGAGAGCAAACTGACTGGCTGCACCAAGGCTCGGTTCGGCAACTCTAACACCCAGGAATGAAAGAGATTACAGAGAGTGATCGACACTGCCTGGTCCACCATGGGTACTGACCCCATCATCAAAGGGGTCAAATAGGCAGCCAATATCATCAAAAACCAGCATCACCCTGACCGCAATCATTTTTCTCCTACAATCAGGAATAAGGTATAGGAATTTGAAACCTATGGCCACCAGGTTCATGAATAGTCTTTGGTTGCACTAAGGACTTAAGATTGTTTGCATTAGTCTCATGGTTATTCGTGATTTTTTTAATTAAAAATTATCTGTGTGTATTATGTTTACAAGCTTGTTATGTTGCTGCAAGTAAGTTCATAAGATCATGTGATAGGAGAAGAATTAGGCCATTCAGCCCAACAAGTCTACTCCGCCATTCAATCATGGCTGATCTATCTTTCCCACCTAACCCCATTCTCCTGCCTTCTCTGATACCCGTACTTATCAATAATCTATCTATCTCTGCCTCAAATATATCCACTGACTTGGCCTCCACAGACTTCAGTGGCAATGAATTCCACACATTCATCACCCTCTGACTAAAATAAGAATTCCATCGTTCCATTGTCAGTACATATTACAACGACTCACTCTTGATTCCAGGGAAACCAATCCAAGATTGTCCAACCTCCCTTGATAGCTAATACCCGCTAACGCAAGCAGCCTTCTGGTAAATCTGCATCCTCTGCGAAGCCGCCATATCCTTCCTGTTATGAGGCGACCAAAACTACATAAAATATTCCCAATGCTACCTAACTTCATTTTGAACGGTGTTATTTTAAAATATTTATCTGAATGAACACGTAAACAAGTTAAGTTACAAATGTTTGAGGCTGCAACATTGCTCTTATGACTTAGTCCACACGATAAACATATTAACATCTCAAGGTGTAAGATTTTCAAGGTTACGTATTACACAGTTTGAATTACCTGCAGTCCTCATCATTTGCTGATTTCTATAGATTATGCTGCAGAAGGTCACATCATAACCATGCAGGCGACAAACTATCACAGCATCAGCCAGGTGGAATTTCTGTGTTTAACTGTTGAGGTGCTGGCTTCAGAAAATGCTGCCAGTTTTCCTTCATTCTATAGTAAGTGGCAAATGCTAGAGCATACACAAAGCATGGGATAGGAATGAAGTAGTTGGTAACGCTGTGATCAATGATGTTCTGCAGCATTCAGCACTGACCCATCAACAGTCCATGATCCATATCATTGATTTGGATGAGGGGATCAAGCACGATATATCCAAGTTTGCTAGTGAAGCAAAATTGGATGACATTGTAGACAGTGATGAGGATACAAAGGAACTTTGGAGCAGATACAGTAGGTTGACTGAACATTAGATAAAATTGGTGGCACTGGGGACATGTTGGCCGGTGTGGACAAGTTGGGCTGAAGGGCCTGTTTCCACGCTGTATCACTCTATGACCATGGCTCCATGGCAGATGGAATCTAATGTTGAAAAGGTGAGCTTGATCACATTAATAGAAAAACACAATGTATTTTCAAATAGTGGGAGACTGAAATGCATTGATGTTTCGAAACTCAGCGGGTGCGGCAGCATCTATGGAGCGAAGGAAATAGGCAACGTTTCGGGTTTCGGCCCGAACGTTGCCTATTTCCTTCGCTCCATAGATGCTGCCTCGCCCGCTGAGTTTCTCCAGCACTTTTGCCTTCCTTCAATTTTCCAGCATCTGCAGTTCCTTCTTGAACATGCATTGATGTTTCAGTGGCACTTGAGGGTTCTTGTGTATCGAACACTGGAATTTAATAAGAAGGTTCAGCAGTCAATTATCTTATAATGACAGAAGGCATTACCCATTCCTTCTCTCCAGAGATGCTGCCTGTCCCGCTGAGTTACTCCAGCATGTTGTGTCCATCTACAAACAAGGATACTTGACCCATCTATGCCAGCTCCCAGCAGAGAATTCCATCGAAGTTAGTCAGAAAATGCTGGAGTAACTCAGTGGGACAGGGGCAGCATCTCTGGAGAGAAGGAATGGGTGACGTTTCGGGTCGAGACCCTTCTTCAGACTGATGTCAGGGGAGTGGGCGGGACAGAGATAGAATGTGGTCGGAGACAGTAAGACTGGTGGGAGAACTGGGATGGGGGAGGGGATGGAGAGAGAGGGAAAGCAAGGGTTATTTGGAGTTAGAGAAGTCAATGTTCATACTGCTGGGGTGGAAGCTACCCAAGCGAAATATGAGGTGCTGTTCCTCCAATTTGCGCTGGGCCTCACTCTGACAATGGAGGAGGCCCAGGACAGGGAAGTCAGATTGGGAATGCGAGGGGGATTTAAAGTGCTGAGCAACCGGGAGATCAAGTCGGCTAAGGCGGACTGAGCGGTGGTGTTCAGCGAAACGATCGCCGAGCCTGCGCTTGGTTTCGCCGATGTTCCATCAGTTCTATCAGTCGCAATGCCCCGCTCTGTACTCCACTGAAGGGGTCCAAATACAACCTGGAATGCTGGAGCTCTGAGGCAGTAGCACTACCCGCTGCACTGCTGGCACTATTACAAGAAGGTTTGGCATTTGGGCAAGGTTCAAAGTGGCTTGTTCCAATTATGGATGACACTGATGGGAGCAATGGACAATAGACAATAGACAATAGACAATAGGTGCAGGAGTAGGCCATTCGGCCCTTCGAGCCAGCACCGCCATTCAATGTGATCATGGCTGATCATCCCCAATCAGTATTCCGTTCCTGCCTTCTCCCCATATCCCCTGACTCCGCTATCTTTAAAAGCCCTATCTAGCTCTCTCTTGAAAGTATCCAGAAAACCGGCCTCCACCGCCCTCTGAGGCAGAGAATTCCACAGACTCACAACTCTCTGTGAAAAAAAGTGTTTCCTCGTCTCCGTTCTAAATGGCTTACCCCTTATTCTTAAACTGTGGCCCCTGGTTCTGGACTCCCCCAACATCGAGAACATGTTTCCTGCCTCCAGCGTGTCCAAACCCTTAACAATCTTATATATTTCAATAAGATACCCTCTCATCCTTCTAAACTCCAGAGTGTACCAGCCCAGCTGCTCCATTCTCTGGAGCACATCTGGAATATGGTGCACATGCCTGGCGTCGCTACCTTGGAGATGCTTATATTAAGGGAGGGTAGTGATGATTCACCAGAACGATGTTAGCTGAGAAGAAACTGAGCAGGCTGGGCTGCACCCACGAGATTACCCAGCACAGGTAATCTCATTGAAACATGTAGTATTCTGCCCACGCTGTGGAGCACAGATTTGTGTCAATGTTTCCCTTGTCCATGATACATTGGAACAGGGGTCACAGACTCAACCGTTCAACACAAAGATGAGAAGAAATGTCATCATGCAGAGGGTGGTGAATCACAGGCACTTTCTACTTAAGAGAGTTGTGGAGTCTCGGTCACTGAGTATATTCAAGACAGATATCGATAGGTTTAACACATTCACAGGATAAAGAGATATGGTGTCATAGTTATCGAGTAATATAGCAGGGAAACAAGCCCTTTGGCCAAACTCGTCCATGCCAACCAAGTTGCTTTACTGAGCTAGTCCCACATGCCTCTACCACTTCCTCTGGCAACTCATCCCATGAATGCACCACCCTCTGTGTGAAAAAAGTATCCCTCAGGTCTCTTTTAACTCTTTCCCCTCTCACCATAAACCCATGCCTTCTAGATTTTGGTTTCCATACCCTGGGATGAAAAGACTGTGACCAATCTCTTTACCATTGCCCCTCATGATCATATAAACCTCCATAAAGTCACCCCTCAGTCCCGACACTCTAGGGGGAAACTACCCAGCCCACCCAACCTCTCCTTATAGATCACACCCTACAGATCTGGTAACATTCTCATCAATATATTTACACCTATTCCAATTTAATGACATTAAATTAGATTAGAATACTATAGATTAGATTAAGATAGATTAGGCTAGATTAGGCTAGGTTAGATTAGATTAGATTCAATTAGATTAGATTAGATTAGATCTAATTAATCTATGGTTTGTAGGCTAATTGGTTTGGTAAAATTGTAAATTGTCCCTAGTGTGTGTTGAATTGAGTTAGTGTGCGGGGATCGCTGGTCGGCGTGGACTCGGTGGGCAGAAGGGCCTGTTTCCGCACAGTATTTCTAAAATAAACTAATTAGATTAGATTAGAGTACATTCATTTATCGTCATGTACATCAGACATTCTTTGGGCACTTGAAGCTTATGGAGTAATGACAGATACAACAATACAACAACAAAAGCTAAACCACAGAATGGTATGATCAGATCTGTACACGGTACTCCACATATGGCCCCAACATGTCCTGTACAACTCTAGCATGACTTCCCAACTTCAGCACTCAATACCCAGATTGATGAAGGTGAGCTTGCCAAATGCCGTGTTCACCTCCCTCTTCACTTGTGTTGCCGCCTTCAAGAAACTACGTTTACAATACCATACAATACCGTTTATTGTCATTTGAACCTCAAATGAAGTTCAAACGAAATTTGGTTTCTGCAGTCATACAACAAGAAAAGAACTAAGACACACACCAACACAATTTACACAAACATCCATCACAGTGAATCTCCTCCTCACTGTGATGGAAGGCAAAGTCTTGTCTCTCCCCTGCCCTACATTCTTTTCCCGATGTCAAAGTCAAAGCCCCCGGGGGGCGATGGCAAGACCCGCGGCCATTAAGGCCGTGCCGGGCAATGCAAGGCCACGCTCCGGGTCTTGACGCCGGAGCCCCCAGCGGGCGCTAGCAAGTCCCGCGGCCGTTTAAGCCGCGCCGGGCGATGCAAGGCCTCGCTCCACGTCATTTTCAACCCCGTGACTGCTTAGGTTTCGATTTATTATTGTCACGTGTACTGAGATACAGCACAAAGCTTTTGTTTGGTTGTGTGCTGTCCAAATCACATCAGCTATCAGACTGAGGAAGGGTCCCGACCCAAACAGTCTCCTATCCATGTTCTCCAGGGATGCTGTCTGACCTGCTGAATTACACCAGCACCTTGAGTCTTATTTTGTAAACCAACATCTACAGTTCCTTCTTTCTACAGACAACATTATACATGAGTTCAATCAAACCAAAGACTTGTACAAAGGGCAGCAATGGGAAAGACACCAGAGTGTACCTGCATCCCTCTGTCTCGATGCTCTTCCACAATAAGTACAACAATGGTGCAATCATAACTGTACACACTAGTCCAAATGTGGCACTGCCCTGGGGCTCAATCATTTACTGTATACATCCTGTCCTGGTTTGCTTTACCTTTACATGTATCTGAATTAAGCTCCTTGATGCAGAAGCTCAGCCATGATCTTATTGAACAACAAAGCTGGCACAAGGATGAATGGCTTCTGCTGCTTCTGTTTCAGATTTAGATTTGATTTGCTGAAGGACTGAAGGGGGGAGAGGGGGAGAGAGATAGAGAGATAGAGAGAGAGAGAGAGTGAGAGAGGGGAGAGAGAGAGAGAGGGGGGAGCGTGAGGGAGAGAGAGAGAGAGAGAGAGAGAGAGAGAGAGAGGAGAGAGAGAGAGGGAGAGAGAGGAGGAGGGAGAGGGAGAGGAGGAGGGAGAGGGAGAGGGAGAGGGAGAGGGAGAGAGGGAGAGGGAGAGGAGAGGGGGAGAGAGAGGGAGAGGGAGAGGAAGAGGGAGAAAGGGAGAGAGAAGGAGAGGGAGAGGAGAGGGAGGAGGGGGAGAGGGAGAGGGAGGGGGAGAGGGAGAGGAGAGGGAGAGGGAGAGGGAGAGGGAGAGGGAGAGGGAGAGAGAGAGAGAGAGACCCTACATACTAGGGGACAAATGATATAGGCTATTTAACCTACCCACCCACACATCTCTGGGACGTGAAAGGAATTGGGAGGACCTGGAGGAAACCCACAAGGGTTAGTGGAGATAGGTATAGATACTCCCATAACATTTAAGAAGTATCTGGATAAGCATTTGAATTATCAAAGCACCGAAGGTACCAGCAGGGAATGGAATTATGAGACAGCCCATCCAGGTGCCACGGAAAAGTCTTCCTTGTTTCTGTACCCTCGCTTCCCCGGCTCTGCAATAGTGGACGAAGCTCTTGATCGCATCTCATCTATTTCCCTCAGCGCTGCTCCCCTCTCCTCCTGGACAAAGCAAGAACAGAGAATTCCTCGTCTCCACCTTCAACCTAACCACCCTCCCTCCACGCCATTGGCCATTTCTGCCAGATCTAACAAGATTCCACCATCAGACACATCTTCCTCTCCTTTTTCTGCATTTCTGCCTTCATGACTACCTGGTCCATTCTTTCCCTCCGTGTCTCCCACTCCCCTGTACAACTGCACAACTTGTCCTTTCACCTCTCCCCTTCCCACCACCCAGAGACAGACAATCTATCCAGGGGAAGCAGCAATTGACTTACACATCTTCCAGTCCAGTGCACTGCCTTCAGAGTTCACCGTGCGGACTTCTCTACATTGAAGAAACCAAACGCAGACTTTGTGGATCACCTGTGTTCACTCTGCAGAAGTTACCCCAAGCATCCCATTGCGACTCGAAACATCACCTATTCCCTTTCTCCAGAGATGCTGTCTGACCTGTTGAGTTATTCCAGCTTTTTGTGTCTATCTTACATGAATTCCCTATCTCATTCCCACTCTGATCTTTCTGTCTGTAGCCACCTGCACCACCAGAACCAGGCCCAATGCAAACCTGAGGATCAACACTTCATCTTTTATCTGGATATGCTGTTTTTGCAGGATTGAATTCCCCAACATTGGATACCTCCCTCTTTCTCTCTGTCTCTCTGTCTGTATTGGAACTGGCCAATGCTGCTCGCTATCACTTTAGCTCCATTTTTCTTTTGTTTTCCATTTTGTTGCATTCTCTCCTGCTGGACAGGCCCCAGGGCCTTGTCATTAACAACATATAACACAGGTAACGAAGATTAATCTGATTTCTACAGCCTCAGTAGCTCATCGGGGTCAAGGAAAGAGCGTTCACGTCGCGGCCCTGTTTCCACCAATCTTTCCACCACCACACACAAGAAGCACAAGAAGCGACAAGACAGACACCATTGTATGCAGATGCCGAGAAGTGTGTTCATCTCTGGATGAACAACTAATCTTGTGTGTGGACTCGACAAGAAGAAGAAGCTCATCCAGTCTCACCCCAACAGATATTCCCATTGTTCCACACATTCCCCTCCTCCCAACTTCTCTACTAAAAAAAAATAATTTGCTTTCTCTTTTTCCCCATTCTGATGAATGGTACCAGACTGGAAACATTAACAACATTAACTCTCTCCACGGATGCTGCCTGACCTGCTGAGTGTTTCCATTCTTATTGCTTTTATTTCAGGTTTTCATTTAATGTAGATAGGGACTCAGTGGCCAGCATACACTAGGAGCCAATGGACCTATTTCCATGTTAGGGAAGTGTATATTTGTTCAACATGGAGATGATGGGCCATATGGCCTCCTCTCGTGCAATGGACCTCTATGTTGGCCAGAGAAATAACACATAGACAAATTACATGACTAAAAAGTGCTCAATCACTCTGACACCAGTCACACAAGCCTGCATCTCCGTGTATGGAGGTCCCCCTACAGGCCACACAGCTCACTACAACAGGAGAAGAGATATATTTACCAGTGATGGGGGCTCACACTGCACCCGAAGATCTCTCTCCAGGTCACAGTAGCTCATGCCGAGACCTCCCTGCAAAGCCCACAGGCAACGGGATCAACCATCCTCCTGGGCGTCACGCTATACCCAGAAATATGAGGTTAACAAGAATGATCCTGGGAATGAGTGGGTTAACATAAAGCGTTTGACGGCACTGGGCCTGTACTCGCTGGCGTTTAGAAGGATGAGGAGGTACCTCATTGAAACTCACCGAATAGTGAAAGGCTTAGATACAGTGGATGTGGAGAGGATGTTTCCACTAGTGGAAGAGTCTAGGTCCAGAGGCCTCAGAATTAAAGGACATACCTTTTGGAAGGATATGAGGAGGAATTTCTTTAGTCAGAGGGTGGTGAATCTGTGGAATTCTTTACCACAGAAGGCTGTGGAGGCCAAGTCAATGGATATTTTTAAGGCTGAGATAGATAGATTCTTGATTAGTGCGGGTGTCAGGGGTTATGGGGAGAAGGCAGGAGAATGGGGTTAAGAGGGAGAGATAGATCAGCCATGATTAAATGGTGAAGCAGACATAATGGGGCCGAATGGCCTAATTCTGTTCCATCACATGACCTAATGGCCTTATGACATGAAATCCACCCAAGGTCGCACAAACACAGTGCACAATTACTGGAGGCGACCCCACAGGTCACACAAGCTGACCGCACAATGAGTGATGATGTCCCTCTGGCTCAAACAGCTCACTGTGCGTTACCGAGACATCCCATCTCATCATCACCCAACAACGTGCCTGGAGAGCCCCCTACAGCTCACACCATATCACTGCACCTTGGCTGTCACTGGCTCATTGACAGGGACGTGAGGAGGTAATAATAATAATACATTTTATTTATGGGCGCCTTTCAAGAGTCTCAAGGACACCTTACAAAAATTTAGCAAATAGAGTAAAAACATGTAAGCGGAATGAAATAAATAGTAAAGACATCACCAGTACACAAATTAAAGACAGAATTCAATCCAAAGACAAAAATCAAAAACACAATATGAAGAGAGAGCAGCGGCAGCTAAAGCGCGCCAGCGTCCACTCTCCCTTCCGGCAGCCATCTTGGACACAGAATAAAATAATCATTTACACACAAAAAAACATCCCCCCACAATGTTTACCACAGTGGGGGAAGGCACAATGTCCAATCCCCATCCCCAGTTCTCCCATAGTCAGGCCTATTGAGGCCTCCACAGCTGCCTCTATGGAGGCCCGATGTTCCTGGCCGTTCTCGCCGGGTGGTGTTGCTTCCGGCGTCGGGAGAGTCCTCACAGCGGCTGGGACGGCTGGAACGACCTTACACTCAACATCCATGTGACATGGGTCCTCTGTACCAACAACTGCTCTGCTGCACTAAACTGTCCTCCAACAACAAGACTCATGGTGCGACTCTGGAAAATGTATACCAATCCCCAGATCTCAGGAGTCGTAATGAAGGTAGAAGGATGTTGATGATAACACTCATCAGACCTCTACCTGCCAGCATTGTCTTTGGTCTATTGAGGAAAAGGGCGCTTGAAGATCTAGAGCTCAGACTTGTTCATGGTCTAGGAGGGGCAGTGGCCTCAGCCCTCCTTTGTGTTTCAGAGACTGATAGCACCATCTTCTGCTCGGAGCCACGGTCAGTCTGCAGATTATTAGCATCTGCCGTGAGCTAGTGTCAGGGACCAGAGTCAACCACAGTGAGCATGCAGCCATCCTCTTTGGTAACTGAAGATAGGCATAAACTGCTGGAGTGACTCAGCCGCCAGGCAGCACCTCCAGAGAAAATGACAGGCGACACCTTCAAGTTTCAACATAGAAACATAGAAATTAGGTGCAGGAGTAGGCCATTCGGCCCTTCGAGCCTGCACCACCATTCAATATGATCATGGCTGATCATCCAACTCAGTATCCCGTACCTGCCTTCTCTCCATACCCCCTGATCCCTTTAGCCACAAGGGCCACATCTAACTCCCTCTTAAATATAGTCAATGAACTGGCCTCAACTACTTTCTGTGGCAGAGAATTCCACAGATTCACCACTCTCTGGGCACCAATTAAGGTACAGTGAAATTCGAATTACCATACAGCCACACTTAAAAAAAAGCAACAAGACACACAACTACATAAAAGTTAACATAAGCATCCACCACAGCAGATTCCACATCCTCACTGTGATGGAAGACAATAAAGTACAATCTTCTTCCTCTTTAAGTCTCCCGCGGTCGGGGCAGTCGAACCATGTGCAGTCAGGGCGGTCGAAGCTCCGGGGTCGGGGCAATTGAAGCTCCCGTATCGGGGTGGTCAAAGCTCCGGCAGATTGGAGTTCCCGAATTCGGTCTCTAACCAGAGACCTCAGGCTCCGCGGTGTTAAAGTCCGCATGCACCTGTAATAGAGCTCAGAGGTCGATCCCTGGCAAAGGGATCATGGGCTCCACAATGGTAAGTCCACAGGCTCTCCACGGTTGGGGCTCTCAAACTCTGTCTTCAGTAAACCCCTCTATGTTAGGCCGCAGTGCGGATGGAGATACGATACGGAAAAAAAATCGCATCTCTTTCGAGGTAAGAGATTAGAAAAAGTTTCCCCCAACTCCCCCCCCCACATAAAACAAGCTAAAGAACACTAAAAACATACATTTAACACATACTAACAAACAACAAGAGAAGGAAGGGACAGACAGACATGTTGGCAAGGCAGCCATTGCTGGCGCCACCCGGTGGTTATCTTAGACCATTACTGAGGAAGGGTCCCGACCTGAAACGTCTCCAGTCCATTTTCTCCGGAGGTGCTGCCTGACTCGTTGCGTGGCTCCAGCATTTTGTGTCTGCCTTTGGTATAAACCAGCATCTGCAGTTTTTTTATCACTCTTTGGTAACTGGCCTGAATACTCCTCTATTCCCCTCACCGACAGGTGTGACTACATGAAGGTGCTGGGAATCTGGTTCGGAGGAGCCAAGAGAATGGGCGGAGGAAAAATTGGTTGGAGCAGACACTGTATGTGGCGTAGATGTGGTCCATACGTCACCTCCGTGCTGCGACAGATACCTGAGCCCTTTCCCTTTGATCTGAGACCAAAGATGGAACGCACCTACTGTGTGATAAAGGGAGGAGGGAAAATGGACCCAACGTCACCTTCATCCTGTGGACCACCTATGTGTGTGGCTGTCTCAAGCTGTGAGTGGAACCAAAGTATGTCCTCCAAGTTGTGAAGGGTGGGACAGGCCTTGTTGCTGAGCAATGTCCCTTTCATTTGGACTTTGCCTGTACTTCATTCAAAAAAAATCAGACAAACATCATTGGCTACAAATCCATCAGTGGTCAGCATGGAGTGTCCTGCAAGCCCGGAGGGGAAGGGTGCGATGGATCCTGTAGGATGGGCCTACAATGAGCCGATTGGGGATGGTAGCCCAGTATCGGGGACTAGGGGGGATCGTAGTCCAGTAATGGAGACTAGGGCAAATAATAGCCCTTTGGAGATGGTTGGTAGCCCAGTGTTCGAGACAGGGGGTGAAGGTATTCCATCGGAGATGGTAGACCAATGTCGGAAGGTCTGAAGAAGGGTTTCAGCCCGAAACGTTGCCTATTTCCTTTGCTCCATAGATGCTGCCGCACCCGCTGAGTTTCTCCAGCACTTTTTGTCTGCCTTCGATTTTCCAGCATCTGCAGTTCTTTCTTAAAGACCAATGTCGGAGACTGGGGGAGATAGTTATTCACTGGGGATGATAGCCCAGTGTCAGAGGCTGGGGGGATGGTAGCCCAGTGTTCGTGACTAGTGGGGGTGGTAGCCCAGTGTCGAAGACTATGACCAAGCATGCAATGGAACGACTGCCCAGATTTTGATGATAACTGATTAGTATTAATTCTGTGGATTGAATCACTCACATTTGTTACTGGAGCAGTTCTATGAAAACCTTTAACAGCAGCCTTTGAATAGAATGAAAAGTAGTCATTAGTATAGGATGGATGTGTGTGGTTTTAATGTGTGTGGTTTCATCAACACAAGCACAAGGCCCATTCACAAGGCATCCCATGCAGCCATGAAGGTTGGATGGTGTGCAATGGGACAGAGAGTTGGAAAAACACCGTGAGATACTTAACCAGGACGTGGTAGCGGTGATTGGATCAGATAAACTGGCCCATAAATGGGAGGTGACTGTGGTGGTTTTTGGTCTGAATCTAATCGTGGTGCACTCCCAGATCTGACTGCTCACTCTTGCCTCCATCCCCGAGGGAAAACCCGTAAACATCATTGAGTGACCTAACAGACATTGTCCAACCACAAGTCACATCCCACCTCTGACGATGATAGTTCCTGGATAAACCAGCTCTACAGAAGCACAGGTTGCTTTTGGAAATGCCACTCATTTAGGCTCCACCTATTATTACCCTCAATGGAAGCAGGTTTTGCATTGTGCAATTTTATTTAAAATCATTCAAGAACTTCAGTTGGTTTTTTTGGGGACTAGTGCAGCTGGGACATGTTGGCCGGTGTGGGCAAGTTGGGCCGAAGGGCCTGTTCCACATTGTATAACTATGACTCTAACCACCTCTGAACCAGAATCCAGGCCATAACTTGCTCTCAGTATAAGTTATCTTGTGTCCAAACGACACTAAACTCTGGATTAGATTCCTGTTTGTAACTCAATCCTGACGTACTTTGCTTTTTTCTATAAAAAATATCAACTTGTGAGCTAGATTTGAGCATGAAACTCGCCTCAATAACGAGGATGCATTATTTTGATGCAGTAGCATGCGCTATGGGTGCTGGCAGTGGATTCCTAGATTACCACAGACATGGAAGGTGTAAAGGAGTGATACCTGACACACTGTAACCTTTACTAAGTGTTTATTAAAGCACATGGCACACATGTCCCAGCACTGACTGCATCCAGCCTTCAGGCGTACCGGGACCAAGTGGGAGGAAACAAAGGGAGGATATCACAGTTATACTAATATGATAGGGCGTGGTTAATGGTGATGAGGTAGCTACATTATAGGTTGCATGCATAAACCATCTACATCCTTCCCCTTACAAATTAAACAAGTTATGGTAATGGCAGGTTGGTTATACAGTACCTGCAAAGCTAAACGAACTCTCCGTATCGAGCCGGAGGTTTGACAATCCGACCCGAGCGAGTGCGCACAGCACCCTCACCCTCCCCACCTGAAAGAATAGGAGGAGGGACAGGAACAGAAACAGGAGGGAGAGAGAAGGCGGGTGGAGACCCAAGCTTGAAAGGGGAACCGAGAGGCACAGGTGAACCAGGTGAAGCAGAAGGGGTAGAATGAGCAGAAGTCGGAGAGAGTGAAGACCTGACAGGGGACGACAGGGCCGGAGAGGCGAACCCTGGAAGAGCAGGGGGAGGAGACCGAGGCAAGCGGACCGACCGGGGCATGCAGGGGGCAGAGGGTAAGTTAGTGGAGGAAGGCTCGACACGCGATGGAGGGGCATACGGAACCGCAGGAAGTGGTTCGGGCTCGTTGACCACCAACAGGTGCTGGCGGCTGCGCCGGTAGATAGTCCCCTCAAAGTCCACCAGGTAGGACCGTGGCGAACTGTCGACCCCGACCACGGTAGCGAGTCGGGAGAAGCCGGTAGACGTCTGCAAACGGACGACCTGGCCAGGCAGCAGTGGGGATAGGGGGCGGCAGGACTTGTCGTGCGAGCGGCGATGGATTTTGTGCTTCTGGGCAATCCGTTGCTGGACATCAGCAGGCTGCAGGACTTTGGGCATCAGGGACTGCTGGGCGATCGGCATCGGAGGGCGAATAACGTGGGACATGAGTCGCTGGGCAGGGGATCGCATTGTACTGTCCCTGGAGATATTCCGAAGGTTCAACAAACCCTGATAGAAATCACCGTTGGAGAGACGGGATTGTTCAAGCTGGTGCTTTGCACTGCGGACCGCACGTTCAGCCAGTCCATTGCTCTGCGGGTACTCCGGGCTGCTGGTGAAATGATTGAAGTTTCACTTTGCTGCGAAAGCTTGAAATTCGGCACTAGTGAACTGGCGGCCGTTGTCGGTCTGCAACCGAACCGGGGAACCAAACGTGGCGAAATGACGTCGGAGCTTACTGATCACTATCTCCGAGGTGATGGCAGGGAGAAGGTCCACCTCGAACCAATTTGAGTAGGAGTCGACCAACACAAGGTACTGCTTTCCACGCCACTCGAAAATATCGGCAGCCAGCGAAGACCAGGGCATGTCAGGGGCAGGCTGTTGTAGAAGTGGCTGTCGCTGCTGATGCGGGGCAAGAGAGTTGCAATCCGGACAGGAGGCCACCCTGGCCTTGATGTACTTTGCCATGCCCGGCCAATAATATTGTTCCTGGGCATGCGAGATGGTGGCATCTGCCCCGGGATGCCCCATGTGGGCAGCGTTGAAGTACAAACCGTACAGCGAGGCAGGGACGACCACCTTGTGTCCCTTGATGATAATGCCGTCCCGGAGCACCAGCTCATCGCGAACCAGAAAAAAAGGGTGAACGCCAGCAGGTAACGAAGTCCGTTTGATTGGCCATCCACGCTTGATGACAGCAGCAAGCTGTTGCAGGTCAGGGTCGTTAGCGGTGTGCTCAACCAGGCACTGGAGCTGCTTGGAAGGGACGAAGTTTACGTTCAGTACCTGTAGGTCTGACTGCTCGAAGGGGTGCTGGTCGCAGGAGATCCGGGGGGCCCGGGACAGCGCATCAGCCACATGCATCTCGGTGCCCCTCTTATATACGATTTTAAAGTTAAACCGCTGTAGCTGCAGCATCATCCGCTGTAGCCTGGCTGGAGCGCAGTGTATAGGCTTGTTAAGGATCGTCACCAGGGGTTGGTGATCCATCTCTACAGTGAACCTGGTGCCAAAGAGGAAGTCCTTAAACTTAGAACAGGCAAACACAACCGCCAGCAGCTCCTTCTCTATCTGCGCATAGCGCTGCTCTGTGTCCGTCATGGTCCTAGAGGCATAGGAGATAGGCTGCAATGAACCATCATCATGGGGCTGCAGGCAAGCAGCACCCAGTCCAAAACGAGAAGCGTCGCACGTTACCACAACTGGACGTTGTAAATCAAAGAACTTCAGAGTAGGTGTGCTGATCAGTTTCTTCTTTAGTAGGTCGAAAGCCTGCTGGTGGTGTGGAAACCATGACCAAGCAATGTCCTTTTTAGTAAGTTGTCTCAGGTGTGCGCTCAACTCGCTGAGGTCAGGGATAAACTTGCCCAGATAGTTGACCATACCCAGGAAGCGCTGTAGACTGGTAACATCAGTCGGGGCAGGTAGCTCGGAGATGGCGCTGGTCTTCTGCGGGTCGGGTGAAAATGTGGCCAACATATGGGACCTCAGGCACCCGGAACCTGCATTTTGACTGGTTCAGCTTTAGATTGATCTGCCGTGCGCGGTCCAGAATCTGTTGGAGGTGGCGGTCAAGTTCAGCCACATCCCTTCCATAGACCAGAATGTCGTCCACAATAATCGCGCAGGGCAGACCTGCAAACAATTGTTCCATAGAGCGCTGGAATACCTCACTGGCGGAGTTGATGCCGAACGGCATCCGCAAAAATTTAAACCTGCCGAAGGGCGTACCAAATGTGGTCAAGTCCGAGGAGCGTTTGTCCAGGGGTATTTGACAAAATGAACTCCTGGCATCGAGGACGGAAAACACCGTGGCTTGTCCGACCTGGGCGGCAACATCTTCCACAGTCCTCATAGGGTAGTGGGGCCGTTTAATCACCAGATTCAAGTCCTTAGGGTTGATGCATACCCGTATTTCATTCTTCCCTTTCTTCATCGTGGCGACCATGGTGGAGACCCATTCGGTGGGATCGCTGACAGCCTCCAGCACTCCCATGTTAACCGTATCCTTCAGCATAGCCTCCACCTTACCCTTCATGGCG
Organism: Amblyraja radiata; assembly: GCF_010909765.2. Taxonomy (NCBI): domain Eukaryota; kingdom Metazoa; phylum Chordata; class Chondrichthyes; order Rajiformes; family Rajidae; genus Amblyraja; species Amblyraja radiata. The sequence goes on along the minus strand of NC_045978.1, from coordinate 33,900,244 downwards.
AACGACACTCTGTGAGGTGGGCGGATCACAGGCACCACGGATGGGTCTGTTGCGATTTTATACACCAGCGGCAGCTTTCCCAACTTGTCGTCGAACAGGTCCGGGTACTCGGATAGTGGATCCATCACTGCTTGCACCTCGTGGACCGTACGGTCGAAGGACACCAGACCCAGATCCTGGCAGGCCTGGTTGCTCAGTAGAGTTACACAGTCGCAATCCAGAATAAAGAACGACAGGTCACGGGATGATTTCTGTAGCACACAATGGAAGGTCGCCCTCCCCACAGGTGTTAGCTCCTCTCCCCCATAGGCACGCAAAACAGAGCGATCTGCAGTGACTGCGTGGGGTGGACATAATTACAGTTGGGACACTTCTGAGAGCGCGGGACCCGAGATGTGTGAACGGGCCGCGGTGGAGGGCGAAAGTTGCCCTGCATACGTCGTTGTCCTGCAACGCCAGTCAGATTTATGGCTCGGCTGTCAGATCCCCTCTGCCCATGCGGAGGGTTAACCACTTCGGCGATGCGGCACGCATGCATTGCTTGAGTCAGGGTTAGGTCAGGCCGTTGCAGCAGGTCGGCACGTAGTTTCTGGTCAAGCATGCCAGTGACGAGAATGTCCCTGGTGAGCTGGTCTCGCATGGTATCAAAACGGCACCGCTGAGCAAGGTGGCGCAGGTCAGCGATGAAACACTCGACAGGTTCATCCGGCTGCTGCTTCCGTGAGAAAAACCTAGCCCGCTCCAACATGCGGTTGGAGGGCAGGTCGCAAATCTCTGCAAACTTGCGCAAAAGACATACCGGGTCATCGGCAGATTCAGCTGGCTCGACGAGCTGGTCGTTGTCATCCAGGACCGCTGGATCATAGACGAAAGCCTGAGCTCTCTTCATTGCGTCGGGACCGGCCAGGTTAAGCAGGAGTGAGGCTTTGACCGCGGCTGGGTCATTCCGGTGCACAATGTTAACGAAGTGAGTGTAATCCAACACAAAAGTAGCCCATCGCTCCGCAATGTCAGCGTCAAAGACAAGGGGAGAAGGCTTACGGCATGAGGATGCCATATCAGGGGAAACCCAACACTGAGCACTCAGGGGGCAAATAAAAAGAAAACCGGTAAACGGGAGGCGCGCGTTTAACTAGCTGACACCATGTAAAGGATTGATACCTGACACACTGTAACCTTTACTAAGTGTTTATTAAAGCACATGGCACACACGTCCCAGCACTGACTGCACATCCAGCCTTCAGGCGTACCGGGACCAAGTGGGAGGAAACAAAGGGAGGATATCACAGTTATACTAATATGATGGGGCGTGGTTAGTGGTGATGAGGTAGCTACATTATAGGTTGCATGCATAAACCATCTACAGAAGGGTTACAGTTTGCAATATCTCCAAGCTGTGTCTGCTGCTGATTGTGTGAAGGTAACAGCATGTCTGGCCTGATTCATTATGATGAGACTGCTGTGTTGTGGGAGTCAGATGTGAGAGACTAGCAATATGCCGAGAGAATTGCTGCTTCAGTGTGAACACCAATGACAGTCACTGGGAAGGGAGGGAAGTGCTCACGCCACTCGTTCCCCAATCCTGTTCCGCAACCGTCTGTGACTCTTCGCACATTGGGCATTAATGTTTGCATCATTGTCTCCAGGGAGATCATTCCCTAGCTCCACAATACCACAACATTCAGAAAACGGAGAACGCAGCCTTCAACCATTAAATAGTCTTATTGAAATTTAAACTATCCAAACTATTTTGAGAGGGGATCTTATAGAAACTTACAAAATTCTTAAGGGGTTGGACAGGCTAGATGCAGGAAGATTGTTCCCGATGTTGGGGAAGTCCAGGACAAGGGGTCACAGCTTAAGGATAAGGGGGAAATCCTTTAAGACCGTAATGAGAAAAACATTTTTCACACAGAGAGTGGTGAATCTCTGGAATTCTCTGCCACAGAGGGTAGTTGAGGCCAGTTCATTGGCTATATTTAAGAGGGAGTTAGATGTGGCCCTTGTGGCTAAAGGGATCAGGGGGTATGGAGAGAAGGCAGGTACAGGATACCGAGTTGGATGATCAGCCATGATCATATTGAATGGCGGTGCAGGCTCGAAGGGCCGAATGGCCTACTCCTGCACCTATTTTCTATGTATCTATGTATTCATATTAAGCCGGAGGGAGGGATAGGAGTGGAAGGGGTCTGGGGACAGGGGGACGGGGACGGGACGGGGGGGGGGGGGGGGGGGGGGGGGAGGATAAGAGAGAAATGGGGTACTCAGAGGTGGGAAATTACAGAGTGACGGGTACTTTGGGAAATGTGGAGGGGGTGGGGAAGGTAAAAGAGAAAGAAGAGTCGGGGAATATTACTCGTTATTGCAGAATTCAATTTTCATCCTGTTAGGTTGTGGACCATCCAAGCAGAATATGAACGTCTGACCCACAGAGTTCCTCCAGCACTTTGATCACTGCTCAAGATTCAAGCGCGTGCAGGGAAATAACTTCCAAAGGGTGTTTAATGAAGTGTTATATATTAGATCTGTCATCAAGATTCAAGTCCATTGAAAAAAGAGATTTTAGTGGCGTGGACAGGCAATTGCCAGAAAGAGAGTTGGAGATACTGCCTGACACATTGAGTTCCTCCAGCATTTGTGTTTCAACTCTAGTCTCTTGTGTCTCTAGTAGATCAGAAAGCTGGGTTAAAGATCCAAAACCATGTCCTAACATGGCCGCTATAGAGGTTAGTGTCACAATTGAATAATCTGGCATTTAACAGCTACTAACGTTAATGGATCGGTATAAAATCCCATCTTCTTAAGGTATCTTCTTCTCTACTGACATCGCCACTCAATCTGGCCCATTCCTTCACAGCAGTTTCGATTAATCTGAATTGCCCTCTGAAATAGCATTGGTATTAGTTATTATTGTCACATGTACCAAGATACATGTCCTGGACCAACAACGTTGAAACTACTGCCAAATAAAGCACACCAACATCTTTACCTCCTCTGGAGATGAAAGAAGTTTGACTTGCCTCCAAAATCTCTTGGCAACTTCTACAGATGTGCCGTAGAAACCGTCCTATCGGGTTATTCCACTGCTTAGCAGTTTTGTCCAAGACCACAAGAAATTACAGAGCGTTGTGGATGTAGTCTAGTCCATCACTCAAGCTAGCCTCTCCACCATTGAGTGCATCCACACTTCACACTGCCTCGGGAAAAGGATAAACATTATCAAGGACCCTATGTGTTAGTGAGGACAGGTTTGTATAGTCTGTGTAGTTAGTGTAGTCTGAAGAAGGGTCCTGACCTGAAACATCACCCAGTCTTTTTCTCAAGAGATGCTGTCTTCCGTGCTGAGTTACTCCAGCAGATTGTGTCTATCTTTGGTATAAACCAGCCTTGTGTAGCCTCCCTTGTCTTCATAACAGCCAGTGCAGCCCACTGGCGCCATCTACAGTACACATCGGAAGCTATTGATTCCAGGTCACCCCCATTCCAGGACAGTCATGCTCAGCCTCAAGGGCCTGTCCCACTGTACGAGGTAATTCAAGAGCTCCCCCGAGTTTAAAAAAAATCAAACTCGTGGTAAGTACGTCGTGGCTACGTCGGAGCTCGTGGATGTCCCGTAGCGGCTCGTAACGCTAACGGCAGGTACTCGGGAAATGCGGTAACTCGTGAAGTTTTTTCAGCGCTGCGAAAAATGTCCACGAGGGCCCCCGAGTACCTACGAACGGCTATTACCGTAATTCTCCGAGTTCAAATCAGGGGAAACTCGGGAGAACTCTTGAATTACCTCGTACAGTGGGACAGGCCCTTCAGTCATTGAGCAACAGTGGTGGAGTGAAGACGACACGGGCTTTTGTACATACTCAGAGACTTGAGTCTTGGTCATCACGGACTCATCCACTGTAAGACTTGAGGGAGCAGAGCGCATAACCTCACAAAATCTCCACCTGTATTTCCCCTCCAGCATCAGATCAACCACTTCATGATCCACATCAGGAAAGTTATGGAGGCAAATTGTCCTCAATCAAAGGGCCTCAGGGTGAACAGAAGGGCCTCAGTGGGACGACAGATGGCACAATGGTAGCCGGTTCGAATCCCGCTTGGAGTGCATACTGTCGTTGTATCCTTGGGCAAGACACTTCACCCACCTTTGCCTGTGTGTGAATGTGTGTGAATGTGTGTGAGTGATTGGTGGTGGTCGGAGGGGCCGTAGGCGCAGATTGGCAGCCACGCTTCCGTCAGTCTGCCCCAGGGCAGCTGTGGCTACAGAAGTAGCTTACCACCACCGAGTGTGACTGAGGAGTGAATGAATAATGCGATGTAAAGCGCCTTGAGTATTAGAAAGGCGCTATATAAATCCCATCCATTATTATTAACAGAAGGCTACTACTGGCAACCCACTGCTGCTGAGATGAGGTCAAAGTGGTTGGAACGTTGCCTGTGGAGGAGGTGTTCTGCCACAGGAAGAGATGATGTCCACAGGACACCATGGACAGCATGATGGGCAGCACAGTAGCATAGCGGTAGAGTTGCAGCCTTACGGCGCCAGAGACCCGGGTTCGATCCTGTCTACAGGTGCTATCTGTACGGAGTTTGTACGTTCTCCCTGTGACCGCATGGGTTTTATCTGGGTGCTCTGGTTTCCTCCCCCACTCCAAAAGCAGAGAGGTTTCTAGGTTAATTGTCTTGGTATAATTGTAAATTGTCCCTGGTGTGTAGGATAGTGCTAGTGTAATGATCGCTGGTCGACACAGACTCATTGGGTCGAAGGGCCTGTTTCCATGCTGTATCTCTAAAGTCCTGTCAACAAGAAGAGATGATGTCCATTGCAGGAGATGATGTCCACAGGAGGAGATGACCTGTCCACAGGAGGAGATGATGTCCACAGCAGGAAGTGTCCCATCAACAGGAGGAAGTGCCATGTCCATATTTATCTCTCAACCTACAAGAATGGTGCTTTGGTACATCCTTACATTGAATGATATTAGACTAATGTATGCTCTTACTAAGAAAGTTGGGTTTAGTCAATTTAGAAACAATGTGTGAGTGTGCAGGAGCTCAGTATCATCCTTATGTCATTCTGTAACCATCTGCAAACTCATCCTACACTTCTAAATATTATGCATCATGGTCACCTAATCATTATTCCCTGGGAACGGCAACTACCTTAAGCCAAACAGATATGCCTCGTATTTTCAGCTTAGCAGCTGTTTAGCGTGAATAGGTTTAAATATTTAACATTACAATATTCAGTCTCATCAGAGCTGGTAAATAATTTACAAATGCTGAAATAATTGATGGCTTGTGATCGAAGGAGAATCTTTCACTTATGTCAGTGTCAGCCAGTGAGATCTCACTTTGTTAATGAAATGCGCTGATGAATATTCACTCAGGGATGTCACTTTGTTGCATAGCTCCGTCATTCAATAACTTCATCCGCATCCAAGCTCACTCCACCGCACGCCTGTGAAACAAACCTTTTTATTATTGAAACCAGTAGTCAAGTCAAGTCAAGTTTATTCGTCACATACGCAAACGAGATGTGCAGTGAAATGAAAAGTGGCAATGCTTGCGGATTGTGCAAAAAGACTACAAAACAGAATGGAATTACATATTTGTGGGAGAAAACAAAAAAGAAACAGCAATTTAAAAAAGACACCACACACAGTAAATTGGTACAATAAGTTAGTCCCTGGTGAGATAGGAGTTTACAGTCCTAATGGCCTCTGGGAAGAAACTCCTTCTCATCCTCTCCGTTTTCACAGCATGGCAATGGAGGCGTTTACCTGACCGTAGCAGCTGGAACAGTCTGTTGCTGGGGTGGAAGAGGTCCCCCATGATCTTGTTGGCTCTGGATTTGCACATTCTGATGTATAGTTCCTGCAGGGGGGGCGAGTGTAGTTCCCATAGCGTGTTCGGCCGAACGCACTACTCTCTGCAGAGCCTTCTTGTCCTGGGCAGAGCAGTTCCCAAACCAAATTGTGTAGCACCAAACCAAACCAAACCAACCAGTATGAAGAAAGGTGGATAATACGGGCAAGATACGCCTTATCTCTCGTCTCTTGTACTCCACTTTAACTTAACCTGGTACCTAGCACTGGCGTACCTGGGGCTATGTTGACAGGTTCATAGGAACAGACATGCATTTGATGATGCATTGAATGTAAAGAAAGAGATGTATTAATTATATTTGTACTTACTGTATATATATTTTATTATAAAAGTACATTTTTGATATGAAAGAGATTTCGGCCGGTCAGGAGTAATCTTTGTCCATCTTCACTCCACCACAGATGATGACCTTGCTCAACTGAAACCTATTGATCCAAGTCTTGAAATGTTTCACCGACTCCATAGCCATGTCTGGTTGGCAAGCACAGACCAGAATTCCCCTGAAGTTTGATTACTGAATGGGTTAGTTTTAATACCACCATCTCCACCCTTCTCTCAGTCAGGCGCTTTGGGGAGAAGTCAGGAGAATGGGGTTGAGGGTTTTCAAGAGAGAGCTGGATATAGCTCTTAAGGCTAACGGAATCAAGGGATAAGGGAAACAGCAGGAACGGGGTACTGATTTAATGATCAGCCAAGATCACAAGGGCCGAATGGCTTCCTCCTGCACCTATTTTCTATGTTTCTATGAGAGGGGAAAATAAATCAGCCACGATTAAATGGCAGAGTAGGCTTGATAGGCCGAATGGCCTAATTCTGCTCCTATCACTTGTGAACATGAAATCTCCCCCACTTGACTTATCTTTCTAACAACCCCCTCCTCACCTGTATCCACCTATCACTTCCTAGCTCTTGTCCCTCCCATTCCCCTCCCCTCTTTCTACCAGCTGTCCCCCACTACTTCATCAGCCTGAAGTAAAGCCCCTAAAAATTGTCTGTCCACTTCCCTCCACAGATGTTGCCTTGCCCTCTGAATTGCTCCAGCACTTTCTTTTTCAGTCTGCCTTTTATGAGTGTTCCCCTTCCTCGAATTGGGTTCTGAGGGTAAAGCAACGTAGAATGCTGCTTCCAGTTGCCTTCACGGTTGCATGGTTGCAGGAGGCAGCCCTGCTGTGGTGGAGAAAGTGCCTGGGATGGTGCCAGACTATGTTTGGAACAGGAATGTACGATGTAACCAAGTAAAATAGCAGGCATAGCTGGGCTGATGAGGGTGTCCATAGGTGTCCATATATATCTGCAGAAGCTCCTACAATCTGTGTTTATGAGTCAAGTCACTTTTATTTCTATAGCACATTTAAAAAACAACTCTCGTTGACCAAAGTGCTTTACATTGGTGGAGGTACTAACGTTATACAACATTGGTTCATAGATTAAGTACATACATAAATACATACATATAGCCCTCCCTCAGAGGACGTCAAGAAAGGCTTGAGAGTAAAGATGAGTTTTAAGTCTCAATTTAACACAGTCGATGGAGGGGGCAGTTCTGATGGGAAGAGGGATGCTGTTCCACAGTCTAGGAGCTGCAACCGCAAAGGCGCGGTCGGCCCCGAGCTTATGCCTAGACCGCGGGACGTGCAGTAACCCCAAGCTGTACCATACTCTCCTTAGGAATGCCTTTGTCCACCTTTGATGATATCAGGCATTTTCCCAATCCTCAGGCTAGCTGCTTTGCATCACAACGTTGAGCCTATGTCTTTGATCCAGTGTGATAGTCATAGAGTGATACAGCGTGGAAACAGACCCTTCGGCTCAACTTGCCCACACTGGATGATATGTGCTAGCTACACTAGTCCCACTTGCCTGCGTTTGTTCCATATCCCTCCAAACTTGTCCTATCCATGTACCTGTAAATGTTTCTTAAACGTTGGGATCGTCCCTGCCTGAACCAACTCCTCTGGCAGCTTATTCCATACACCCATCACTCTTGGTGTGAATAAGTTATCCCTCAGATTCCTATTAAATGTTTTCCCCTTCTCCTTGAACCTATGTCCTCTGGTCCTCGATTCCCCTACTCTAGGCAAGAGACTGTGCATCTACCCGATCTATTCTCTAATGATTTTATATACCACTATAAGATCACCCCTCATCCTCCTGCGCTCCAAGGAATAGAGACCCAGCCTACTCAACCTCTCCCTATAGCTCAGACCCTCTAGTCCTGGCAACACCCTCGTAAATCTTCTCTGAGCCCTTTCAAACTTTCAAGTTTTGACAACATCTTTCCTATGATCTAGTACCATCTTTCACCTTAAAATATTTGTAGTAAAGTGAGTGCTTTTTTTAAAGTTGGTCATTGCGGTTTGCTGTTCTACCTTTCAGTTTAGTTTCCCAATTCTTGTCTTATGCCTTTATATTTTGGTCACTTCAGTTCAATTTAGAATCCACAGGTCAGAAACAAGCCTCTTTGTTCATTCTCCATCTTTGTTAATAGTATCATCCTGCGTCATTTGATCTTTCCTAACTACCACCTTAAATCTTTATGTTGTTCCCAAGCCCGTTCCTTTGCCCTATTCTTGACTAAATTTATGTTGCATCTCCAATCTCCTTGTAGGGGGCTATGTTGCTGTTCTGAGCAAATGGGCCAGATTTTGCAGGGAAATGGCTGCTCCTCACGTAAGTGCTACTTTGAGATCCGTGTGTGAATGCTCGTGGATTGAGGTGCAGTGTCCTGGTTGGTAGGGTTGCTGCCTCACATCGCCAGAGACCCAGGTTCGATCCTGACCTCAGCTACTGTCTCTGTAGCGTTTGCACGTTGTTCTTGTGACCGTGTGGGTTTCCTCTGGGTGCTCCACTTTCCTCCCAAAGACTTGCAGGGCTGTGGGCTAATTGGCTTCTGTAAAACTTCCCCTAAATGCCTAGGGAGCAGATGAGAAAGTGGGATAACACAGAACTACTGTGAAAAGGTGATTGATGGTCGGCATGGACTCAGTGGGCCGAAGGATCTGTTTCCACGCTGTATCTCTAAACTGTAACTTGAACCTAGGTTACTTTGGGGGCTGCCTCTTCTGATTACATTCTAAATACTACACTTCTTATGGAGTTCCACCGATGGATTCAAACCGGCTGCGGCAGCGGCAACCCGACCTTGGAGCGGGCAGTGGCAGCGGCAGCGGCGACCCGGCCTCGGGTGATCGGCCGCGGGCCTAGTGGACTCGGCCGCGGGCCCAGTGGATGACATCGTCGGGAGCTCGCAGGTCACAGGTTGGTGACCTGATCTCCGGAGCTCCCACAACAACAGCTGCGTCCGCTGGACTGGAGGGGCGGGCAGCTTCAACAGCTTCGACCACCCCGGGCCGCGGAATTGAACCGGTCGTTCGCGGAGCTCCGATTCAGCCGCGGGACTGACATTATTTACCATCACCCGGCGGGATCACATCATCGGAGGCCTGGATCGCCTCGGCGCAGAGGGAGAATAAGGAGGGAAGAGACAGAGACTTTAAGACTTTTGCCTTCCATCACAGTGAGGAGGTGCCTGGTGAACTCACTGTGGTGGATGTTAATTTGTGATTATTGTGTGTTTTTGTCATTTTTACTATATGTAGGACTGCAAATCAACGAAATTTTGTTCAGACCGCAAGATCTGAATGACAATAAAGGCTACTTTGACTTTGACTTCACGCCATCTGTGTCAGATGTAACGAGGCACATTTACAGTATTTAATTTACATTTACTCATTGAACAGTGAGGCACAGCCACATTTACATTGTATACGTGATTATTAAGTTTAGTGAAAATATTTCATTATTTAAGAGTGTTAGGTGCTTTTGTCCTCGATTATCTCAAGTTTAATTGATTTTAGCTTTAGTTATTAGATTTGTAATACTTTATTAGTGCTTCTGAATGTTGGACCTTGATGATCCATATGTGTTTAAGAAGGAACTGCAGATGCTGGAAAATCGAAGGTACACAAAAATGCTGGAGAAACTCAGAGGGTGCAGCAGCATCTATGGAGCGAAGGAGATAGGCAACGTTTCGGGCCGAAACCCGAGGTGTGAATGTTATTTGGACACTTAGGCTATTTAAAAATGTTAATCTTTTCTTAAGAAATGGATAGATGTTTAGATCTAATAATTGAATTTTGTAATTAGCTACAATTAGGTAACTAACTAATTATATGCTTTAATTTCAGGTCATCCAAGTAAGATTGTTTCATATTTGTTTCAGAATGCTTCAATCTGTAATAACTGAAAATTTATTTCAGCTCTCTTAATTTTTAAGAAAGTTATGGGCTTTTGACTGTCCTCGATCACAGCTTTTGTGTTAAGTCAATGGAAAAGCAATAAGGGAACAAGATGCTAATTTCCGAGTATGAAAATGGCCATAACTTTTTTTAATACTGAAGATATGAAAGTGAATTAGGTGTCAAATTAAACTTCTTTTTATGCTTTATCTGATGGGATAAATTGCAGACTTGATTTTTTAAATCTAAACATTTTGTATCATTGCTACTCGGGGAGTGTAAGGGGAGTGTTGGGGGGAGTGTAGTGTAAGGGGGAGTATGGGGGGAGTACAGGGGGGGGGGGTTGTAGTGGGGAGGTGTGGGGGGGGGGTGTGGGGGGGGGTGTTGGGGGGTAGTGTATGGGGGGTGTAGGGGGAAGCATAGGGGGGAGTATGGGGGGAGTACAGGGGGGAGTGTGGGGAGGGGGTGCAGTGGGGGTGTGTGGTTGGGGGGTAGTGTATGGGGAGTATAGGGGCCAGTGTTAGGGGAGTGTGTGTGTGTGTGGGGGGAGTTTGTGGCAGGCGTCACTGCTCTGTGCCCCGGTCAGGGGGCGGGACGGCGTCGCGTTGCCGGGACACGGGGCGGAACAATGGGCGATTGTTGGTGAAGTGAAGCCGCCGGGGCCGCGGGCGGAGACCGGAGACCGGAGACCGGAGACCGGGGACCGGGGCGGGATGGCTGCCAGCAAGACGGCCACCGACATGAAGCTGTACAACTTCGTGGCTGCGGACACGATGTGGTAAAGTTGCGGAGCCGGGGGCCGGGGGTGGATGTGGGGTTGGCCGGCGTTGCATGCACTGTATCCCGGGCTTGGATGCAGATATCTATCGCTGGCTCCGAGGCTGCTGTGAACACCGGGGCTGCTGTGTGTTTAAGAACGAACTTGCAGATGCTGGAAAATCGAAGGTAGACAAAAATGCTGGAGAAACTCAGCGGGTGCAGCAGCATCTATGGAGCGAAGGAAATAGGCAACGTTTCGGGACGAAACGGTGGTGCACCCTGCAGGGCTGTTCGTGTCCGCAAATGGTGGTGAGGGAGGAGGTCATACAGCGTGAAAACAGCCCCCTTTCGGCCCCAACCTGCCCACGATGAGCAACGTGCCCCATCTACACTAGTAGTCCCACCCAAAGATCTTATAGCTATAGGATCTTTGGTCCCACCTGCCTGCGTTTGGCCCATGTCTCTCTATAGGGTGATTTCACGAAAGGTCACTGGGTCATAGGTCTTCACGCACGGAGCCGCAAAATCCAACTGGGGTACAAACGTCACTTCCAGTACATGTTATTGATGCTAGAAACGCGCACTTTCAACCCTGTTAAAAACCGCGAAAACGGTTAGTTTTTGCGCTGTAAATAACTCTGCAAGTCGGGGTGACCGTGAGACACAGTTATCCTACTTTAGAGTTCCAAAGATTAAGAAAAATGAAGGTAAAGAGAAGAGAGAGCTGAGGGGAAAATAACAGTGGAAGTTGTTGGGCGTGCAGATATAAAGATAGAAAATATCGTGAATTATCGCGTTTGCTCACTGCATTTCATCAAAACATCAATAATGCCTTAGTTTTGATGAAATGCAGTGATGGATCGTGGATGGATCCCATCGCAGTTGGACATGATGACGGTTTGAAAGACCCCACACATCTCCATCATGGACTGTTCATTCTGCTGCTCTTGGGCAAAAGGTATCGCAGTATAAGGAGCAGAACGGCCAGGTTCTGCAACAGCTTCTTCCCCCGAGCCATCAGACTCTTGAATTCAGACTCTTGAATCCCATATAATGCGTCGCCACTGTTATCTATTTTATCTATTTTATCCTTTTGTTATTTTATGTTGCAAGGTGAGCCAGATGCAACGAAATTTCCTTCAGATCTGCATTTGTTGGTGTATTTTTGAATGACAATAAAGTATTTGATTGATTGATTGACGATGTGCTGGATGCTGAGGTTAGGTGGATGAAAGGAGAGGATGAGGAGAACTCTATCACAGTTCTTGTTTGGAGGGAGGTGGGTGAGAACAGAAGTTTGGAAAAGGAAGGATATACAAGAGAATGCTGAATCAAACATGGGAGGTGAAGTATGTTTACTGAAAAAGGAGGACATTTCAGATGCCCTGAAATGGAATGCCTCACGGTAAAGGCAGTTGTGGCAGAGACTATGAGCCTCAGAGAGAGTTGGTGGCATGTATACCACAGACAGGGTGGGAAGAAGGTAATCAAAGTAGCTGTGGGTCTCCCTGGGTTTGTAATCAATGTCAGTGGATAGTTTGTTTCCTGACATGAGACAAAGAGATCCAGAAAAGGAAGAGAAGTGTCAGAAATAGTCCAAGTGAATTTGAGGGCAGATGGAGGTAAGTGTAGTGAAGGAGATGAATTGGATAAGTTCTGCATGGGCACAGGAGGCAGCTTCAATACTAATTGATCCATTTCCCTCCTGAGATAAATGAAGTTCTATTGTATCGTAACAGAAAAAAGTTTTGGGGAGTGGAACCAGAATAGATTTGGAACAAGGACTAAACATAGTTAAATGAAAAGACAGACATAGCTGGACCCATACAAGTGCTGAAGGCCACAGCGTTGAAAGGAGTTGTTCAAGTTGAGAACATATTCAGCCAGATGGATGAGAGTGTTGGTGGATGGGAACTGGTAAAGTGTAAGAAGTAAGAAGTATAACAGACTGGCTTTTTTTGTGTAAGAAGGAACCGCAGATGCTGGTTTAAACCGAAGATAGACACAAAAAGCTGGAGTAACTCAGCGGGACAGGCAGCATCTCTGGAGAGAAGGAATGGATGAAGTTTCGGGTCGAGGCCCTTCTTCAGGCTATGTCTGGCTTTTTCTTCTGTGTTCATGCTATCATGGGATGTTATTTCCCTTGAGGAATTGGTCTTGGACTGCCACAGGCCCTGGTAAAGAAGCACCAGGGTGGATTGGGAATTCCAGGATTTAACCTCACAACCAATGGTACCTGGCTCCAGGGGAACTTGGAGACAATGGTGGTCCCAGTGCCTCGAGTCTTTGTGCTGGTGCGGCCTTGTTGATTGGCACTGTGCATTTTGTGAGGGACACCACAGACTGTGGCCTTGTTGCACCAGTAGTGGACGGAGTAAATGATGGGCGTGGTTCCTGTAGAACTGGCTGCTTTGTCCTACATAGTGTTGAGTTTCTTGTATTTTGGGAACTGCGCACATTCAGTATGCCAATGCCCTCAAGCAATTACTAAAGGGGAGACTAAGCGGAGGTTGGGCGATCGTTTCGCCGAACACCTCCGCTCAGTCCGCAATAACCAACCTGACCTCCCGGTGGCTCAGCACTTTAACTCCCCCTCCCATTCCCAATCCGACCTCTCTGTCCTGGGTCTCCTCCATTGCCAGAGTGAGCAACAGCGGAAATTGGAGGAACAGCACCTCATATTCTGCCTGGGGACCTTGCGTCCGGATGGCATTAACATTGAATTCTCCCAATTTTGCTAGCCCTTGCTGTCTCCTCCCCTTCCTTAACCCTCTAGCTGTCCCCTCCCACCCTCCCATCCGCCCGCCCTCGGGCTCCTCCTCCTCCCCTTTTTCCTTCCTTCTCCCCCCCCCATCCCCCATCAGTCTGAAGAAGGGTTTCGGCCCGAAATGTCGCCTATTTCCTTCGCTCCATAGATGCTGCTGCACCCGCTGAGTTTCTCCAGCAATTTTGTGTACCTTCGATCTTCCAGCATCTGCAGTTCCTTCTTGAATACTAAAGGGTGAGAAAGGCTGAGAACAACAGGATTTGAGACAAGCCCAACAGAATTCCTAGCAATTCCCAGCCTCTAATCTGGGAATAGGTTAAATATTCCACAGCACAGCTAAAGTGATATTTCACTCCAATCTTGTGCAACATCTGCTGTGTTGCCAGACAATGTCATGCATGGAGTCTGTGGCACAATAGAATACAGATTAGGTGGGCTGCGGGTCATTGGGAAAGGTGGAGGGGGCAGAGAATGGGACCAACTAGGCTGGGAAAGTCCAGAACATCGGATCAGGACCCAGAGTGTTCGAGCTGAAGGTCTGGAGAATTGGGAGTTGGGAATCCTAGGCAAGTCAGGAATTGGGCCTCAGGCACTCAGGGATGCGCCAGGGATTGGTTTTGTTGAGGGTGGGGAAGGGAGGGGGGGGGGGGGGAACAAGCAGTCATGGTTTGTGTGGGGTAGTTGCCCAAAGGGGGGGGGGGGGTGATTGTGACAGAGTCTGGTGTGGAAGCAGCTGGTCACATAAGGATGAGGTGGGAGCCAACTCAAAGCTTGGTGCTGGAAGAAGGAAAGGTTTGTACATGTCAGACTGCAGCAGAGAACCAGGACTTTTTATCCTCCAAAACATCCAAAGACATAAAATGAGGAAGTTTTATTTTTAATAGGGTGTTATAAATACAGAAAACTCTGGAAGTATTCAGCCGGTCAGTTAGCAAGTGTGAGAGGAAAACAGAATTAGTATGTGAGTGCTGATCACCAACATTGTGTCAGCCAATGAATTGGAAGTGGGACTGGACAAATGATTGGCAGCAACAATCCACAATACACCAAGCAAACATACCATCAAAGGGATCTGTCGTAGTCGCTGCCTCAAAAAGGCAGCCAACATCATCAAAGACCCACACCATCCTGGCCACACACTCATCTCACCACAGCCATCGGGAAGAAGGTAACGTCCAGGTTCAGGAACAGCTTCTTCCCTACAGCCATCCGGCTATTAAACACTACAACCTCATAAGCTCTGAACTGCAATAGACTATTATTATTATTATTATTATTGAACTGTTATTGTTTGTTCTTTTTTTTCTGAGTTTTTGTTATATTATTTATTATGGTTACATATTCTGTTGTTCTGCAGCAAGTAAGAATGTCATTGTTCTATCTGGAACATATGACAATAAAACACTCTTGACTTTACTTGTTTAGAGGGCCTGTCCCACTGTACGAGTTAATTCAAGAGTTCTCCCGCGTTTTCCCCTGATTTGAACTCGGAGAATGTCCGTAGCGGGTCCGTAGGAGTTTGTGGATGTCTCGTAGCGGCTCGTACGAGTAAAAAGTGAAATAAAATTTCATCACGTGTATTTTTTTACTCGTGGACATTTTTCACAGTGTTGATAAAATGTCACGAGTTTACCGGATTTCCTCGGGTACCTACCGTTACTTGTACGAGCCGCTACGAGACATCCACGATCTCCTACGGACCCGCTACGGACATTCTCCGAGTTCGAATCAGGGGAAAACACGGGAGAACTCTTGAATTACCTTGTACAGTGGGACAGGCCCTTAAAGAGCAAAGGAAATGGGAAATGCATCTCCCAGCAAAAGCAGGGTAATTTCTCCTGAAGATGCAGTGAATGGAGGATGGTTAAATGCAGATCACATGCATAAAACCAATGTGTCGGAAGGAACTACAGATGCCTGTTTACACTGAAGATAGACACAAAATGCTGCAGTAACTCAGCAGGACAAGCAGCATCTCTGAAGAGAAACCCATTTCCTTCTCTCCAGAGATGCTGCCTGTCCCGCTGAGTTACTCCAGCATTTAGTGTCAATCTTCTGCATAAAACCAATCACATTTACTAACGACAGTGTGGTCACCAAGGTTGATCGACTGGGTATCACCCAAGCTTCGCCTTGGCTCGCAAAAAACGTTGCCACTAAATGCAATCAAACTTTAAGAATATCAAGAAAAGAAACACAAAGCATCTTCAAATATATTAGAAACCTAAAAGGAAACATTTCTGGCTTAAAACATGAAGAGTTAGAAGGACATTTTGAACTTGAATTTAAAAAGTTTGTTGGCCAAGTATGTACACATTCAAGGAATTTGCCTTGGTGCTCCGCTCATAAGTAACAACACGACATACAGTGAACAATCAAGAATAAAATATAAAACATTAAAACGTTAAGAATAAAGCATTATAGTTTAAACATGTGAATTAAATAAAATACCAGAGCAAACGGAGGCTACAGACTTTTGGCTGTTGAGTAGAGCTACTGCTCGTGGAAAAAAAGCTGTTTTTATGTCTGGCTGTGGTGACTTTGACAGTCCGGAGTCGCCTTCCAGAGGGAAGTGATTCAAAGAGTTTGTGGCCATGGTAGGAGTGATGATCTTACCCGCTCGCTTCCTGGCCCTTGCAGTGTACAGATCGTCAATGGAGGGAAGGTTGCAGCCAATAACCTTCTCAGCTGATCGAACGATTCACTGCAGCCTCCAGGTGTCGTGCTTGGTGGCTGAGCCAAACCAGACCATGATAGAGAAGGTGAGGACAAACTTTACGATAGCAGTATAGAATTGGACCATCATTGCCTGTGGCAGATTGTGCTTCCTCAGCTGCCGCAGGAAGTACATCCTCTCTTGGGCCTTTTTAGGCCATTATGTTAAAGGACTATCTGAAAAAGTGTTTATTTCATCAAACTCTTACGATAGGACTTTATTTATCCCAGGAGGGAAATTGATCTGCCAACAGTCATAAAGCACAAGAGACATGAAACATGAAACTAAAGTGACGAGTGGAAAGGATTGGGGATGTGCAAAGATTTGGGGGGGGGGGGGGGGGGGGGGGGGAGGGGAGTCAGTGTAGCATAAGAATAGCATACAGCTATTCTTGTGAGTGGCTGAAAGCCTCTTGCACCTCGTCCGAGTGGCTGCAAAATTCTCTTGGACATTGATGAGATAATCCTGTGATAACCAGCCCAACCCCTCTCCCATGATATCAGGTATCAGTGAGTGCCTGCTACCTCGTGGCTTAGGGGTTCCCTGCCCTTGGAGTCCTTTTGTGCTGATGTTGGCAGGTCAGCTGTAAAATCTGGGCCAACAAGTTGCATAGCAGAATGAAACAATTTCATGCTTCATCTACCTTAAATGTCATATTCTTTGTTAAAGGGCAAATTCAATCAGATTGGAGACAGAGGCGGCCAAGAAATGGGTCAACAAATGGGGCTTTCTGGTGACCCAGCGCGATCAGGTAATCCCAACTATAATCACCAGCAATGGAAGTGAATGGCCTGTAAAATGGGACAGAGTGGAGGAAACTGGAGCCACAGGATTTGACCTCACTTCCTATGCCGTGTAAACAGTTTGCTGTTTGGAACTTTCAAAGTTGCCAGATTTATTCAGTCCCGGACGTATTTCAGCCTGCCCATTCTGAGCACAGTCTTAGTCATAAGGTCATTCTAGGAGCAGGGCCATTTGGCCCATCACGTCTACTCCGCCATTCAATCATGGCTGATCTATCTTTCCCTCTCAACAGCGCTCCCTTTGCTCCGCCTTAAAAATATCCATTGACGGCCTCCACGGCCGTCTGTAGCAGTGAATTCCACAGATTCACCACCCTCTGATTAAAGAAATTCCTTCCCATCTCCTTTCTAAAGGTATGTTCTTTTATTCTGAGGCTATGGCCTGTGGTCCTAGAACGCTCCCACTAGTGGAAACATACTGTCCATATCCACTCGATCCAGGCCTATGTGATCCCATTCACCACCTTGCACTAAAGTGGAGAGAGATATTCCAGGTTGGGCCAGGGTTCAGGAAACTGTGATTCAGGAGGGAAAGGAGGTGACAAGGCTCCAGAAGGCTCTCTGGCATCAGGAAGAAACTGCAAGAGGAACACATCCCATTAGATCCACAAACCACAGACTAATGTGTAGGAAGGAACTGCAGATGCTGGTTTAAACTGAAGATGGACACAAAAAGCTGGAGTAACTCAGCGGGTCAGGCAGCATATCCGGAGAGAAGGACTGGGTGATGTTTCAGGTTGAGACCCTTCTTCAGACTGAAGAAGTCTGAGTCTGAAGAAGGGTCTCAACCCGAAACGTCACCCATTCCTTCTCTCCAGAGATGCTGCCTGACCCGCTGAGTTACTCCAGCATTTGTGTCTAACCACAGACTAATGCTGCCTGCCATGAAGAACCCCCAAGAATTGGCTGAAATGGTGCATCAAGGGATTTCGATCAGGCAGTTTAAGAAGGACCATTCTTGACAAATCCTGTGAAATCACGACATGAAATGTTGTTGAGAAGCATTTCTCAAACGTGCAAATCTGAATAATGGCCCTGTCCCACTGTACGAGTTCATTCAAGAGCTCTCCCGAGTATTAAAAAAAAAATCAAACTCGTGGTAAGCACGTAGAACGAACGTAGCGGGTACGTCGGAGTTCAGGGACGTCTCTTAGCGGCTCGTAACGCTAACGGCAGGTACTCGGGAAGACTCGCTAACGGCAGGTAAGCTCGGGAAGACTCATGAAGATTTTTCAACATGTTGAGAAATGTCCACGAGAGCCCCGAGTACCGACAAGCGGCCATGACCGTAAATCTCCGAGTTCGAATCAGGGCAAACTCGGGAGAACTCTTGAATGAACTCGTACAGTGGGACAGGGCTTTAAGAGTGTCAAAAATTCTATAATTATGAATGATAGGTGTTTCCTAAGCAAGGATTTAAGAGATACCCAAGACATGCAGTACAGTGGGACAGCGTGTAAGCCACTAACTTCTAACCCTGCCTGGGTGGAGTTTGCATGTTCTCCCTGTGACCGCGTGTATTTCATACAGTTGTCCTGGTTTCCTCCCATATCCCAAAGAGGTGCTGGATATCAGATTAATTAGCTGCTGTAAATGGTCTCTAGTGTGTAGAAAGGGGTAGAATCTGGGAAGAGATGATGGGAATGTGGGAAGGAACAAAAATGGGGTTAATATAGTGTAGTTGATGGTAGGTATGTATTCGGTGATCTGAATGGCGTGTTGCCATGCTGTACCTCTCAATGGTTCTATCACATGAGTTATCAGGATCTCAATGGACAGTGGAGCAGATGAAGGGCTGAATGGCCCCTGTGTGCTCCCTTGCAAGCATGGAAATGTACCATATTCCTCTGCATTTCTCAGTCCATCTTGTGCAAGCCCAGGTCCATCCTTTCCACCCTGACCTTCAAGCACAGGCAGCAGCTGAAATTTAACCATCGGAGTTTGAACCTGCCCCAGCCAAGTTACCACAGCATCTTTGCTGTCAATCAAAGCCCTTCCTTTGACCTCAGCTGGAAAGTGAACACGTGCTTAGACAACCTGCTAACATTCTCCCTAAGGGTAACTGAGTCAAAGTCAAAGCTGGATGGGGAAACTGCATGTTTAATATCAATGAGAAGCCCATTACAATAAGAGCTGTTTCATTTCTTTCAGATTAAGGCTGAGCAGGAGAAGCTGAGAAATAAATGCAGACTGCTTACTCCCGAACACCTGAAGGTTCGGCCAGCGTCCCCAATCAGCAAGTACATCAAGGTTGGAGTGCCTTTCATTCTGTTGAATTCCAGTTAAACAAGATCCCAAATTAGCTGGCACACACCGTGCTTCTGTACAAATCTCTCAATCCCACTCAGATCATGGCCTTCTCACCTTCACCCCCCATTAAGGATCGTTCTTTCCTTGTTGTTGGAACATCATTATGGAACTCCTTGGGAACATCTTCCCCTTGCGGAGGTCCAACAAGGGGGGTGAGGACATTCCCACAAAGGGGAGTCAGAAATGAACGGAACAGGCCAGTTCAGCAAAGCCAAGATCATGAAGATTTGCAGGGGCACATTGATCGTTCCCACGGGAAAAACAATTCAGGGCCCAGCTCTGGTTGGGTGTTATACTCAACAACCCAATCTATGAAGGAACATATACCATACTCCATCTTTACTATCTTATCTACCTATATTGTCATTTTCAGCAAGCTCTGGAGTTGTACATCCCTCTGTACAACAATGTTCCTTAGGATCCTAACATTTCTTCTATAACTTGCTCTTACATTTGACCTCCCAAATTGCAACACTTCACACTTGTCCGCAATTAACTCCATCTGTCATTTCTCTGCCCAAATTTCAAACTGATCGATATCCTCCTCAATCCTTTTGCCACTTCCTCACTCTCCACAACAACTTTACTGTCATCTATCAAAATACTAATCAGCTCACTTACATTTCTATCCAAATATATTACATCTATATATTACAAACATATTTAAAGCAGCATCAGTGGATAATTGACCCAGGATGCTAACCGTTCTGTTCTCCACAAATGCTGAGTATCCCCAGAGGGGAAGGGGGTAGAGTGGGGGTATGGGGAGAAAAGAAGAAAGGGAGGTTCTGTGTTAGAATGGAGGGCAGGAGAAATTAAATGACAAATATAGATGGTGATGCAAGGCAAGAGGAAGCAGTAATAGGCAAACAAACATAGGACATGTCTGGGGATTGTAAATGGAAGAGAAGAATCCACAGAAGAACAGAACAATCTTCACCTGGTTTGATGCTTATATAGGTAAGGTTAAAGATGTAACGTTTACAGGAATGAGGGTCTGATGTAGCCTTCCTTGTTCAACATTACGTCCAACAGTTTCAGATCCTGACCACACTGCGATGTTTTTAGTACTCATTCACACCTGCTCCAGACCCATTGTTTTCCGTCCTAACACCATCTCATTCACCTCCCCCCCTTCACCATGCACCATTGTCACCATGGTCATGTCATTTCTCCTGCCTATTGCCGACTAACTTTCCCTTTTAGTCTTCCCCACACCACACTCACTTCCCCAGCTCTCTACATACAAGTCCTTGGCGTGACATGTTACAGTTCTTTCTCTCGTCATAAATACTGCCAAACCTGTTGAGCATTTCCAGCATTTACTATTAGAGTCATAGGAGCCATACAGCGTGGAGACAGGCCCTTTGGACCAACATGCCCCATCTACACTAGTCCCACCTGCCTGTGTTTGGCCCATATCCCTCTAAACAAACCCTATCCATGTACCTGTCTAAATGTTTCTTAAACGTTGCGATTGTACCTGCAAACTGCTTGATTGTATTTCCACCTTCCAGTATTTATTCACCCCATCTCCACCAATATTTATATATATATGTTCCGTTGCAAATCTGTGTGTGTGTGTTTGCTTCTGTAGGTGGGGCCGTCTCCCGCTGTTCCACAGACAACGCAAGGTCTCATTGGCTGGAGGTCAGCGGTGCCAGGGCTGGAGCTGGAGCGATATGGAAGCCCCCGGCGAGCAAAATGGAGCTTTCTCCATCAGATGAAGTGGCCAGAAGACAGCATCGAGTAACTGATCACTTCACCGCGAGTCCACTGGTCTTCACAATGATGCTCAAGACTGCTGCTTTTAATTTCAGTGTAGTCGCTACTCCTGGTTGTCCACGCGGTTTTTAAAGTTATATATTAATTGGAAATACCATTCCTTCCACTAGATTTAAAAAGCATTTTGGAAACCTTTGAAAGAAAGGTA
This sequence comes from Amblyraja radiata, assembly GCF_010909765.2. Classification (NCBI taxonomy): domain Eukaryota; kingdom Metazoa; phylum Chordata; class Chondrichthyes; order Rajiformes; family Rajidae; genus Amblyraja; species Amblyraja radiata. Next base: position 33,878,832 of record NC_045978.1, on the reverse strand, counting down.
TCTTTCCACAAAATATCTTTTGAATTCTTTCCTTCCCCTTGTCCCTTATATACCATCAAGTTCCTTTAAACTTGGCGAGTCATAGACAAACTAATCTCAATTCCATAATACTCTCAGACACAATAATCCTCAATGTCAGTATTTATTCCACTATCTTTAAGAATGTAACGCCAATTGAGATAGTATAGCAGAGTGCAGAGACTTTTCACAGTCAGTGAGGGCTTTAATTATTCTGTCTAATTGACAAGAAAACCCCATGAGAAATATTCCCATGGCATTATCTCACTTAGAAACTGTAATTCAGCTTTGCAATAAATTGTTCCTCAACAAATAGGGATTTTGTTTGTGTCTATGTAACTTGTTGTAGATTGGAATCAGTCCGAAGGAAGGTATCTTTCTCCCCATTTCGTCATTATCATTTGAGAGGAATGCTGTTGTTGGGAGGGCTAGTCCAGTGAGGATGATATTCCCCTCTTATGCATGTAAAAGCTGTACATCTCTATCCTTTATGTCCACCTGGGACTTAGAAACCCTCTGTGTTATGACAGTGATAAATCTGAAAGTTTACTCAGTTATTTTTCCGAGGATTCACTCTGGCCTTTCCATGCCCATCTGGCAAATGTTCCTGTAGATATCTTTAAGGTGCAGATTCATGTTTGTCCCTGTGAACAGCTTCTGAACTTCCAGCTCAAGGTTTATGCCTCAATAACAGCTCGTCCACCAGGACCCCGTGGAGTGGGCAGAAGTATTATTGGTGGAAGATTAAACCCCAATCTGCACCATCAGTAATGGTGCCCCACTAGACAGTACGTCTGACATCCACAAAAAATCTTCCAAACACTCCCATCTTCATTTCAGCACCTGTTATAAGATCAGTCTGAAGAAGGATCCCAACCCCGAACCATCACCGATCCATGTTCCCCAGTGATGCTGCCTGACCTGTTGAGTTACTCCAGCACTTTGTGTCCTTTTCTGTTTCAAGATTAGTGGTAGTGTCGCCAATCACTCCCCATCGCCATCTCTGCTAATATCCTGACAAACATCCCCTCTACACTTTCCACAATGTCTCGGCTGAGGTCCCGGCACTCATTTACAAATTTCTAAAGTGACGTTTTTTCTGTATTTATAAACCCAAGTAGACAATAGACAATAGGTGCAGGAGTAGGCCATTCAGCCCTTCGAGCCAGAACCACCATTCAATGTGCTCATGGCTGATCATCCACAATCAGTACCCTGTTCCTGCCTTCTCCCTACATCCTTTGACTCCGCTATCTTTAAGAGCTCTATTTAACTATCTCTTGAAATTAGCCATCTTATCTACCTTTCCCCTCCCACTGGGATTTCCCTGATCACCACCATTCTCATTTATGCTGTTCACAGTGGGTCATCATGTTGAGGGTCCTGATGGCTGCTATCATAGAAACATAGAAAATAGGTGCAGGAGTAGGCCATTCGGCCCTTCGAGCCTGCACCGCCATTTGATATGATCATGGCTGATCATCCAACTCAGTATCCTGTACCTGCCTTCTCTCCATACCCCCTGATCCCTTTAGCCACAAGGGCCACATCTAACTCCCTCTTAAATATAGCCAATGAACTGGCCTCAACTACCTTCTGTGGCAGAGAGTTCCACAGATTCACCACTCTGTGTAAAAAATGATTTTCTCATCATCTTCAGATCTCAGCACCACTGAGCCATGTGAGGGTGGACCAGAGCATCTTTGCTTCATGGAGACAACTCCCCATCTCAATTGTGTCAGCAAACACTTGGATTTGTTTGTCTTTATCCACATAACAATAGCTCTTTGATTTCTCCACTCCTCCAACCCACACCTTTGAGCTGATGGCGAAAGCTCTGCTTTTGACTTCTGCTTGAGGGTGATGTTTCTGAACGAGTTTCCCACTATTGCAAGGCTCCTCAACAATCACCTGCCAGCCTCCAGCCGGTCCAGTTGATCTGCCTGTGGGCTCCTTGCCTTCTCAGTTGTGTCCTGGCACCCATCCTCTCCTCTACTCTCCCAGCAGCTCCTGCAATGGGACATTAGCAGCCAACCTCGGAGATCCAACAATCTCTTAACCTCTCTCACCCTCACACTAACATCAACAACCAAAATCAAACTCTTGTAGACAGATGACGGTGCTGTAGTGAAACTCTCAAAGAAGGACCTACAAACAACCTTTAACGACCAACATGAAGCTTACAATAGTCTGGAGCTAACAATACAACAAACATTCTCCACAAGTCTCCATAAATATTCTTCATCAGTCCTTTGCTGGCACTAATCAGTCATCAGTCCCATCAAAGAACATCTGCACGGACAGTTTCGAATTGGAAACTAGATCATTTTGCCTGGCTTGGCAGTCTTTCTCCCAAAGGGCATACAACATCAACATTTCTTCTTGCAGAATATCTCTTTGAGCATTTAATAACCGCAACATCAGACATATAGCAGACTGTTAGTTTACAAAGAAAACAAATAATTCTGAAAATACCCAGCAGGTGAGGCAACACTGACTGAGATGTGGAGAGTTCTCTGTGCGGCAGCACAGTGGTGCAGTTAGTGGGGCCGATGCCTCACAACTCCAAGGACCCAGGTCCATTCCAAACCCCGGGTGCTGAAATATTGCATCAAACACAGGGAAAAGCGAGCTGGCGCAGTCACGTATAGTTTGAGTGTAATCATGTATGGATGGTTTATCTGGATAGCACACCAAGTTTCCCATGATATTTGTGTACTGTATGTGACAATCATTTACAATACCAAGCTGTTTGAAAAGGACTGCGGCTGAGACCATCCCTGGATTATTACCTGAACTGATTGAATGGGGGCAGATAGAGAGGTGAAGGAATGTAGAGGGAAATATCTGTCAGGAAGGAACTTCATCGAGAGGATAGATCCCTCTCGGGCAAGGGTTCCCAACCTGGGGTAAATTTACCTCCAGGGTGTAAATTTCACCTACCCAGTTGATTCTGGATTTGTACATTTTTTTCTCATTGACTGTGACTGTGTTTAGTTCTGGTGTACCGGTATCTACTCATCATTAGTTGTTCATAAATAAGTGAAATAACATTGTTATCGATATAATTAAAAGTCTCGTCTTGACCACTTCCTGTCTGCGCTGTATATTAATTTTAGAAAAAAACGCTACTCTGTATCACTGTGCTTTTTGGCCATCTTACTCACGTCCTCCTCCACTGAGCCAGCCTCGAGGACGTTTCCCTTCGATGAAAAATAAAAAAGTTATGAGATCTGATCTATCAGTAATTCTTTCAGATCCTTGCCCCAGAGCAGGGATTCCCTTTGTCGTCCCATTTACTCCTGGCAACTTTGATAGCACACTAGACTAAGTGGGACCCGTTGGGTCCGAGCTTCACAAGGGAGGGCTGGTCCCCCAACGTAATATTCCACCTCTCCACCAATTCCAATGTACGTGCGCGCGCACACACACACACACACACGCATTTACACACGTACACATACACACGCGCACACACTCACACACCATATACATATACATACATACATATATTCCACCCTCTCCACCAATTCCAATGTACGTGCGCGCACACACACACACGCACGCATTTACACACGTACACATACACACGCGCACACTCACACACATACTCGTAAGCAGACACATACACACACACACGCCCCATTTATTTATTTATCTATCTAGTCATATATATTATATATATATGACTAGATAGATAAATAAATAAATGGGGTGTGTGTGTGTGTGTGTGTGTGTATGTGTCTGCTTACGAGTATGTGTGTGAGTGTGCGCGTGTGTATGTGTACGTGTGTAAATGCGTGCGTGTGTGTGTGTGCGCGCACGTACATTGGAATTGGTGGAGAGGTGGAATATTGCGTTGGGGGAACAGCCCTCCCTTGTGAAGCTCGGACCCAACGGGTCCCACTTAGTCTAGTGTGCTATCAAAGTTGCCAGGAGTAAATGGGACGACAAAGGTTGGGGAATCCCTGCTCTGGGGCAAGGATCTGAAAGAATTACTGATAGATCAGATCTGATCAGGAGAACATGGAAGAAAGGTTCCCACCCAAAACATCATACATCCCTCTTGTCCAGAGATGGCTCCTGACCTGCTGAGTTACTCCAGCACTTTGTGTCTATCGCTGGTATAAACCAGCATCTGCTGTTCTTTGTTACTACTAAATGGAAGATTCATTTAAAAAGCAATCAGTATAATAGCTCTACAACAAACAAACAAATATCATACATTAGGCCTGACATATAAAGAGAAATTGATATGTTCTGATGCATTTCAAATAATTATTCATCATCACATTCATGTGTGGAGTATGAGAAACAGAATGAATAATAATAATAATACATTTTATTTATGGGCGCCTTTCAAGAGTCTCAAGGACACCTTACAAAAATTTAGCAAGTAGAGGAAAAACATGTAAGCGGAATGAAATAAATAGTAGAGACATGACTAGTACACAAATTAAAGACAGAATTCAATTCAAAACACAATATGAGGCAATTCAAGCACAGATGAAAAGGGAGGGGGACGTGGGGCTAAGGATAGGCATAGGTGAAGAGATGGGTCTTGAGGCGGGACTGGAAGATGGTGAGGGACACGGAATTGCGGATCAGTTGGGGGAGGGAGTTCCAGAGCCTGGGAGCTGCCCTGGAGAAGGCTCTGTCCCCAAAACTGCGGAGGTTGGACTTGTGGATGGAGAGGAGACCGGCTGATGTGGATCTGAGGGACCGTGAGAGTTGGTAGGGGGAGAGGAGGTCAGTGAGATATGGGGGGGGCCAGATGGTGGAGGGCTGTGTAGGTGAGGACCAGGATTTTGTAGGTGATCCGGTGGGAGATGGGATGACCGGTGGATGTAAATTCAACGCTGAGGATTGAAGATAGTGGCTATTCCACAATCCTCCAGACAGCAGTCAGTCACTCAGGAGACGGAGGGTGCTTACAGGAGACCAGCTCATGAGTCTAGAGGGGAGCACAGGAGCATGACAACCAATCCCACCTCCACAGCTGCCGCCCGGAAAGCAACTGGAAATGCCCTTTAGGTGTCATGACTGCTGCAGAGGAAGCATGTATCTCAATGGTACGTTAGTGTCACATGTACCTGGGTACAATCAAATGTTTGGTTATGCATCCATCCAGGTAAAATCACAGAGCTCACCTTGGGAGTACACAAGAGTCAGGTGCCGACAAAGTAACAAAGGTTCACCGAACAGTCCTATCTCCTGCCTGCCGCCACACATGGCAGGGGGTGATGAAGGGAAGACATGGATCATAGGGATTGAGATGAGCAGGCAGTGGTGAGGAGCGTGGTATCTGAGAATCCTGTGTGAACCACAGCTGTGGGTTCAGTCACCCACTAGACTGCCAATGACAGAAACTACAGAGCATCATTTAAGGTGAGAGGGGAAAGGTTTACAGGGGACCTGAGGGATAGGCTTTCCACACAGAGGATGGTGGGTATATGGGCTGTCGGAAGTTCCCGCCCCCGCACAGACCTGTCCAAGAGTGGACCCGGTGACTGGCGGCCGAGGACGGGCCAGCATTAGTCCTGGAGGTCGGATACATGCGTGGTGGGTGTCGGAGGTCGGACGGGCCAGTGATGAGTGCCGGAGGTCAGTCGTGGACGCGCTGCCGAGAAAAAAAAGAGGGACCCGGTCTGGGGGGTGGGGCACCCAGAACAAAAAGTGACCATTGGGGACTACATTGAACATTTTGTGACTATGTCGGTACCCTATACGTTGTGTACGGTACGCAAAACAAAGAATTTCACTGGGACATGTCACATATGATACTAAGGTAACAATTAATCAGTATTTTACTGGGTCTCCAAGAGATTGGGTTCAATGTCTAGTGTTCCCAAGCTAGAGTGTGGCCAGGGACAATAAATATCATGGTGCTCAGGGATAGCTATAATAACACACAAGGTTCCAGAAGACAAGGCTATAGTTTGAATTACATAAATTGCAGGTTGCCAGGGCTGACGAGTGAGATCAGCAACCTCTGTGGGTGATGTTGTGATGTCTTGTTCACCCTCCACAGGATCACCGCTTCATCCTCATTCACCTGCACTAGACAAGGAACTGCAGAAAACTTTAGGTAAGATTTATTTTTATTTTTCAACCTTGATGTCCTTGACGTCCAGTGCCCGATCCTGATCAACAACCTTCCACTTCACCACGGATTTAGTCTTTGGTTCCCTTCATCTGTCTCCAGTCCCAGTGGCAGCATGAAGGATAATTGTGGATGATGGCAGGATGCAGGGTGTGGAGGGCAGGGTTCAAGGTGTAGAGTTTAGGGGGCAAAGGCCAGGGGTTGGCGTATAGGGGGTAGAGGACAGAGTTCATGGGCAGAGGTGGGCATTGGGAAGCCCTGCACCAGGCCATCGACTTGGGTTACAAGCAATGAGTTACTCCTTGAAGGCCGAGGCCTCACAACCACAGAGCAGCTGTGGCCAGCTCCCTGCTCCCTGTACTTGCAGTGCCCTTCAATGCCTCGACCCCCATCCTCGCCCTTCTCCTCTTCGCTCTTATTCACATCCTGCAACACCCCCCCCCCCCTTCCTCCATCCCCTCCTCCACTCTTCCTGCCCCTTCCCATCTTCCCCCATTTTCACCTTACACCTTCCCATTATTCCCCTCCTCCGTGGCCCTCCACCTCCTACCCCCTTCATCTCCCATTCCCACTCTTCCCTGCTCTCCCCACTTCTCCCTCCTCTGTTCCTTCTCATCCAACACTTTCCCTCTCACTCACAACCTCCATTCTCACTCCCCACCTCTACCACAACATCCCCCTCCTCCTACATCCCCTGCTACTGCCCGTCTCGTCTCTCCTCATCTATTGCCACTCGGTTTCCTCTGCCTTGCCCCCTCCCCAAACCCTCGTCACCCCCCCCCCCCCCCCCGTCCTCCCACGCCAGCCTCCTTCCCCTTCACCCCTTCGATAATCCCACTCGCACATGGCTCCTCCATGCCCCCTCTCGTCCTTCCAGCCAGTCTGAGGTGGGGAGCTGAGCTCTGGTAGTTGCCACTGGGCTGTTGGCGTTGGTGCCCAGCAGCAGCGGCGGCTGGCACCGCCTAGGTGTGTTCCAATGACATGTGGGCCCTGCTGCTGGCTGGGTCTGATCCAGGTGCGCGAGCCTCTCTGATGCCAGGCATGGGCCTCTTTCTGCCACCCTTGCGTGGGATGTGATGTTTCTGCTCAGCCCGGGCTCCCCGGGGCCCCCGTGGCTTCAGCAGGTTGGCCATGTAGATCTTTCCGTGCGTGCCCGTCTTCCACGTCTTCAGCGTGGAGTCGAAACGCTGATGGGCAAAGAGGTCCGCCTCCTCAATGGGGGCGGCCGGTTTGAGGTCAGCGGTCCGCTTCATCCACTGGAACTGCAGGAGCTTGCCAACGTTCTCCTTGTGATCCGTCACACGAGCCATGTCCAGGACTGTCCGCCCTGTACGGTCAATACCGATGGCAATTCCCCCTTCTGACAGCAGGAAGGTGATGCACTGACCACTAGCCCCAACCACTGCCATGTGCAGGGCAGAGTGCCCATCTATTGTCTTGGTGTTCAGATTGGAACCTGTGGACAGAGAAACCAGCAGAGGAGGGAAGAGAGAAGTCATGGTGTGTACTGCCTTGACCTGGTCCAACTCCAATCCAATACACCAGTTAGTGACCATGGGAAAGCCCAAATATCTCTCTGGAGTCATTGAGATACACAGCATGGAAACAGGCCCTTTGGCCCAACAAGTCTGTGCCGACAATTCATCCCAAATTTTCACTGATACTATATTATTCCCATTTTTTATAAAATTGTCCCCACATTCCCTCAGCTCCCTCCACCTACTTACACTCTAGATCAATTTACAATAGGCAATTCACCTCCCAACCGAGGCATTTTTGGGATGTCGGAGGAAATCGGAGTACCCAGGGGGAAATACACAGGGTCACAAGGAGCAAGTGCAGACTCCAACAATCAGCATCGGAGGTCAGGTTTAAACCTGGGTCTTGGGGGCTGTGAGGTAGTAGCTCTACTAGCTGTACCACTGTGCCACTCCTCTGATAACTTGAAGACTTTTAATAGTTTTGAATTAAATATACAAATGTGATAGGATGAAGATGGTATACGGTGACTGACTGCAAGAGGTGATAAAGTGTACATGTTGACCTGCAAATGTCTATATAAATTTTAAACAAGAGTCCTACATTTTTTTGGGCACTCCTTGGAAGGGTGTAGAGGAAGGTTTACTCTGTATTTAGTATCAGCTGTCCCTGACTCACGAGTCCGTGTAATTCTAAGCTGCACCAGAGCTGCTGGTCATGAAGGTTTCCTATTCTTGCTGTCACCGCATGGTCCCCGGAGATGGGACAGCATTAAACCACACTGTCTGTACCAGACTCTTACCATTCTTCAGAAGGTACCTGACGATGTCAACGTGCCCTCTGTGAGCGGCGATAAGTAACGCAACAAAGTTACGCTCCGAATTCCAGACTGCCTTCGCCTTGGCATCCATGCGCTTCGAATTTGGAGTGGTATAGTCACTGTCCTTGGTAACGCCGAGAGCCAGGAGCTGCAAGGCAATGAGCACCAAATTTGGTTTCTGTGGCACACCAGCACATACCCGAGAAGGCAGTGATGAGGAGCGACCACAACAAACCGTGGCAATCTGTGTGGTGAAGGTGTTCCCATAATAACTATAGGGCCATTGAGGTTCCCTGGAGTTCACTCATCCCCTCAGCAGATGCTGCAGGGACATGATATGTCCCCAGAATGAATACTTGCCCTCAACCCTTGCCCTTGTCCATCCTCCGCTAACTCCTGCTGGAGACGGTATCCGAGCATGGAGAGGACCACGCTATCTGCTGATACCCCCTCACCTGCACACCTCCATTAACTTGCTAGTCAGCATCTTTGAGAGAAGATGCTAGCAAACAAGGATCTCAGCAGTAACAGTGGACTGGCAGTCATGAAGTCCAAGCGACGAACTGCCCACAGTGGGAGGGAATAAAGACCATTGGTGACTGAATGGCTTCATTTCATATGCACTAGAAGAGAATGAATCAAAGTCAACTAAATATACGATCCTATAAATAAAGAAATAATTTACTTCCAAGAAATATACAAAAACTGTTTATGGAAAGACAGGGTAGGTATAATTTGAGAGGGGAACATAATTAAAAAAAACTCAATGTCAGAACAACTCTTAAAAGTATGTGCATAGCAATCTGTGGTGTGAATTTGCGGAATGGTCTGGAACAGGAGATAAAACTTAGCACAAGCATAATTCAGTTTAAAAAGATGTACAAAAACACTTGTTTAAAAGGATATTGGGATGAGGATAGGTGATTGTGATATTTGTTATACTGATTGTATTGGGAAGGGTGATTATAGAGTGATGGGTTGTATATATGACTAAGATACTGTATAGTATATGCGGGGTTTTACTTTTCTTTTTCATTTTTTCTTTTTTGTATGGCTTTGTAAATATTTGATTAGTGTTCAAATGTAAATAATTTGGTGTACATATAGTGGCTGGTGTACATATAGCTGCTAAATTTGTATAAGATAATTACAAGCAGTTGAATAAGGGGTGGGAATTAATAAGCTTTGGCTTCTTCCTGCTCTTTTTCAGACACATATGATTTCATTTATTTATTGATGTTGTTTATGACACTTTATAAATATTTTTGTTTTGTTTTTTGTATGCTGTTCCACATTTGCTTTTTATTCTGTTCGAATTAAATAATAAAATAAATAAACAAATAAATAAACAGGACAGATTTAGAGGGATAAGGACCAAACACAGTTAAGTGGGACTCGTGTAGTCTTAGGCATCTTGGTCAGCATGGTCAAGTTAGGCACAAGGACCTGTTTCTGAGCTACATGACTCTCTACCCCTCTTGACTTTAGAGATACAGCCCACCATTAATCACCCAGTCACACTAGCTATTTTCTCATCTACTCCCTTCACACTAGGGGTAATTTACAGAGGGCAATTAACCTGCAGACCAGCCACGTACTTGGGACATGGGAGGAAAGTGGAGCACCCAAAGAGCACTCACGTGGCCTCAGGGATAATGTGCAAACTGCACACAGGCAGCGCCCAAGGTCAGGATTAAACCCAAGTCCCTGGCGCTGAGAGACAGCAGCTATACCAGCTGCTTAACTGTGCCATCTCTTCATTAGGGTGGAAAGATTTATGAGGATGTTGCCAGGACTTGAGGGCATGAGCAATATGGAGAGATTTGGCAAAATAGGACTTTATTCCTTGGAGCAGAGAAGGTTAAGGGTGATCATGAAGGGAATTGATAGGGAATGCATGGAATCTTTTGTCAACCAGGGGAATCAAGAACCAGAGGATATGTTTAACGTGAAAGAGGAAAAATGTAATAGGAACCTGAGGGGGAACATTTTCATTCAGAGGGTATAAGGAATGAGCTGCGAGAGGAGCTAATTGAGGCAGGTATAACAACAACATTTAAAAGGCACTTAGTCAGGTACATAGATAAGAAAGGTTTATAGGGATATGGACCAAATGCGGAAAAATGGGACTAACTTGGATTGGGCATCTTGGTTGGTTTGGATGAGTTGGGCTGTAGGGCCTGTTCCATGCTGTATTACTCTATGAATTCAACAAAGTAGGTACAAGGCCCAGATAAAGAACGTAGAACACCAGGGTGCACCCGTGAAAAGATTTTATAAAACAGACCATAAGTTTCTCTAGATATTTATAAAGGAAAAGATTAGCACAAGTTAAAGTGGATAGACAAGAGACAATAGGTGCAGGAGTAGGCCGTTCGGCCCTTCGAGCCAGCATCTCTTCCAGACTGAGGCAGGGGAAGTTATATCGGGAAAGAAGTGTACCCGTGTACATGGAATAAGTCTCCTGCAAAATACAGGCCTCCTGCAAAATAGTAGAGAGCAGGCACAGACCAAATAACAGAATGGAAGACATTGACATTGTGAAAGAAATGCAGTGGAGAAATTAACAGGATTCAAAGCCAAGATAACCTCAGGACCCGATGCATCCCAAGATTTGAAAGTTGCAACTATGATTTTTTTTAAAGTTTAGTTTAGTTTAGAGATACAGAGCGAAACAGGCCCTTTGGCCCACTGGGTCAGTGCCGACCAGCGATCGTCGCACATTAACACTATCCTACACACACACACAAGGGACATTGTTTACATTTACCAAGCCAATTAACCTACAAACCTGCACGTCTTTGGAGTGTTACTCCACACTGGTTTCCCTACGCTGAGCCCCAAGCCTCCTTTCCCGTGCTGCACCCTACCAACAATGTCAGTATGCCTCAGAGCTGCTTGTGCTTCTTCTACTAACTGCTTTGAGTTCCACTTCCTCCCTCTAGTTACACTTGGCACCAGATTACTAACCAAGGTATCCTTGCATCCCTAACCTCACCTTAGCACACTTAAACTCAGAGGAGTTTAGGCTAGACAATGGCAAATGGAGAATACCTTTCCCCATTTCAAGCCACATTACAAAGACACCATGGAACACAGAACCATTTCTTAATATATGAACTAACCAATCTGTCTAACCTTTCCACCATATAAATTAGCATCTCATAAACTGTCAATGGCCACATCAACCTTGGGGACAGCCCAAACTACAAACACCACGACTTCAACGTGCCTGGAAGCCCTGACTTCTCTAACCTTTCTAATCCATCAGTAACATCTTTTCTAAGTTGCTGAACCGGTTCAATGTCATCCAACTCCCTGTTTTACCGCCTACCCATACGTTTAACTGGCTTCTCCACTAGAGACAGGATTTCTTCTTCATCGACATGAAACCTTTCCTCTTGCCAAATAAATACTCTGTGACTTACTAGACTTAATCTTCGATCTAGCCCATTTAAAATTATCATTCATCTTCCCTAACAACCTTCTTGTACAAGCTACTGTTGTGGTCACCAAGGTCATATCATCCATATAGGCCTTGATCGGAGGCGCAGTCCGTCCTGCCGTCTCTCCTTGCCAATGACCCACCGTGATTAATCACTAGCTCCATCGCCATTGTAAACGCTAATGGGGAAATCGTACACCCTGCCATAATGTCCATCTCTAGTCTCTGCTATGCTGTTGTGAACTGTACTAAAACACATTCAGACATCTTGGATTAGTGCAGGAAAGTGGTGCTGAGGTTATCTAATCAAGGAAGGAATGTGGAGAGGGTGAAGGGACCTTTCTTATGCTCGGATATGTTGGGGGTCAAACTTGTAGGAGTTGTGCATTAGGTTAGTGATACCTCATCCATATAGCCGAGTGCAGCAGCTTCGAACAGTTTATCCAAACCATCCTGAGACCAGGTTTTCAATCTTATTATCCCACCGCTGATTATGCCGTTGAATTTCAGGGTGACGTTGTCGGGCATTTCTCCTGTGAAGGACATGCAGTGTTAAGCAGGATCATTTTGTAGCCACCTTTAAGTTTCATCAATACTGAAAACTGGGGTACAATGCTGTGCTTGAAGTGGTCGAGGCATTAAACCGGTCACACAAACCCAGGTGACATGGGGATCTTTTTCCCAGTGCAGAGGATTCTCAATGTAAAGGGCATAGGCCTTCAGATGAGGAGAGAGAGATTTAGAGAGACCTCAGGGGCAACATTTTCACTTGGATGTTAGTCCATATCTGGGATGAGCTGCCAGATGAAGCGATAGAAGCAGATACATGTACAACATTCAAAGGACATTTGGATAGATATACATGGATAGTTGATGGGGCTATGGGTCAAATGCAGGCAAATGGTACTAGCCGACTTAATTAGCATGGGCAAGGTGTGCTTAAGGGACACAAAAAGCTGGAGTAACTCAGTGGGACAGGCAGCATCTCTGGAGAGAAGGAATGGGTGACGTTTCGGGTCAAGACCCTTTTTCAGCCTAGTTAGGGAAAAGGGAAATGAGAGATAAAGACGATGATGTAGAGAGATAAAGAACACAGAATGAAAGATACGCAAAAAAGTAACGATGACAAAGGAAACAGGCCATTGTTAGCTGTTTGTTGGGTGAAAACGAAAAAGTAACAATGATATGTGCCGAAGGGCCCGTTTCCGTGCTATCCAGCTCTATGACTCCGTGACTATAATTAAAACCCTAGTATCCAGTGATCCATCTCTGTGATCAAGCTGTGTTCAGGTTGTCTCTACAATTTACCTCCATTACAATGATTTCATATTTCCTTATGACATAGATGGGAATTTGGCCCGTCGAGATTATGCTGACACTTAGATCAACCAGATTCTCTCATTAGTTTTTCCCACACAGCTACACATTGGCGCAATTTGCAGTGGCCCATCTAATCACCAGCCCACATGGTGGAAAGCTGAGCAGCTGGGGGAACCCTTACAGTCAGAGGGAGAACATATAATCTCCCCTAAGGCAGTACAGAACCCTGATCACTGGATCGATGAGGCAGCAGCTCAACCACTCTGCCCACATATGATGACGTGCCAGAGAATAAAAGATACCCATAGTTTAGGCAGCAAAGGACTACAAGTGATCTCAAAGGAAAACATAACTGAACACCAACTATCGACAGCAGAGAAGGTATCACAGCAGGCAAGGTTAGTCAGCAAGTGTAAAGCTTGGAGAAATCAGACTCAGCTCCAGCTCCCAGTTACTGGGTGGCACAGCGTTAGAGTTGCTGCCTTACAGTGCCAGGCCACGGCAATTCCATCCTACTGGAGGCAAGGAAGTTTAAGAAGATTATTTGATAGAGGTGCACAAGATGATAACTGGACTTAATAAAGAAAAGTTCTTCCCACCAGCAGATGATTCAAGGACCTGGGAACGTAGATGGAAAATTTTAGGCTAAAGATATGCGGGCGATGATGCCAAACATTTTTATGGGAATAGTTCGATCCTGACTAGGGGGGCTGTCTATATGGAGTTTGCACGATCTCATCGTGACCTGCGTAGGTTTTCTCTGGTTTCCTCCCACACTCCAAAGACGTACAGGTTTTGAGATTAAATGGCTTCGGTACAATTGTCGTGTGCGTGCGTGTGTGTGTGCGTAGGGATTGCTGGTCGGTGGGTTGAAGGGCCCGTTTCCGCGCTGTATCTCCAAACTAAACTAACTACCTTGATCCTTGCTGGAAGGTGGTACCCAGCAAGATCACTGACCTGCCCCAGATGTCACGGATGTTGTTACTGCAATACTATTTAGACTCATTCAATGATTTCAGCAGAATGCTCGCCCCGTGCCTACACAAGGTGCGAATCCATGTGTCAATTGCCTCCAGCGACCCAGTGGTATGGCAAGGATGGCACCTATGTAGCCAGCATACATTAACATGACTTGTTTCCAAGCAACAATGAAGTGCAAGACCAGGGAGGGGCAGTTAAGGGGCGAAAGGTTGAAGGTGCGCAGAGGTTAATTACCCTTGCTCCTGGAAATGTGCTCAATGTTCTCAGATTATTCCATGGTCCATGGGCATTCATACATCTCCAGGAGACTATCAACGGAAAGCGCAGGGGGGGTTTATGTTCAGACATGTTTGAATATCTTTGTCGTAAACATGTTGAGGGGAAAGTCCATTTGCCCGACTGTCATGAATCATATGATGAGCGTTTGCTGGCACTGGGCCTGTACTCGCTGGAGTTTAGAAGAATGAGGGTGGACCTCATTAAAATGTACAGAATAGTGAAAGGGATAGAGTGGATGTGGAGAAGATGTTTCTACTAGTGGGAGAATCGAGGACTAGAGGCCATACCCTGAGAATTAAAGGACTTTCCTTTAGGAAGGAGGGTGGTGACTTTCTTTAGTCAGAGGGTGGTGAATCTGTGGAATTCTTTGCCACAGAAGGTTGTGGAGGCCAAGTCAATGGATATTTTTAAGGTATAGACAGATAGATTAGTGTGGGTGTCAGGGGCTATGGGGAGAAGGCAGTATAATGGGGTTAGGGGGGAGAGACAATTCGACCATGATTGAATGGTGGAATGGACTTGATGGGTCAAATGGTCTAATTCTGCTCCTATCACTTATGACCTTATGAGTTTTCTGTTGGAAAACAAAGACACGGCTTGCTTTATTATTGGCTGGAAAGATGGACTAAGGCAACAATGGTGGGTAACATGTGACCAGTGGGACATGTGGAAGGCCAGGCAGAAAAACTGGTCAATGTTGTCTTGACCTTCTCACCCCCTCCCCCCCCTCCCCCTCACCCCCAGATGGAGTGATGATGAAAGGAGAACCGGGAAGGAGAGGAAGCCCAGAGCCTTACCCTCATCAATGTAGTAGAGCCTCTGGTAGTTGGTGGGGATTGCAGTAATCAGCTCCAGCTTAGACTTCATCTCCCGTATCGTCATGTTGTTAGAACATTCGGTTATTCGGAACTTCTCCCCTGTGGCCTCCACGTGGACTCTCAGGTCAAAGGTCTTCCTTGGCAGCATGACGTGTCAAAGGGGGTTACGGTGACAGGTCCCCCCCTCACTTTGACCAGCTGCTGAAAAACGGATAATACTGCTCCTGGCGTGGAGCCCTTCATTAAAATCACATTAAATCAAAGCAGGCAAGGGCTTTTAATTCAGTTTTCCCAACCCTCCCACCCCAACCCCACCGCACAAAGTCTGGGTAAAAATTGTCAAGCACTTGAGTGTTTCACTGCTTGTGGCATCGGCTGGTGATTGTGACCAGAGTTTTGTTTGACATCTCCTTGGAGACGGGTTTTGCTTGCTCAGCACTGTGAGGGAGGAGAGTCCAACCCTCGCTGCCAGCTCCTACCTTTCAAACGTCTGTTTATCACGGCAACAACAAAATCATGACAAGGGCCAAATTCTCCACAGGACTAAGTGAGAGTGAGTTAAGTATATGTGTGAGTGAGACAGCGTACAAGTGCATGTCCATAAATATGTGTGAATGGAAGTTAATTACTGAGTATGAAGTCAGATTGAGAAGTTGAGAGTGAGACCGTCTTTGCAAAGAGAGGGAGATATAGATCTTGCTGAGTGTGTGTGTTCTGTGCACGTGTATGAGAGTGTTTGTGTGTGAGTGCGAGTGCGTGTGAGCAAGACTTCCTGAATGATCAGTATAGAATTAGTTTTTATTGCTTTGTGCGAGCTAAACAGAGTTAATTTACAAACTTCACATTTCAGATCTTGCAGCAAAACCTTGATACTCACCTGAGCTTCTGTTGATGCATTTCCATGCATTGGACAGCAAGCACAGGATTTCTATATTGAACCATTCGGATGAAAGGCCATCATCCAGACACATGAACTGCCTGACCTGCAGCACTTTGTCCAACTTCTCATTTTTTTTAAATTTGCGTTAGTTCATTTAAAATTTTCCAAACAAAGGAGTCTAGTACTTTGCTTATTTTGATTTCAAAATCCTGATCATTTGCTAGCTTGAATACTTTTTTGATCAAAATATTCTAAAGCATTCCAAACAGAACCTGAGGCATCAAAGTGATTGAAGGCACTAAAGACTTTGAATCAAAACTCCTGATAGCTTTGAAGTCAACCAGAACTTAACCAGTTGCTAAAGTCTTTTGTTCCAGCTATTCCATTGGGGACTCTTCACCCGAGAGCCCTACCCTGTCCTCTTGCGCACCCGACCACGGTTTCTGTAGTCGCAGTTCCATTGAGGACCAGGCTGACCTGTAGCACTGACTAATCTTGGATCTGCATCAGGTCAGATGCTTTATATCTCCAAAGTGAACATGCAGACCAATAAACTGGGCAAATGATAACCAGTTGGTGGAGTTATTAATAGGCAGAATATATGCCTTATGGGCCTGTCCCACTTACGCGACTTTTCAACAAACTGTCTGCGACCTTCAAGGTCGGGGGCACTCCCCTGAAAAACCATGAGCTGGATCGACCGTCAGTGCTGAACACACACACACAAACACATCATAAGGGCGGGGGCCAGGGAAAGCAGGGGAGCGCTGTCTGAAATTCACTGTGCAAAGCCAAGGTGATACCCACGATGAACAGGAAGGTTAAAGATGGCTGGCACAGTGTACGGTAAGTCCTTTAAAAGAGCGGGGGGGGGGGGGGGGGGGGGGGAGGGCAGGAGGGAAGAGAAGTGGGGTGAAGGAGTGGAGACACTTTTAAGAAGCCAGACAACTTTTAATAAGCCAGAGACACACAGCTGTGAAGTTTAGCGGGCGTTTAACATTACCGGTCGGTTTTCCTTGTTTCTGAAAACTCGTGCTAACGTTTTTTCTCCCCCAATGAGCCAATTAAAATGCCCGGTCAGCAAAGGAGATTGCCTACTGCAACCTTGACTACCTACAAAACCATGGCGACCCCACGACCACTGCACTACGAGTTCAAACGTATTGATTTTCTCCATGCCGACCAATTTTTGCTGGGGGAAAAATTTTCAGCTTGTTGAAAAATGTTCCTCGACCAAACTGTGTGGGAACTTCTCTCGACCATGAAGAAGACTTACCAGTGACCACCTACGACCACGTGTCGACCATGCTGCGTGCTTGTGGCGAGCGCAAACTCTCCTAAACTCGCAAATAAGGTCGCCATAGTGGGACAGGCCCTTTAGGCCTTAGTTTGGCGGTACAGTGCAGAAACAAACCCTTTCACCCACTGAGTCCACATGGACCAGCGATCCCCGCACATTAACACTACCCTACACATATTAGAAACATAGATACATAGAAAATAGGTGCAGGAATAGGCCATTCGGCCCTTTGAGTCTGCACCACCATTCAATATGATCATGGCTGATCATCCAACTCAGTATCCTGTACCTGCCTTCTCTCCATACCCCCTGATACCTTTAGCCACAACTAACTCCCTCTTAAATATAGCCAATGAACTGGCCTCAACTACCTTCTGTGGCAGAGAATTCCACAGATTCACCACTCTCTGTGTGAAAAATGTTTTTCTCATCTCGGTCCTAAAAGATTTCCCCCTTACCCTTAAACTGTGACCCCTTGTTCTGGACTTCCCCAACATCGGGAACAATCTTCCTGCATCTAGCCTGTCCAACCCCTTAAGAATTTTGTAAGTTTCTATAAGATCCCCCCTCAATCTTCTAAATTCTAGCGAGTACAAGTCGAGTCTATCCAGCCTATCTTCATATGAAAGTCCTGACATCCCAGGAATCAGTCTGGTGAACCTTCTCTGCACTCCCTCTATGGCAAGAATCTCCTTCCTCAGATTAGGAGACCAAAACTGTACGCAATACTCCAGGTGTGGTCTCACCAAGACCCTGTACAACTGCAGTAGAACCTCCCTGCTCCTATACTCAAATCCTTTTGCTATGAATGCTAACAAACCATTCGCTTTCTTCACTGCCTGCTGCACCTGCATGCCTACTTTCAATGACTGGTGTACCATGACACCTAGGTCTCGTTGCATCTCCCCTTTTCCTAATCGGCCACCATTTAGATAATAGTCTACTTTCCTGTTTTTGCCACCAAAGTGGATAACCTCACATTTATCCACATTATATTGCATCTGCCATGCATTTGCCCACTCACCCAGCCTATCCAAGTCACCTTTAGGGACAATTTTACATTTACAGTGCCCTCCATAATGTTTGGGACAAAGACCCATCATTTATTTATTTGCCTCTGTACTCCACATTTCGAGATTTGTAATAGAAAAAATAAATCACGTGGTTAAAGTGCACATTGTCAGATTTTAATAAAGGTCATTTTTTTTTTTTCACCATGTAGAAATTACAGCTGTGTTTATACATAGTCCCTCCATTTCAGGGCACCATAATGTTTGGGACACATGGCTTCACATGTGTTTGTAATTGCTCAGGTGTGTCTAAATGCCTCCTTAATGCAGGTATAAGAGAGCTCTCAGCACCTAGTCTTTCCTCCAGTCTTTCCATCACCTTTGGAAACTTTTATTGCTGTTCATCAACATGAGGACCAAAGTTGTGCCAATGAAAGTCAAAGAAGCCATTATGAGAATGAGAAACAAGAATAAAACTGTTAGAGACATCAGCCAAACCTTAGGCTTACCAAAATCAACTGTTTGGAACATTAAGAAGAAAGAGAGCACTGGTGAGCTTACTAATCGCAAAGGGACTGGCGGGCCAAGGAAGACCTCCACAGCTGATGACAGAAGTAGTCTCTCTGTAATAAAGAAAAATTCCCAAACACCTGTCCGACAGATCAGAAACAGTCTTCAGGAGTCAGGTGTGGATTTGTCAATGACCACTGTCCGCAGAAGACTTCATGAACAGAAATACAGAGACTACACTGCAAGATGCAAACCACTGGTTAGCTACAAAAATAGGATGGCCAGGTTAGTTTGCCAAGAAGTTTGCCAAAGAGCAACCACAGTTCTGGAAAAAGGTCTTGTGGACAGATGGGACGAAGATTAACTTATATGAGAGTGATGGCAAGAGCAAAGTATGGAGGAGAGAAGGAATTGCCCAAGATCCAAAGCATACCACCTCATCTGTGAAACACGGTGGTGGGGGTGTTATGGCCTGGGCATGTATGGCTGCTGAAAGTACTGGCTCACTGAACTGCTGATGGTAGTAGCATAATGAATTCTGAAGTGTATAGACACATCCGATCTGCTCAAGTTCAAACAAATGCCTCAAAACTCAATGGCCGGCAGTTCATTCTACAGCAAGACAATGATTCCAAACATACTGCTAAAGCAACAAAGGATTTTTTCAAAGCTAGAAAATGGTCAATTCTTGAGTGGCCAAGTCAATCACCTGATCTGAACCCAATTGAGCATGCCTTTTATATGCTGAAGAGAAAACTGAAGGGGACTAGCCCCCAAAACAAGCATAAGCTAAAGATAGCTGCAATACAGGCCTGGCAGAGCATCACCAGAGAAGACACCCTGAATCACAGACATCAAGCAGTCATTGCATGCAAAGGATATGCAACAAAATACTAAACATGACTACTTTCATTTACATGACATTGCTGTGTCCCAAACATTATGGTGCCCTGAAATGGGGGGGGACGGGGGGGGGGGGGACGCTATGTATAAACACTACTGGAATTTCTACATTGTGAAACCAAAATGTATAAAACTGGCCTTTATTAAAATCTGACAATGTGCACTACATGTGATTTTTTTTCTGTTATAAATCTCAAATGGTGGAGCATAGAGGCAAATAAATAAATTATGGGTCTTTGTCTCAAACATTATGGAGGGCACTGTATCTGGTCTATGAGTGAAGGAGTCAGGATCATGGAGACATTCAGCATAGAACTGGGCTCTTTCTGGCCATGATACCAATTGGGACACTAATCCCAATTGGGACACTAATCCCATTCACTTGCATTGGGTCTATATCTCTCTATGTCTTTCCTATCCAATTGCCTGTCGAAATGCCCTTTAAATATTGTAATAGTATCTTCCTCCACTAGCTCCTCCTGTAGCTAAATAATCAGCACCCTCTGTGTGGAAAAACCAATCCATCAGATCTTTACATTTTTCCCCTCTCACCTTACACAATTTCCTCTCTTTCTGGACTCCTTTGCTCTGATGGAAAGATTGACTATATATCCAATCTACGCTCCTTGTAATTTTGAAAAGCACTCTCTCTACTGTTGTCACATCCTACCTGTAGTGTAGAGCTATGCACAGTACTCTTGAGTGCAGTCTAACCAATGTTTTGTACAAGCGCAACATGACATGGCAACACATGTATGTATACAATGCCTCAGCCTATGTAGGCAAGTATACCAAGTGTTTTGTTGACTTTCCCCATCCACCTATGTCGCCACTTTCAGGAGCTATGCACATGCACCCCAGTCTCTCTGCACATCAATGCTCCTAAGGTCCCAGCCATGTACCCCATATGTCTGCCAGAATTTGACTTCCTCAAGTATATTACCTCAAACTTGTCAGGATTAAATTCCATCTGTCACTTCTCCATCACATTTCCCAACTGTGAAAGATGGATATTTGGATACAAAATACCCCAATTGTGAACTCATAGAAAGAAGTGTCTGGAACTACTACTACAACTTCCAATGTTAATTGAACGTCAAAGATAAAGAAACCATGTTCTGGGGAACAACAACACCCATGCAGTGCAGGACTGCTGGGAAAGATATGAAGATCAGGTCGTCATTCTGGCAGTTCTGCAAAGAGCTGCACTGTCTGATGAGCCGAATGGTTTCTTCTGTTGTGTAACCATTGTGAGGATGGATTTATCAAGTTTTGAAATGCACCCTGGTTCAATGTAACTCAAACCAGTCGGAGACCCACTTCCTCTACCACCAGATGGACAGCAAGTCAACCAAAACAAAATCATTTAAAACAACTTTTGTTTTGGGATTTTAAAAAAAAGGAAGCCTTTAGATCTTGGGTGGGTGTATAAGTGGTTACATTTGAGATTGATACTTTGCTTACAAAGATGGATAATATAAAACTACTTGATCAAGAACCGTGGCCATTCACATCTGGCATCTTCCCACTTCTGCCCAATAATGTGTGGGTCACTCTGCTGTCGGATAACACAAATCATCACTAGAATGAATGAATGAATGAACCCCTTCTACCACACGTTGGCATCACATGAGCCCCATTATTTGTCCCAGCT
Source organism: Amblyraja radiata (assembly GCF_010909765.2). NCBI lineage: Eukaryota > Metazoa > Chordata > Chondrichthyes > Rajiformes > Rajidae > Amblyraja > Amblyraja radiata. The sequence goes on along the minus strand of NC_045978.1, from coordinate 33,857,312 downwards.
CTGTCCAATTTGAGCTTGGGCTCAGACACATTTCCATAGTAAAAAGATTGCCAATACCAGGCTAGGCACTAAGAACATCATGAGACTGGAGAACAGCTCCACACAAAAAAATGCCTGCATGCAACAAAGGGTAGTCTTCAAGGATGTTGATGAAAGTGTTGAGAAAAGCATACAAAATCATTACAGCAACACAGTATTTAATGTTAATTGTAAAAACCCAAAACTTGCAACTATAGTTACAATATCGTCAGCCTTTACACTATACAAAAACCTCATTCTTATACACCATTCAATAAAAAACGCTTGGTAATACAAGTTGGCATCAAAACAAGGCAAGTGCAAAGGCAAGAATTCCTGATGCAGGCCAATTCTTTCACCATAATGCATGGAGGAGGAGCTGATGACAAGGACAGAAAAGGAGGGTTGCACATTCAACACCACCTTTCCAAAAAGAGGAATCCTCCTCCACTGGGTTAGACCATTGCTATTACTGTCATGCAGGTAGAACCAAGTTCCCTTTACCCAGCCAGGTATGGCTTTGTTCCCCGACATTGGAACACCAGTTGCCCCAAACCCACCCAGTGTGGTGAGCAATGAAGTTGGACAGTTGCCTAAAGGGGGAGCCTTAGTGGAAAGAGAGGTGGATATCGAAGCAGGCCCAGACTGGTACCAGCAGTCCTCCAGCCACATTCAGCACCAAATAATTAGGTGGAGGTTTCATGTACCTCTCCTTTACCTTGGGAGCACCCTGCAATCCCATCTCCAAGCACTTATCACACTCCCTTCAACAGATATGGAGCAGCTGATCCGAGGATAAAAGTAATTAAATTAATTTATATTTAAAAAAAAAATTAAAAGTTCACTCTACTTCACATTTATCCCATTCAAATCTGAAGGTATAATCAGACCTCTACTTTGCCATTAGTGGTATCAATTGCATTTTCAGTGCTATTAAACTCAAAACCAGTGTTCCCAATTACATTGTGAATTTAAAGAGTTAAAATGCACCTGTGTAGCAGTCTGGCTAATCCCCATCCGCTGGCCTTAAGTGCCACTGCACCTTCCAGGTTAACTTTCAAATGACTAAACTGGCTCAGATGATCAAAGAAAAGTCGGGGTGGGGGGTGAGAGGCCAGGGAGCCTGTGGTTAAAGGAGTACAAGCTTCCCCTTCCCTTTTAAGTTGCTCAGAGACAGTGCTCCCAAGCAGGTCAGCAGAAGTCCATTGTCAACTCGCCAACAGGATGCTGATTGCGTGTTTCCAGGTAGAAATGGAAAGTAACTATTTGTGGGAGGTGGAGAGGAACAGTAAAGAGATATCTGCAAGTTTCCAAAATAGTTAAAACTGTGCTCAAAGGTCACTGTGCTCATGCTTTCTGAAACTTCCAAATGCATGTCATTTGGGCATCTTAGTACAAAGAATCTATACAGAATTAGAAAGGTTAGGAGTGCAGTTTTCTTTAAAAAGATTTCATGCAGTAACAATTTCAAAAGTAGTTTACTTGTAGAAATAGAACTGTATTAACAAATAAAAATAGTTGTGTCAAAGGGTACTTTTAAAAAGGAACTTTCACATTAATTTTCTGATCCAAAAACAGTCAAGGAAACACGGCTCTTGTAGTCACCACCTGTCAGTGAATTCCACACCAGCTCCAACCTGGAATCCTCTTCCCCTCAGTAATAAAAGCTCTGTATTTAACAAAGAGGAAGCTGCTGACATCCTCTAGTCCAGACCCAGCCTGCAGACCAAGGCAACGCCCTCTTCGTCCCTGTGTCGCCTCCACCGTGCGCCAGAGACATGGTTCACCCAGTGCAGCACCACTCTGGCAACTGCGTGTGGTTAGAAAGTCAGACAACTTTGTGGGAAAGGTTCTCAGTTTATGAAGGAGGCGGTGTTTGCGTGGTTGATCCGGAGCTCTGCGCTGGCAAAGTAGCGCACGTCGCGGTCTCTGTCTGACTGCAGGATCAAGACGATCTCTTCAACGGCTTCTACGTGAGGGTTATCAGCCTCTGTGAAATACGCTGGGAAGAAGAGAGGGTCAGTGCACTATGAAACAGAGCCTGCTTACATTCAGTCAGTCAGTCAATGATCGGCAGGAAGCAGGATTAGGCCCACAGCCCCCATGGTCTCCTCTGCCATTCAGTAAGTGATTTTCAGCCTAGCTCACTTTCCTGCCAAGTTCCCATATCCTGACAGCTCAAGTCAAGTTTATTCGTCACATACACATACGAGATGTGCAGTGAAATGAAAAGTGACAATGCTCGCGGACTTTTGTGCAAAAAGACATACAAACAACCAAACAAACTATAAACACAATCACATATTCTTTTACATATAGTCCAGAGGCCAATTCATCACAACCTCAAATACACTCCATGTCCATGATGAATTCCAATAAATTCCAACTCCTGGTGTGAAGATATTTCTTAAAATGGCCAACCTTTTACCTAGAGAATCCCCTTGTGGTTCGATACTCTCCGGCCAGTGAACGCAGTCTGTAGGGATCTACCCCATTAATCCTCTCAGAGTTGTACATTGCATGATCTTATGGGCTCTCGCTGCCCTGACTCCAAGGCAAGTAAACCCTTCCTTATTTGTACTGAATACTACGATTGAAGGGATAAAGCCCTCCAAATCTCAATCCTAAATGCAGAGGTCCCATTTTCATCTGAGGTGCGAATCCTTTGTTGCACCACAAATCTCGAGATTAGCTAGGGAGGATGTTGCAGAAACCCTTGCAGACATATTTGTATCACTGTTGGCCATAGCTGAAGTTCCAAAAAAACTGGAGGTTAACTAATGTACTGTAATTAAAGAAGGAAGCCAAGGACAAGACAGGGAACTACAGGCCGGTGAGCCTGATGTCGGTCGTAGGAAAGTTACTGTGCATATGACCAAACTGTTTACCTACGCTAGTCCCGTTTGCCTGCTTCTGGCCCATATTCCAGCTTGTTCAACAAACCCATCACCCAGAGTATGGAAAAGGTTGCCCCTCGGTTCCCCTTTAAATCTTTCTGCTCTCACCTTTAACCTGTGCTCTCTTGTTTTAGACTCCACCGACCTGGGGAAAAGCCTACGACCATTCATCTTATTTACAAACCTTCAAGATTTAAATAAACTTCGAATGTCACAACTCAGCATCCTATGCTCTGGGGGAAAAAAAGCCCCACCCCATCCAGTCTCTTCTTATACCTCAAGCATCTTTGTGATTCCTTGCTACACCCGCTGGAGCTTAGTGAGGTCCTTCCTATAGCTGGGTAACCCGAACTGCACACAACACTCCAAGTATGGTTTCACCAACATTTCACACCAGTTCTCCTGTTTGTGTGGGTATCTCTCTCTCTAGCTGCTGCCTGACCTGCTTGCAGTTCCAGTATTTCATGCACAAAGATGCTGTGCCCTCTAGTGGACAACACTGAACAAGAACGCAAAATGTTATAAAAACTATTATTTAGTTTAGTGTAGAGATGCAGCACGGAAACAGGCCCTCTGGCCCACCGAGTCTACGCCAACCAACAACCACCCGTACACCAGTTCTATGTTATCCCAGTTTTGCAACCTACACATTAGGGGCAATTTTACAGAAGCCAATTAGCCTACAAACCTGCATGTCTTAAGAATGTGGGAGGAAACCAGTGCCCTGGAGAAAACCTACGCGGTCACAGGAAGAACGTGCAAACTCCATACAGACAGCACCCGTAGTCAGGATCGAACCTGGGTCTCTGGTGCTGTGAGGCAGCAACTCTACCGCTGCACCACTGAAAATAAATCAGGAGATCCTTTTCATGCAAGGAAGGGTTGGTGGAGATCTGAAATACTTTCACCAAAATATGTAGATATTGGCAGCAGGAAATTTTAAAAAATGGAGGCTAATAGAATATTATAAGAATAATATTATTGGAAAATTATATAGGTGCCAGAGGTTATGGGACCAGGCAGGAGAATGGGTTTAGGAGGGAGAGATAGATCAGCCATGATTGAATGGCGGAGTAGACGGGATGGGCCGAATGGCCTAATTCTACTCCTATTCCTTATGACCTTATTATTAGTGATTCAAAGGACATGGAGCCAAAGTGGAAAGGCCATCAAGGTATGAATTTATAATCAAGTTATAATCAAGTTATAATGGCAACTTCTAAAACATCTAATATCAAATGTTCATGTCTAGTTATCTAGCTAAGAGATGGGTCACTACCTGACTGATGACTAGTGGAACTGCTCAAGTTGTCCACTGTTTTAAAGCACTGATGCTTTCAATTTAGGGATGCTTCGTACTTCCAAAAGCAAGCACTTGAAATTTGTATTTGTTTTAAAGATCAATCTGAAATATTAACAGTTTCTCTTCGCAGACGCTGCCCGACTTACTGAGTACCTCCAGCATGTTGTTTTTATTGCATTTTCACTTACGTTTCTCCAGCAATGTATGCCTCAATGCCTTGGCCAGCAGTACACGCACATTCGGGACTGGATCGGTGGCTAAACCCAGCAAACTTGGAAGAAGATGTTCCACAAACTGATTGACTGGCATACATTCTTCCTCCACAATTGCCTGTGCAGAAACAGAAGAAGTTGTTTTTTTCATTTAGTACTGTTTACCTTTCTTTAAATGTTGGTGGTTTTTATTTGAAGGGTGCCAACTCGTAAAATATTACTGCCGAGAGATTCACAATGATTAGGTGTGCAATTTAAAATCAATTTGATCTAAAGTAGAGATTATGACCAGCTCTGGGTCCAATAAGCGAGTTCGGTATTTCAACTGCGCATGCCCAGGTCATGGGTCATTCATGATAAACATTCTCGCCAGCTGAGCTGCTACATGTATACAGACCTGCGTATCATCCATATTTTCCAGTTTTGCTTCTTCGAGGCAAGAAAATACTGCTTTCAAAACTATTAACGATGTATTTATGGTTCATTTGTACAAAGCTACGATGATTTTGTTGGTTTTATTGCTTTATGCTTTGGTGTTTTATTGCTTCTTGCTTCGGAGCGTATAATTGCTATACCAGTGTCTCAAATTAACTGTTATGTTCAGTAGACACTGAAGTTATTGCAGTTAATGGTGTGCCTGGTAAGAACTTAGGCAAACAAACTTTTACAATTCCTGTGATATATTTGGATTTATTCACTCCTTGCAGTATAGTAATGTAACTTGATCAATGGCAGTATGTAGGACATCAGCAGTAAGTACGGTGATCATTCATGTCGCTTTGTGTTTTAGTTTTTTAACTCAGCTGAAAAGAACCAAACAGTTGAAACAGACTCATTCTCGCTACTGCCGTTGCAGTGTCAATCCTTGTGGGTCTATCATTTGCATGCCGCTGGAAATTCAATCTCACCCCACACTCCTCCACTCTCTCACCCTCTCTCACACTCCTCGCGAACACCCACCCGCTACAATAGGCAGAATGTGGACTTTAACATTGTGAAGCCTGCGGTCTCCGGTAAGAGGCCGACTCGGGAGCTCCATGCCGTGGAGAGAGTTTCAATCGCCTCGACGTGGGAGTTTCGATCATCCCAACCGGGCTTCGATCATCTGCTGCTGGGGCTTTGATCGCCATGACTGGTGATGGTTTGACTGCTCCGACCGCGTGAGAACAGAGAGGAAGAAGATTGAACTTCATTGCCTTCCATCACAGTAAGGAATGTGGAATCCACTGTGAGGGATGTTTATGTTAAATGTTATGTGGTTGTGCGTCCTGTTGCTTTTCACTTTCTATGGCCGTATGGTAACTCAAATTTCACTGTCCCTTAATTGATACATGTGACAATAAACTGACCTTGAAACATTGAAAGGGGCAGGCATAGCTGGGGCCCATGCAGGTGCCCATAGCTACACCTTGGACTTGGAGGAAGTGGGAGGAGTCCAAGGAGAAGTTGTTGAGGGCGAGGACCAGCTCCGCTAGGTGGAGTAGAGTGTTAGTAGAGGGGAATTGGAAGGTTCTGCGGTCGAGGAAGAAGCGGAGTGCTTTAAGGCCTTCCTGGGTGGTTGGAGGTGTAGAGTGACTGAACAAGACTATATAGTCTTGGAGGTCCTACTGTTGGTTTTGGAAAATCAGAGCTGACGTGGGAGGGAAGTCAACAAGTAAGAAAAATCATTTCCCCAAGTCCCTGGGCCAGCTGACACCTCTCCCACTGAACCACATATTTCCCCCACCACCACCCCAAATGCATGGTCTTTGGACTTCCTCAACTACCCCTCCCTCCCTTCACATCTTTACCGCACCTTCCCAATCGTCCCAGCCCCGATGCTATTCTTTTATGACCCCTGTAGACCCCACTGGAGTCCACAACCTTCTCTGGGACTGTGCTATCCTGCACAATCTTTACTCTGCCACCCTGAAGCTGTGTTCAAACCTCCACTGGTCAGTCTGTGGATTTAGGCCATGATTCCAAGTGAATTGTGATGTGGTGGAACAGCACAAAAAATGGTCATTGTTACACATATCTATGCCATGGTAAAGCCATGGACTTTCTTGGCGTGCAAATCAAATGTGCCACACAAGCCCCACCAGCTGAAGGGATAGGGAGTGGGGAGCAAACATAAATCATGTATAAACTGCTTTCAAATCACCTCCCCTTTGGCCTGTCATAAAAGGAGTCGCCTTAAGACAAGGAATTATTTGCTCACTCACTTACCTGGCAGATGAAAGCAAATGCCTGCCGCCCAGTCCACTTGGCGCAGTGGCAGAACCGAAAAGTGAGTTCATTCATGAAGTTCACAGCCAATGAGTCTGTGGCAGATGCATAGAACTTCCTTAGGATCTCTACTACCTGTTGATATACAACAACAGAGACCCGTCAGCAAACACGAGCAGTGTGAAAATCAGCAGCTTCTCCTAAATATTTGAATTTGTCCATTGATCAAAGCAGGCCATCACAGTGCAGCCTCAGTATCACTTCACTATTTCTCACCCTCAGCCTTTCAATCCCAAATTGGCTCAAATGGCTGCTCTTTCTTAAGTACCTTTATCCTGACTTGTTAAAGTTTCATTATTCAATTCTACAATGCTAAGCCCTAGAACTTTGACTTCTAATTTCTCAAAACAGTAACAAGCTACAACATTTTCCCTTTTGTATCTAGAAGTCCGTAGGTCTTTCCTGGATGATTTACAATGCGTAATTATCTAACCGGGCAAAAGTCCTCACATTTCATAAAGATCATCATAAAATCATAAGTGATAAGAGTAGAATTAGGCCATTCGGCCCATCGTCTAATCCGCCATTCAATCATGGCTGATTTATCTCTCCCTCCTAACCCCATTCTCCTGCCTTCTCTCCATAACCTCTGACACCCATACTAATCAAGAATCTATCTCTGCCTTAAGTATATCCACTGACTTGGCCTCTTTGGTCCTTTAACTCTGAGGCTACACCTCTCGTCCTGGTCTCTCCCACATAAAGATCAGCCACACAGCATCAGCAGTTCTTGAATGCCAAGTGTTCACACTGATGATGCCACAATCGGAGGTTGGAATACTGGAGTCATACAGCATTGAACCCAACCCACCCATGACAGCCAAGATGCCTCATAGAAGCTGGAGTCATTCGCCAATGCCCGATCTATATCCTTTTCCTTTTCCTATCGATGCACCTGAGCAAATATTGTTATTTTACCTGGATCAACTACTTCCTCTCACAGTTCTTTCTAAATGCCTACCACCTGCTGGGTGAACAAGTTTCTCCTCGGGTGAACAAGTTTCCCCTCGAGTTCATGTTAAATCTCCTCACTTTAACCTCTGCCTTTCAGTTCTAGATTTTCCTACTATGGGGAAAAATATTCTGTGCATTCATCCTGTAGATTCTGCTCATACACCTCTGCAACCTCACATCTGTGCTGCAAGAAATAAAGTCCCAGCCTGTCCAACCTCTCCCTGTACCTCAAGTCCTTCCTCAACCTATCCACGTGTGGTGCCACTATCAGGGAACTATATACTTGTACTCCCATATCCCCCTACTCTATTACACTCTCAGGGCCCTACCATGATACAGAGGGCTGTGGGGGCCAAGTCAGTGGATATTTTTAAGGCAGAGATGGACAAATTATTGAATAGAACGGGTGTCAAGGGTTACGGGGAGAAGGCAGGAAAATGTATTAGGAAGCAGAGATCAGCCATGATTGAACGGCAGGGTGGACTCAATGGGCCGAATAACCTAATTCTACTCAAAGAACTTGTGAACTTGAGAACATTCACAGTAAAAGTCCTGCCCTGATCTGACATCTCAAAATGCAACACCTCATATCAGAATTAAACTCCATTTGCCATTTCTCGGACCATGCGCCCAGCTGATCAAGATCCTACTGTAATTCTTGATAACCATCTTCACAGTCTACGATATTTTAGCGTCATAGCAAACTTATGACAGACCTGTTACATTCTCATCTAAATCGAAGGTCTAGATGACAAACAGCAATGGGCATAGCACCAATCCCTGAGGCACACAGCTAAACATAGACTTCCAATTCAAAAATGAATCTTCCACCACCACCACCTTCAGCTTCCTACTGTAAAGCCAATTCTGTATCCAATTAGCTAGCTCTCCCTAGAACCCATGTGATTTAATCTTCCAGAGTAACCTGAAATCCTACCATATGGCATATTTGCTGAAATCCATATAGATTACGTCTATAGCCCTTCCCACACCAACCTTCTTGGTTACTTCTTCAAAAGACAATCAAATTCATGAGACATGATCTCTCATGCATTAAACTGTGCTGCTAATCAACCCCTTTCTTTCCTAATGCATGTATACCTTATCCCTCAGAATCTTCTCCAGTAACTTTCCTCCCACTGATGTCAGGCTGACGGATCTATCATTCCCAAGTTTTTCTTTGCAGCCCTTTTTACATAGAGGAACAACATTAGTCACCCTCCAGCAGTCTAATGATGATTCATAAATCTCAGTCAGGACTCTTGCAATTTCTTCTCTAATTCCCCAGTGTTCTTAGATATATAACCAAATAACAATTACAGCACGGAAACAGGCCATCTCGGCCCTTCTAGTCCGTGCCGAACACTTATTCTCCCCTAGTCCCATCTACCTGCACTCAGACCATAACCCTCCATTCATTTCCCGTCCATATACCTATCCAATTTATTTTTAAATGATAAAATCGAACCTGCCTCCACCACTTCCACTGGAAGCTCATTCCACACAGCTACCACTCTCCGAGCAAAGAAGTTCCCCCTCATGTTACCCCTAAACTTCTGTCCTTTAATTCTCAAATCATGTCCTCTTGTTTGAATCTTCCCTACTCTCAATGGAAAAAGCTTATCCACGTCAACTCTATCTATCCCTCTCATCGTTTTAAAGACCTCTATCAAGTCCCCCCTTAACCTTCTGCGCTCCAAAGAATAAAGACCTAACTTGTTCAACCTTTCTCTGTAACTTAGTTGCTGAAACCCAGGAAACATTCTAGCAACTCTCCTCTGTACTCTCTCTATTTTGTTGACAAAATATCTGATCAGGCCTGGGAGATTTATCTATCTTCATATGTTTAGTTTAGTTTAGAGATACAGAATGAAAACAGGCCCTTTGGCCCAACAGGTCCTTGCCGACCAATCCATGTAGCCGTACTACTGTCAGAGTGTTTACATCCACTTGAAATAATCTTATCTTAGAACTTGCACAGAAGTGCTACCTTTCAGTGCACACCCTCAACTTTGTGACAGATAGAAGAAACTGCCAAAGCCTGGTTCACGTATCCATTTCTCATTCCTGATACACTGGAGAGGAAGTCAATCGTGAAGGTTCCCTGCAGTGATCCCAACCACAGAAGATAATCTCAGTTTCAGGCCCAAATCCCAAGAGTATATATATAAATGAGAGCCATACATAATTGAAATATGTTAGAACAATAACTTGAGACAGTAATGCTCGTCTTATTCTCACCAACTTGAAGGAAATCCATCGAACTTCAGCAACCTTATCAGAACAAAGTGACAGAGCGATGTGTCGTAAATAGTCGTGGACGTCATTGGGATTATAAAGCTCCAGCAGCAAAATTACTTGTCTGAAAATGATCAAGGCCACATTAGTCTGGTTATAAACTGGACAAGTTTCCTTTTAACACATTCTGCCCACAGATGTCATTTTTAAAACAACTGCCATGGTACAGGTCCACTAACTCAGACTCCTTTAGATCATTTACTTCATACAAAACCTAATGTAAACTGTCATCATCTTGCGTAATTGCCCAGAGATAAATATATGCACCCTGGTTGTACCTCAAAAACAAGCAATTAAATTATAACAATATTAATAAGTCACACGGCCAGCCCACACTCCGTGTTGGACATCATTAATTACATAGCTTGCACCATGAACAGCAAAGACATGATCTGTTTCCTATATTAACTATTTTAAATAAATATTCAGTGTATATTAGTTATAGTGTTTTATAAATGACCATTCAAATGTTCTATAACATAAAATGACTAAACTAAAACATACAAAATAGGCAGTTTATCCATATTACCACAGACATAGGTCTGAACATTAGATTTATGTATCTATAATGGTCCCATATCTCATAGTCAGCGAGTCACAGAAAGATACAGCACAAAAAGAGCCTCTCTGACACACAGAGTCCACATTAACCGTCAATCACCTACTGATACACAACCTGTATTAATCTCATTCTCCCTACGTTCTATCAACTCCCCAGATTCTACCTCTCACCTACACTCTAGCAGTCATTTATAGTGGCCAAATAACCTACCAAGCTGCCCATCTTTGGGATGTGGGAGGAAAATCAGCACACGTGGAGGGAAACTCATGCAGTCACAGAGTTAATGTGCAAACTCCATACAGTCAGCACCTAAGGTCAGATTAAACCTGGGTCTCTGGGGCTGAAGCAGCAGTTTGAATAGCTGTGTCACTGTGCCACCCAATGTAATATGTATGATGTCACCCAATACAATACACTGTAACATCTAGACGGCAGGGCAGTGGCACAGTTGGCAGAGTTAATGACTCACAGCGCCAGAGACTCGGGTGTGATCCCGACCTTGGGTGATGTCTGTGTAGAATTTGCACATTCTCCCTGTGACCGCATGGGTTTCCTCCCATATCCCAATGCACATGGGAGTTCTCAGGTTAATTTGCATGTGGAATTTTCCCCCCAGTGTGTGTAGGAAGTGAAAGTGAAAGTTGGATAACATACAACTTGTGTGAGCAGATGATCAACGGTCCCCGTTTCCATGCCATGTCTTTCAATTAATCAATTTCTTGGATTCTATCATTTGCCTAATTTATCTTTAAATGTTTATCGAGATCCTGCTGGGAACACTAACCTCTAGACCAGTGGTTCCCAACCTTGTTTTGGCCATGCCCCACCTAATCACCTCTAAAATCCTGATGCCCCCCCCCCATATTTTAGCACGAGCAGACAAAGAAATAATTCTAGGAAAATGGAATTTACTCAAAATAACATCTGAAACATAAACTACATATGTTTACCTGATGCCCACCTTAAAAATCAAATTGCCCCCCTGTGGGGCGTATGCCCCACTTTGGGAACCACTGCTCTAGACGTACTTACAACAGCTTCACAGTCTCCTGCACACCACGCTTCACCAGCTTTCTGACTGAATTTTTGCCCATTTCACTTTGTGTCCACATTACTCCTTAATCTGCAAATATTCTGATGCACTTCTCTATTCCTTCAACAACCCCCCCTTCAGCAGTTTAAACACTGCAGAGCAGATGCATCAAATCTGGTACGTGATGAATAAGTACCATGCCAATGCGCCATGTGAGCAGAGACACAAAATATTGGAGTAACTCAGGCCATGTGTGCATTCTGGGAATTATAGAGGTCTGAAGTGGATCGGTCAAAGAAGAATGGATTCCTGGAGGTCACTGCACCAAACAAAGGCCGCTTGCTTACAGTCTAACTAGTGAACTATATATCTTTACTGTTGGACTGTGACCATGACCAACAATGAAGCAATTTACTGGAATATTGCGATTAACATTTTATAACTGAGCTCACTAACATTTGAACGTTTCATCAGTTTGAGAAAACAAACTTATACCTTACATTTCCCCCATAAACTGAAGCTGGCCAACTAATTTAATGTCACGTGCACCTCTTCCAATCTCATCTAATGTATCCGCTGTTCCAGGTCTGGACTCCTATATCATTACTTTCCCTCTCTCTCTCTCTCTCCATCCCTCCCCATCCTAGATCTCCAACCAGTCTGTCTTCCTGATTAAATTTTATCTTTGTATGCTTCCTTGTCACCATCCCCTAGCTAACAATGATCTTATTCTATATTTTCCTTGACCCTCATCCCCTTTGATGTCTCATTTTCACACCTTACCCTTCCAACGGGCCGCGCGGTCAGAAGGCTTCATGACGGGCTGCGGCTGTGGACTGGGAATGCAGCCGGAGGTCTTAATCGAGGCGCGGCCGTCTCGATGCCTCCTGAATCGGCGCGTAGAAGCCCGGGTCGGGGCCCGGCCGGGGCCTCGTGGGTCGGGCAAAGCGGCAGACAGAGCCCACAGCGGCAGCGGTGAAGCCTCTCGACTATGGGGCCTCGGTGGTGGTGAAGTCTTGCGGCAGCGGCGATGCCTCAAGGGTCGACCCACGGGTGATGGTCGATGAGAGCGTGGAGGACCGCCGTGAGGGGAAGAACAATGGACAGGGGGGGGTGGACACAAAGGACAATGGGGACCCAGCACGGGGCTACTGCTGTGGTGGGGGAAGGGGAGAAAAGGAGGGGGAGCCAGTGTGCTTTGTAACTTTGTCAGCACTGTAGGTGGCTGCTATTTGTATACGTTGTGTATGCAAGCAAATAATCTCACAGTGCCTAGTCACATGTGACAATAAAGTATTCCTATTCCTATATCTGGGTCTCCCTCTCCTGACTGTCTGAAGAAGGGTCTTAACCCAAAACATCACCCATTCCTTCTATCCAGAGATGCTGCCTGTCCCGCTGAGTTACTCCAGTATTTTGTGTCTATCCTCAGTGTAAACCAGCATCTGCAGTTCCTCCCTACATAATTTAATGTCTTAATTCACACAGAAAAGCTCTCATTCTCATAACAGTTTCAAAAGAAAAGTTTCAGATCTTTACGTTGAGCAGAAAGCACAGAATACTTACTCTGCTAATTCGTATCGGAAACGCCAGTTCCTGCTGTTATCTGTTACCATGAACTCTTGGAGCTGGTACAAATACTCACGGCGCTTGTCCACGTGAAGCAGCTGTGAATAAGAATCAAGAGTCAAAGTCAAGAGAGGAATAAATCGGGCAGATGCACAGAATCTCTTGCCTAGAGTAGGGGGAAATGACAACCAGACATAGGTTCAAGGTGAAGGGTAAAAGATTTAATAGGATTCGGAGGTGTAATCTTTTCCACACAAAGCGTGGTGGGTGTATGGAACAAGCTGCCAGAAGAGGTAGATGAGGCTGGGACTACCCCAGCATTTAAGAAACAGATAGATCCCAGGTACATGGATAGGACAGGTTTGGCGGGATATGGACCAAATGCAGTCAGGTGGGACTAGGGTAGCTGGAACATGTTGGCCGGTGTGGGCAAGTTGGGCCGAAGGGCCTGTTTCCACACTATCACTCGAAGAGTGTTTATTATCATATGTCCTGAAACATAACAATGACATTCTCACTTGCAGCAGCCAACAGATAACAAACACTAGTGTGGGACAGATAAAAGCAGCTAAACAGCTTTCACAACATGCTTAAAGAAAGTAATTTATTCTTATTAAGTAGCCAATTGTCTTAAATTTCAGCAGTACGTCACCGTGTTCAAAGGACCACACTAAAAACGGCAAGATAATGTTCAAAACAACAGAGGTTCACTGTGTGCATTAACCTACATCTGTGGCAAGGTAAAGATGAACAACCGCACATAGTTATTTCACTTATATTTATCACATAGAAGGCACAATTGTGAAAATAATTCAACTTCATAAACCTCAAAATGCCCAATCTAATGAAGCTTACTTTCAAGAAGTCGTATAGATGCTTCAGGACTCCAATTCGCACTTCATCCAGATCCTTCAGAAAGCCATTGAAAATTGGAAGCAGATCAGCAGCAGTGAGCTGATCGCCGAGGATCACAGCAAGTTCATGTATGGAAAAGGCCAGTGTTCGCCGCACTTTCCACTGTCAAAGGTGAACAAAACACATTGGAAAAGTAAACACATCATCTTTAAAATGCCCAATGCTTCAAATACAGTAATTGTGTACCTCTGTGCTGTTTGATGAACTCTGCTACCCACAAATTGACTGTTGTATTTTTTATATTACAGTTGTACAGTTGATAAGAATAGGTTTACAAAATGCTGCTTTGTCGGTTTCTTTATCAAACACAAATTGATTTAATTTATTTTCTTCTGCTCTTGAGTTATGACTAAAACAATGGGTTCGGGTTCCTTGCACAATTTTCTTTGCACTATCAAAGAGGGACCGTTTACATCTACCCCCATCCCCCCCCCACACTCTCATTACTCCTACACAAATCGTTGCCCCAACCCGCCACTCCAGCCCAGTACTTCCATGCAACTCGTGTAAATAAGAAACAAGTATTTCCCTTGTTCTTGTGTTACACATCATTAGTCCAAACACAAGACAACTTGGGGTTGAAATACTTGCCTGCACATCGGATGCCAAAGTTTCATAAGTAGTCTTTAAACAATGCCAATTCTGCCTGCCAAGGGTTAGAGCCACACCTGGGAGGCTGTATGCGCAGTGCTTTGTAATTTCCGTGTCAACGGTTTGAGCTCGGGAGGGATCAGTCATCGATAGATACTGATCCAGCAACTGTTGCGGAATAACATCCTATAAGAGTGAAAGAGCATATTTTGCAAGTTAGCGACGGCAACAAAAAAAAACTTTATAAATTAAACTTGTCAATGCAAAAGAGATAAATCAAACTGAATGTTTAAGAAGGAACTGCAGATGCTGGAAAATCGAAGGTTGACAAAAATGCTGGAGAATCTCAGAGCGTGAGGCAGCATCTATGGAGCGAAGGAAATAGGCGACGTTTCGGGTTGAGACCCTTCTTCAGACTGCCGCCTATTTCCTTCGCTCCATAGATGCTGCCTCACCCGCAGAGTTTCTCCAGCATTTTTGCCGAAGTCAAACTGAAAGTGCTTTGGGTTGAAAATCCCATCACTGTGGCTCAACTGGACAAATACAGATCCCAACCCTGTGATAGATACAAAATGCTGGAGTAACTCAGCGGGACAGGCAGCATCTCTGGAGGGAAGGAATGGGTGACGTCACCCATTTTTCTCTACAGAGATGCTGCCTGTTACTCCAATATTTTATGTCTATCTTCGGTTTAAACCAGCGTCTGCAGTTCCTTCATACACATCCCAACCCTGTGAGTTGGAAAGGCGTCATGGGGCAGTGCTGAATGGAAATCCTATTCCCAAGCTCAGATCCGATTCTTTGCAGGATAAACCAGTAATTGCTGGAAATATTTAGTGGGCTTAGAACATCTGTAAAATGTTTTAGGTCAGTGACCTGTTTCTTATTTATCTTTCACCACTGATGCTGCTTAATATGCTGATTAATTCTAGTGTTTTTTAGTACATCAGTTCAATGTCTCAATAGCAGGAAGGCATCTTCAACAAATGCAACCACACTGACAGCTGATGGGAGAATTTATGTACAAGAGCACAATCAGCTTCTTATATGAAGCAAGAATGTTACCAACTGAGCTAATACTGGATTGAATGAAACGAATCTTCTACATACTGTAGCCCTTAGGCAGACAGTTTGATAGCTGAGACATGAATAGATACAGACTGCAACACAGTTTTTAAAGAACAGGCATTTCTTCTATAAAGTTACACATGTTATGGCATTGATGCTCTGCACCATTAGATCTGCAATGCCACCTGCCACTTTCTACGCTGTTCTGGACATCTATTATCATGATAGATGGAGCAAGAGAACATTTACAAGCAGCAGCTTCTGAATGATGCCCACAGGAAAGGCAAGTGTAGGCCTGTGGGAGTACTACCTATTGCCCAAGCCAAATAAATCAATAACAACCTAGATTTTGCGCTAGACCTTTTTTTAATGTTAAAAATCACACGGTGGATTACCCTAATACCATGCGTGAAAGTTGCATAAAAGGGAGAGAACTTCAAACGTCAGATTCCCTGTGTAAAGCTAGGCTAAGTCTCTAAATCAGTCTGAAGAAGGGTTTCGACCCGAAACGTTGCCTATTTCCTTCGCTCCATAGATGCTGCTGCACCCGCTGAGTTTCTCCAGCTTTTTTGTGTACCTAGGCTAAGTCTCTGTCATTTTTCAAGTAGTGAGATCGAAAATAGCTGTGCAGTTAAATTTTGCATGTTCCCATCAGCTGATGTAACTGGAGGAGCTCAATGTTGTTTCTCATGTTTTATTCAATTCAATATTAGCTCAGCTGGTAACATTCTCACTTCAAATGGGTGCTAGGGAGAACAACATTTCTTACAAAACAGAAATTAAGAGGCAAATGTTCCCAACAGATGTTGAAGTAGCAAAAACATGCACAAATTGCTCGTCCAATTTACAATTGCACTGCATTACTATGTTTCGGAGTTAGGAAAATTAATTTCTTGCCTCACCTCTAAGTATTTTCTTCACTTTATGCTCTTTTAATTTTAACTCTCGCATCTTGTACTTCCTTCATCCCGCCAATAGTGTCTGCGTGTGAAGCTCTCTAGTCCCAAGCTCTGGAATTCCCTCCACAAACCTCCCTTAACTCAATGTCTATTCTTTCCTCAATCCTGCTTAATGCTATGCGACATGGCAGTAGGTTACACCTTTTATACACACAAGTTGTTGCTATTTTCTGGTGAAGGGGGCAGATAGTGGAAAATAAAAAATGTTAAGCAGAAATGCACAAATTATCCATTATTGATCAGTAATCGCCTCTCAAATTACTGCCAGATTTAAAAAAAGAGAAAAAAGAAAAAGAAAAAAAGAAAAAAAAATAGGCTGCTAGTTTGAAAGTTAAATGAAAAACATCACTGGAAAAGTTGACCCACAGCATTCCAAACCCGATCTCAAGAAATAATTACCTATTTTATTTAACCATTAGGGATCATCAGTAAGTTTGCTCCTAAGCAACGAGGCAAATCTGGTTAATTTCACCATGTTACCAGGATTTCAATGCAAGAAGGTTAGAAAAATCAGACGTTTATTCAAAAAATCCCAGAATTTCACTTAATTAGTGGTTGTTAAACTTAACCTGAGCATTACTCTAATGAAACTAAACTTTACCCACCTGTATTTTTGATTGATCATCGCCAAATAGCAAACTGTCGTGACGTTCCATCTCGAGTGACTCGGCATGACAATGTGTCTCGCTACTCAGGTTCTGGAATGGAAAAACATACAAAATGCATGCAACATATTTAATTGGAGTGGGGTTTGATACTACTCCAAACAAACCAACAGTTTACAAACAAGACCCACAAAGGACATTCAGTAAAAGAGTTCCTGAAAATGCACATCATGCTTTTATTGAATGGACTTAAGTATCACCAATTAAGCCAGCAGCATAGGTAACGTCTCGCAAAACCGTGCCCTGTGAGAGAATATTAGAGCTGATATCAGGGTAGTCTCGGCTATCCAAGGTAGCCGAGTGACCTCTATTTTATATGCCAAGATTTTCCTTGTTTTGTTGAATAGCCCAGCTAGAGGATGAAATCAAAGAATGCAAAGCCCTTCACTCACTGAAAGACACAAATTGCCAGTAAAACTCAACAGGTCTGGCAGCATCCCCGGTGACCCTGAAGAAGAGTCCCTACCCGAAACATCACCTAGCCATGTTCTCCAGGGATGCTGCCTTACCTGCTGAGTTACTCCAGCAATGTGTGTCTTTCCTTGGCAAACCAGCACCTGCAGTTCCTTATGTTTGCTTTTCTGCCACTGTCATTTTACACTCATGTTATTTGCTTAAGTGCCTGGCTGATTTTGGTTGTAATGGAATTGGTTATAATGGTCAAGAGACCAGAAAGAAAAAAAGGACAGATTGTAACTGATAGGATTGATGTTGGAACGGCTAAGCTGGCCCTTGTGCTTGTTTCAGTTTTTTCAAGTCAATAGGCTTTTATCAAGTCAATAGGCACAAGGCTTAACGGAAGTTCCATTTCAGTTAAACCCCTTCTCCACATGCTATAATCAGATGGACACATTGGTACTTGTACCTTGGGTATAATATGCAGTTCCTGTGAAGCTCAAACCAAATTTACAAACGGGGTTTTGCAATCAGATTTTCCTCAGCGTGCAAACTTGCCCTGCTGTATGCTCAGAATTGCTTCCTTTGGTCATTATTCTGCATAGTTTCTTTCAATGGTAACTCTGCTGTCAAAGGTGACCACAAGTGCCACACATGACTTTACTCAGCATCAAATAGTGTGCACACCATGGGCTCACCAACCCTGCTGAAAATGTTTATGAAGAGGCTGGCAAATCATTTCTCTCCACAGATGTTGCTGAATATTTTCTGCATGAGCTCTATTTCCCACCAATCCCAGATCTTTATTTCATATAAATAATGCATTTTAGTTTTAGTGATACAGTGCGGAAACGGGCCCTTTGGCCCGAGACCGCGCCGACCAGCGATCCCTGCACATTAACACTATCCCACACACACCAGGGAAATTTTGCATTTACAACAAGCCAAATTAACCTACAAACGTGTACGTCTCGAGTGTGGGAGGAAACCGAAGATCTCGGAGAAAACCCACGCAGGTCACGGGGAGAACGTACAAACTCCGTACAGACAAGCACCCATAGTCAGGATCGAACCCGGGTCTCTGGTGCTGTAACACAGTAGTTCTCCTGTTGCACCACATTGCCCAATGATCAAAGAAAATGGGGGAACATTTTTTTTTTGCTGTGCCTATAATTTTTCACCTGATTTTCTCATAATTGTTTAATAGCAACAGGAACATCTTGTTATTTTAAGAGTTGGCTGTGCGCAGACTGACCCAAGGTCAACATTATATAAATCACACAGATTTAACAGTTTTCCACTGATAGCAAAGTAAATTAACCTACAAACGTGTACGTCTCAAATTTCCACCAACCCTGGTTGTGTGGCAATAAATTATATCTATCTATCTATCTATCTATCTAAATCACAGTCTGCCTGCCAAAGTTAAAAATGCACCAGCTCAGATGCTCTGGACCTTGTGCATATATAATTCTATTATTTGCACTCTGAAACATCTACACTTGTGGAGGTTTGCCACAAAGGAACCATAGAAGCAGTCGGGCAGAAACGGTGGCGCAGCTGTAGAGTTGCTGCCTTGCAGCGAATGCAGCACCGGAGACCCGGGTTCGATCCAGACTACGGATGCTGTCTGTACAGAGTTTGTATGTTCTCCCCGTGACCTGCGTGGGTTGTCTCCGAGATCTTCGGTTTCTTCCCACACTCCAAAGACGTAAAGGTTTGTAGGTTAATTGGCTTGGTAAATGTAAAAATTGTCCCTTGTGGGTGAAGGACAGTGTTAATGTGCGGGGATCGCTGGTCAGCGAGGACCCGGTGGGCCGAAGGGCCTGTTTCCGCGCTGTATCTCTAAACTAAACTCTAACCGGCGCGGCTTTAAGTGGCCGTGGGACTTGCTAGCGCCCGCCGGGGGCTTTGACTTTGACTTCGGGAGAGGAATGGAGAGCAGGGGAGAGACAAGACTTTGCCTTCCATCACAGTGAGGAGGAGATTCACTGTGATGGATGTTTGTGTAAATTGTGTTGGTGTGTGTCTTGGTTCTTTTCTTGTATGACTGCAGAAACCAAATTTCGTTTGAACTTCATGTGAGGTTCAAATTACAAATAAACGATATTGTATTGTATAAAACACAGTTCATAATTAATTATATAAATGTAGCACCACTCCCTCCATAGCACAGAAACATTAAAAATTGATAAATAGACATCCAAAAGGTTGATGTTGTGTTCTTTCTCCACAGATGCTGCTACAGGACAAGAAATAGGTGCAGAATTAAGCCATCCTACACATCGATCATGGCAGATTATTTTTCCCTCTCAACTCCATTCTCTTGCTTTTTCTTTGTAACCTTTGACACCCATACTGATTAATACTCAATGATTCAGCCTCCACCGTAGTCTGTGGCAATGAATTCCACAGATTCACCACACTGTGGCTAAAAAAATTCCTCCTCAGCTCCATTCAAATTTTGACGTGTCAGCTCCAAGAGAAACACAGAAAGCAGCAGGAGTATTTCGGCTACCATGTTTTTGTAAAAAGCATTGGATGCAACATGCAAGATTATACTTAATACCAGAAGATTTTCAGTAACATACAAGACACATTTGGTCCTATGAAAACTCCAATATTTGGATCCAGTGAAGATCTTGGAATACTCTTGTGTATATGAAGCAGGGGTTTGAAAGATATTGTTAACGTACCATAATCTGTTCATTTTCATTAGATTCTAAACATTCAACCAAGAGTTCAGTTGATGGCCTTGTAACCTCAGCTGTAGTGTCCAAGCCAACAGATACTTCAGTCTTGATGCAATTGGTGTCAGTTGGGGAGGCAAGTTCTGGGCTGAAGAGTGATGCATCAGCCTGGTCTGCATCTGTATTTTCACCATCAGCTGACAGTTCTTCTTCTGGCACAGAATCCAATCGTGCAGCTCGAAGAGCCGCACTAATCACCTGGACCTGTGCTGCAGGAGGAAAACAAATATGGCCATTAGAGACAACCCCCTTCAGGTTTCACTGTCGTTTCAGTCAACATGTCAGCAGCTGGGTGCAATAGGATAGTTCTGTTCCGTCACGAGACACTTCACAATGCACAGTAGACAGCAGCTCTTGTGAAATATAAATGTATGGGATAGGCAGGTATCAATTAAAGGGTGAGCTGCAATACAGAGTGGAAGAGGTTGCTCTTCAGCTTAAAACTGGAATAGGGAGATGACATCGAACAGTAAACGTGAACAATTCAGAATGTAGAACACGCATTTACATGGAACAGTGCAACTATTTCATTAATTGTTTTTAGTTTTAGTTGAATATTGCTAATATCATCATTTACAGGTGGTTCCAAATATATATGTTAATGGTCCTAACAATCTGCTGGCTGGGAGGTGGTAGGGATAGTGTAGAGTTGAGGTATTGCGGAAGAAGAATCCCTTGCTACCTATCCAATGAAACTAGTGAGAAATAAATTGCCCAAGGAACTTTTGCATGGTTAAGCATGTACAGCAAGATTCTCTCAACAATAATGAAATGAATGGCCCTACAGGCCTTTCTAAATTTGATTACTTCTCGCAATTACTTGGTCTAGAGCAAAACTGTTGAAGGACAGCATCAGGGAACAATTCATCATAAAAACACAAATAAATAGGAGTAAGAGTAGGCCACCAGGTTCCTTAAGCCTGTCTTGCCATTCAATAACGTCATGACTATTCTATGCCGGCATCAACTCTTCTTCTGTGCCAGTTCCCCATAATCCACAATCTTTCAAATATTTATCTAACTCCACCTTAAATATATCCAATGATCTGGCTTCTACCACCTTCATGGGCTAGAATTCTAGAGATTTAGTCAGAAAATGATGGGAATCTGAGATCCTCTATCCCAAAAGGCTATCACAACTAGGTCACTTCAAAATTTCAAAAGTCTGATTGACCTCCATCAATATAAGATAGTTATTTCTGCTCCAATGCTCATTGGATCTAAGGCGATTGATGAATACGACATGTGTACTACGAGGGCCTAATTAGTTATAACATGATTGGGAAGAAGTGAACCACTTCAAGGTTAAGTGTAGGAAGGAACTGCAGATGATGGTTTCAATCGAAGATAGACACAAAAAGTAACTCAGCGGAGTCTGTAGAAGGGTCTCGACCCGAAACGTCACCTATCCCTTTTCTCCAGAGATGCTGTCTGATCCACTGAGTTACTCCAGCTTTTTGTGCCTATCACTTAAAAGTTAAGTCGCAAATTGGCAAGCAGAGAAAAGATGTGATGGAAATTTTTTTTGTCTATGTAGCATCCCGCAGTAATCAAACACCACTGCCTCATAAGAACACGTCTGTCAGTTTCACTGGGGTGGCCATTGAAATTGACATGCAATAACTTCTACTGACACGTGTTATGATGCTCTATAAAATAATGCAACATTGTCTTCTGTATTTTTAGTTAACGAAAATAAACATAGCAATTAAAAAGACCTTTATTCTTTAAAATCCTGCAAGGAAAAATAAATTTGTTATTGCAAGTCTAAAAATCTCTACCGATTTAACCCCATTTTCCTCATTGATATAATTAGTTTTATAATGCTATTTTCTATTACACAAGGTTTCAGGAATGCAACCATTTGCACTAAGAGATACTTAACCAAAGTGGGTAAACATAGAAACATATAAAATAGGTGGAGTAGGCCATTCGGCCCTTCGAGCCTGCACCGCCATTCGATATGACCATGGCTGATCATCCAACTCAGTATCCCATCCCTGCCTTCTCTCCATACCCCGATCCCTTTAGCCACAAGGGCCAGATCTAACTCCCTCTTAAATATAGCCAATGAACTGGCCTCAACTACCTTCTGTGGCAGAGAATTCCACAGATTCACCACTCTCTGTGTAAAAAATGATTTTCTAATCTCGGTCCTAAAAGACTTCCCTCTTATCCTTAAACTGTGACCCCTAGTTCTGGACTTCCCCAACATCGGGAATAATCTTCCTGCATCTAGCCTGTCCAACCCCTTAAGAATTTTGTAAGTTTCTATAAGATCCCCCCTCAATCTTCTAAATTCTAGCGTGTACAAGCTGAGTCTATCCAGTCTTTCTTCATATGAAAGTCCTGCCATCCCAGGAATCAGTCTGGTGAACCTTCTCTGTACTCCCTCTATGGCAAGAATGTCTTTCCTCAGATTAGGAGACCAAAACTGTACGCAATACTCCAGGTGTGGTCTCACCAAGACCCTGTACAACTGCAGTAGAACCTCCCTGCTCTTATACTCAAATCCTTTTGCTATGAACGGATTCAGATAGAGATCAACCATGCTGTAATTAAGTAGTTAATTGTTTCAAAGCACAGAATAAAATAATACTTCCCTTCTTGAGCCTTAGGAACAAAAAACTCTTAAATATACATATACTTAGATTTAAAAATATCCATAAAAGGGAAACAACATTGACATAGATTCATCCAATCAGAAATAACATCATTTAATTTTTTTAACATCAGTCTGAAGAAGGGTCCCAACCCGAAACATCACCTATCCATTGTCTCCAGAGATGTTGCTTGACCCACTGAGTTACTCCAGCATTTTGCATCTATCTTTAACATCATGTTTGCTCTAATATAGATGAGAGTACTTAATCATAGGGTGCATGACATTAATGATCACATATTAAGGAAAGCTAAACCTGAAGCCTCTAGAATTGGTTTGGTTATAGAAAGCACAGCCAGTCAGGGACACTTACAAACAGACTTTCTTTAAACCAGACACTTTCCCAACTTAGATACTTTGCTGCAACTGAAAAGTAATGTGTAAAGGCATATTCCAAACAGATCCATAAAACAGATGTTCAGCAAAAATATATATCGTGTTGTTACTTGCGAGCAAAGCACCAAGGCAAATTCCTTGTATGTATACATACATGGTTAATAACATTTATTCAATTCAATGTCATAAACAGTGTTGCAATAGTTTTGCATTACTCTGGACTGAGAGGCACAGGTGGAGCATGAAGAGGATGGATTGTTTTTCTGGTTCTCAACTTTCCAAATAAATGACTTTGGGAGCTCTATCCAAAAGCTTTCAAAACAAAAACAAGAACATTACAAGCACCAAACTAGAAACACAAGGAAGCCTTGTGAAAAGTTTCCAGAGAAGGATTGCAGAACCAACAGCTGAAACATTATTTTGTAGCAGGAAAGGCACATTACATGTACATCATTCAGTGGAGCGAAAATGGCACCTTCTCAATACTTGTTCCCTATCTTGGCTCATGGAGTCCAGCAATGCTCAGGCAGGTCCCCTTCAAGGACATTTGTGAGGGAAGAGGCGTCCTTACACGCAACATGCCACTGAGCATTGCCACACAACACTAGATATATATCTCCATGCCAATTTTAGGTGGACAGATCTGTAATGACTCACTCTATCCCTTTCACCTATTAAATATATTATCACTTTAGCAAGATCCTAATCCTCTAGCACTATGAGCACAGCCAGAGAGTGGAAAATTATAATCACTGTTTCCTTCCTTGTGCTTTCTGGTTATTTAGCTATGATGTATATATTTTTAAATGTAAATCATTTAATATTTTCTCCTTTTATTTTTACCATATATAATATTTTGCACTCTTCCTCCTTAACTACACCTGCATTGCCCTTCTCTTCTTGGAAGTTAGCCAAAGTAACATTTATTTAGAATCATCCCATGTTTCTGAATCATCAGTCACTAACAGGCGCAACTCTGTCCGTCATCACCAACCGAGTATTTATAGACCGTCTTGAGGTTCTCTTTGATTTTACTTCAATATTTTTTTTCCTTTTCAATTTCACTATATATTTCTGCACACCCTTGGGTTTCTTGTAGTACTGACCTCTTGGCAATGGACATAAATAAGCTTCTCTTTCGTGCATTATCCTAAAGAGCATGCGTTGTAATTACAGAACTGTCAAACTGTTATGGTTCAAGAGATGATTCATCAAGTTCCCACTGACCCTTAATAAAGCAAGTCCAGCAGTGTCATTATGTTTAAGTAGGAACTGCAGATGCTGGAAAATCGAAGGTAGACAAAAATGCTAGAGAAACTCAGCGGGTGCAGCAGCATCTATGGAACGAAGGAAATAGGCAACATTTCGGCCCAAAACGTTGCCTATTTCCTTCGCTCCATAGATGCTGCTGCACCCGCTGAGTTTCTCCAGCATTTTTGTCCATCAGCAGTGTCATTACACAGCTCTTTTTCCATACCCGTGTAAATTATTCTCAAGTGCCCATCGACTTCCTATTTGCAAGCTCTTCCTCATGACAGTGGTTTCCAGATAATATCTTGGTTCTTCATTAAAAAATTCTCATATCTCCTCCCATGTTTTACCAAAATGTTAACAACTGACTCCAATTACCCTCTGTAATTGCCATCTTGTATACCTCTATCAAACTTCCTTTGATCAAGGGGAACCAGTTTCTCCATATTTTAAAGTTCTCATTATTCTGGAAAACAAATGTTACTCCAAAAGTGGATTACTGATACAACAATATTCATGTGCACTATACGATTGAATAATATTAGAAAAGTCTACTTTTAACATTGTTTACAAAGCTTGCAAAAACTGAATCTGGTGTAAATGGCGTGTTAACGTATCAAAGTGCTTGGACTTCCGGAGTGGCGTTCAAAACAAATATGGATGCCAGTACCAGGAAATTTAAACGCTCGTGTGGGGTCCAGATATTGTGAGCCACTCACTCTGAAGCAGGCATGCATATTGAATGCTATGCCGGATTCTGCGATGGGACCCTGGACAATGTGGATAGGTGATGTTTCGGGTCAGGACCCTTCTTCATATTGATTGTGGGGGTTTGCGGGACGCAAGAAAGCTGGAACAGAGGAGGGGTAGGACAAGACCTGACAAGTGATAAATGGACGATAGACACAAAGAGCTGGAGTATCTCAGCAGAAAGGGCAGCATCTCTGGGAAGAAGGAATGGGTGACGTCTCGGGTCGAGACCCTTATTTAGACTAGTTAGGGATAGACTAAAACGAGAAAAATAGATGATAATGTAGAGAGATAAAGAACAATGAATGAAAGATGTAATGATGATAAAAGAAACAGGTCGATGTTAACTATAACAGGGGAGGGGAATTATGACAGGAAGATGCTTGTACAAAGGCCAGAGAGGAAAAGACTAAAGGCGTGAGATAAGGATGGAAGAGCTGCGAATTGTGGTCAAAGAAAGCAATGTAGGTGGAATGGGAAGAGGAAAGGTGATAAAAGGTGGGGTGGGGGGGGGGGGGGGGAAGTAATTTTATATAATTGTCTAAAAGGTGTGACATCTCCTGCAGTTACCCCTGGGGGCAGCTTGGGTGATGAAGGGAGGAGTGAACCAAGGACTTGCGGTGGGAGCATTCTCTTCAGAAAGCAAAAAAGGGGTGGGGATAGGAGCTGGTGGGTGAAAGGTGGGGACTAGGGGACTAGTCCTTAAAGAGGAGAACTCCCCCCAGACACAACAGGGTTAGAGCTTGTAATGTACGAACATTGAATTCTCTAATTTTAGTTAACTTACCAAACCCTCCACCTCCGCTTCTACTCCCTCTCTATCCCCCCCCCCCCCCCCCCCCCCCCCCCCCAGCCCCGACCTGCCCCGCCTCTTCCTTCCCATTCCCCTTCCTGTACTCACGCCTATTTCTCCCCTCTCCCTCCCCTTCCACCTATATTCATTTCTCTGGCTTCATAATTTGCAACTCTCCTATCCTTATCACACCCCTTTAGTCTTTTCATCTCTGGCCTTTGTCCAACTATCTGCCAACCAAAAAAACATCCTCACCCGCATCCACCTATCAGTTGCGGGCCTCCTGACTGACAGCCAACCTTTCTCCACCACCCAGGTCCAATCCAATTTCCTCAGAATGCTCCAACATTCACCACATCTCTCAGCATGAGATACGTCCAAAAACCCGTTCTACTGCACACATAGCCCCGCCTCTCTAACCCAATACAGCTGTCATCTGCCTCACACCCAAACTAGCAGTACATTCTTACATGATCAGAAATGTTGGAAGAGCCAAGCCAGTCAAACAGCCTCTTTAGT
Source organism: Amblyraja radiata (assembly GCF_010909765.2). Lineage (NCBI taxonomy): Eukaryota > Metazoa > Chordata > Chondrichthyes > Rajiformes > Rajidae > Amblyraja > Amblyraja radiata. The sequence goes on along the minus strand of NC_045978.1, from coordinate 33,830,543 downwards.
TTAGAGATACAGTGTGGAAACAGGCCCTTCGGCCCACAGAGTCCATCCTGACCAACAATCGCCAATAAACTAATTCCACCCGACACACTAGGGACAATTTACAGAAGCCAATTAACCTACAAACCTGCACGTCTTTTGAATGTGGGAGGAAATTGGAGCATCCGGAGAAAACCCATGCGGTCACAGTGAGAATGTGCAAACTCCGTACACATAGCACCCGTAGTGTATGGGTCTACAGCACTGTAAGGCAGCAAATCTATCACTGTGCTGCCACTTCTAAACGCAGTATACGGATCACAGAACTGAGGCGTTGACTGGTTTGCTTTGCATAAATGTTGCTTGGCTGGCTGAGTTCTTCCAGCATTTGTATTTTTCCTTCAGATTTCAAATTCTACAGTCTAATTTTTTTTCTCCTCGGGCTTGAGTCATAATGCATGTTAATTCAACTTTCCTGGAGCAGGCAAGTTGGCAACCATTGCGTCTTGCATTTATGACCAGTGACTCATGACCAAGCTCTCTCCCTCTACATTTCTTAGCACAGATCATGACTGCAAATATTCCAATTACCTCGCGAGCAAAATGTGAAATATCGACATTCCAAAGAACAATACTAGAGTACATAGAACAGCAGAGCAACAGGCTATTCCACCCACTGTGCCAAACATGATGCCAAGTTAAATACTCAGTGGCCCGTCCAATGAAGGCAAGCATACCATACACTTTTAAAAAATCTATTTATCTACTTGTGTTGCCACTTTCATGAAGCAAGGAACTTGGACCCCAAGCCCTCTCTGAACTTGCCATTGACTGTATACTTTTCCCTCACACACAAACTCCCATAAATGCAACAACTCCCACTTGCTTGGATTGAACTCAATCTATCATTTCTTCACCCATTTCTGTAGTTGGTGTACATTGCACTGTACATTTTAGCAGAGTTCATTACTGTCTACAACTCCACCAATGTTGGTGTACTTTGCAAATGTACTAATCAGCCCCGCTAGTTACACGCCCAAGTCACTCGTAAACAACTGGAGCCAAAGCACAGATCCCAGCAGAACTTCATCGATCACAGACCTCCAGCCAGAATACCCTTCCTCAACAATCCTCGATCTTCTATTCTAAGCCAGTTCTGAAACCAAATAACCAAGTTACCGTGAATTCCATGCATCTTAATCTTCTAGATTGCCTATCATGAGGGACTTTATCAAATGCCTTACTAAAGTGCATGTAGCCAACAGTCACTGCCTAACTCTCATAGACCATTTTTATCACCTCCTCAAAAAACTAAATTAAATTCAGATATCACTCCCGCAGACAAAGCCATGCTGACTGTCTCCAATTAGTCAATTTTCTTCCAAATGCAAGTAAATCCTACCCTGAAGTATCCTCTCCAATAGTTTCCCCAGCACTGACCTGAAGTTCACCGGCCTATAATCTCCTGGATTCTCTCCACTTCTTAAACAAAGCAACAACATTGGCTACTCTCCAGTCCTCCAGGACTTGCCTGTGGCCAAAGATCTTTGTCAAGGCCCCTGCAGTCTCCTCTTCTTGAGTAATGTTCTTAGGGACGACAGATGGCACAATGGGCTAAGTGTTCGGCTGGCAACCGGAAGGTAGCTGGTTCGAATCCCGCTTGGAGTGCATACTGTCGTTGTGTCCTTGGGCAAGACACTTCACCCACCTTTGCCTGTGTGTGTCCTTGGGCAAGGCACTTCACCCACCTTTGCCTGTGTGTGTGGATGTAATTATGTGAAGCACTTTGGGGTCAATGCAAGTTGACTAAAAATGTGCTATATAAATAAAGACATTATTATTATTAATGTTGCTAACAGTTAATGCTGAAATAGAATTCTTGGGATATTGCAGGAATGTGGTGATATTTCAGAATATGAAGGGCTGCGTGGGCAGACAGGAGCCGGGTAAGGCCAAATGCGAGCAGCGGAGGGCCGCAGGCAGTAGAGGGATGCCGCCGAGCCGGCCCCCAGCTTGCCCCACTGGAGAGCAGGATGGAGAGAGCAAGCGACGGCAGTCACAAGAGCAAGGGCCGGTAAGAGTGTGAACCGGGATCTTACCTTCCGTGCCGTCAAGTTGGGCTACAGGAGGCTCCCCCTGGGCACAAAAGCTGAAGGTGGCTAGGCAAGGAGTGGGACAACGGTTTACTGGACTCTCCGGACAGAGGCCATGCCTTAGGCCCTGGTGGAGACTGAGCACGCAGACCGGACTTTGAAAATAGCGCCTAGACCTGCCGACTCTTGCATGCATTCTCAGTGGACTATTTCTATACACTTTGTACTAATCGGGGATTGTGCTTAGTTATGGTAATAATTTACTAAACTGTATGCAAAATAAATCTCTGTAGATATGTACACGTGACAATAAAGAACCATTGTATTACTAGACTAATAATAATCTTGAGGTTTGGACAAATTAGCTAGATAATTTAATTAATTAGTTCTAGAATTAAAAACAAGCATCAGTAATGGTGACCACAAAAACATTCAGATTGTTGTCAATTCTCAGTGAGCTATTTTGGAAAAAGTATTGTCATCCTTAACCAGTCCAGCTAAACAAAATTCCAGAGCCTGAGGAATGCCTTTTATATTCACTTTCCTAGATAGTTGTTCACCGATTTGAAACCACTGCCCTACGCACTTTGATATCAATCACATTAAATACAAATATATGCATTGTAAGATAATGAAGGAAACACAAGCCACCAATTAGTGCACACAAAGATCCCAGTCAGCAATGTAATCATAACACAAAATCTGTTTTGGTGATGCGGAGACAGTTGAATATTAGCCAGAGCTTCCAGCAGAGCCTACATTCCCTCGAGGTTCAGATGCCTCTTCCTACTGAAGCATATTCTACAGTTATCTTTGGGAGTAACCACTGAGCCACAACATACATTAGTGACATCTGTTGCCACAATTTCTCACATACTAAGAACAGAGCACTGGAAGTGGGATGAGAACGTACCTTGTACGTCAGGGTCATCCAGGTGCGCCTGTAAGCTCTCCAGTACTTTCTCCAGATCGCTGTTTGTCGTGGAACCTTCAGATAGTATCCCTGAAATGGAGGTGATGTTCTGTTCTCGCTTTTCCTCCTTAACTACTGTTTGTAGCAGCTCCAAGTCACAACTGATGTCAGGTAGAGGCGATCTCCAATAAACAAATGAATTAAACATGTCTGCAGGGTGCTCCACATTTACTCGAAGGGATGTAGAGTTAATTTTCCCAGTTTCTTTAGCAATTGCAACTTCTAAACGTTCATTTGTAGTGACGCACTTGCTTTTATCAGCTGTTTGGTCCATTGCTGCCTGATCACTTGATGCCAAAGCAGGAACAGTACTATCTGACGTATCAGATGGTGGTATTTTCATCCGAGAATTAGTGCCCAAATTAGAGTTTAATTGAACATTCCCTTGAGTTTCAGATGTCTCTTCCTGCTGAAGCAGACTTCCGTCACTGGTCAATTCATCATTTCTTAACGAAGTGGATTTCTGCAAAGTGCCTTGGTTCTGAATTTCAGATGCATCTCCAGAGGAAGCACTGAAATGAAAGGACACATTGTACACACACCAAATAAAAGCACTTCATAAAAAGCATACAAAACCTACTGCCTATGTTTTATGGCTAAAAAACTACGCAAATACCAATTTCTATGTCTAGTACAATATCGTTTTGCAAGGACAGTTAAGGGCCTGTCCCACTTTCTTCGGCGACTGCCGGCACCCGTCATAGTTACAGCAGGTCGCCAAAAATGTTCAAATCTCACGACCATACAGGTGACATGTCGCGGGGTGACGTCTGTATGGTCGTGAGTAGTCGCCCAAAGAGTGGTACCCTTTTCTGGTTGCCGCTAGAATTTCAGCATTTTGAACATTTTCGGCGACCTGCTCCAACTATGACGGGTGCCAGCAGTCGCCGAAAAAAAATCGCGTAAGTGGGACAGGCCCTTTAGAATGTATAAAATTTAATACAGAGATAATTTCTCGTATTTCAGTCATAAATTTAGACATCTTTACTCACGCAAATAGATCACATTCCACATACAACCTCAGGATGCAGATGACATCTGCATAGATATCTCAAAAAGAGGCAAAAGATTTCTTACAAGTTAAATCAGGTTTCTTGCTTTGAGCAAGCAGTCACATTCTCTGTTGGTGACATGTTTTAACAGAAAGATGCAGTGAACAAATTATTGGTGATAAGTGGATTGAAGATTATTTTGTGTACGTGCACGTGATTTTAAAGGAAGCAAGTGCTTAATTGAGGCGCTCAGCATCTCACATTTTATAGAAGCCAGAAGGCATCAGATAACCAGTTTCTCCTTCCAGCCCCTATCATCCTGCATTAAACTCATTTATCCTCAAATCGGTGCATGGGAAAAACAGTTTGCAAATGGTGAGAGTTGTGCTGATGACCCAAGACCTAAAGCAGCACCAACTGTCCAAAGAAAAACATTGCTCTGGTGGCAATGGCTAACTTTCAAAGTATAGTTACAAAACACCAACATTGGTGATCATTGCATACAACAGACATATTTGATGACTCCCAAGCCCCATTATGAAAGCCTTTGTATTTTCCTTCACCAACATCAAGTATAGGATCCAAAGAATTTGGTTGGAAATAACTAGATTATATTTCCAATTACACTGCACACACAATTGTTTCGCATTTAGTTGCAATTATCACTCAAGCTAAGTTCCCTTGTGACAAATATAGGCACTTAGTCATACAATGGACTAATGTTTAGCACAATGTATTCTGAATTGGCAAGTGCAGAATGCTGAATTTTTTGCTAGTGCAGAAAGCTGAAGAGTCCTTAATCTTAATTGATTGGTTTTTCCCCCATTGCTTGTACAATTTAGGTATTTATCCCTGTATATACTAGTTGCTGGTTAGAATCGCTGTATTAGACAGTAACTAGGGTGTGACTATGCACATTCAGGTTACCTATTCTGAACAGTTTTTCCCACAGATAAAGAGTATTTCTTCAATCTGCTACAAGTGGTGATTCAGCATTATTTTTAACATTAAGAAACCCTACTGAATTTAATAATACCATACCATAAAGATGTGAGAAGATAAATCAGAAAGTAGTAGGTAGGAATAAAGCACTAACGTTTGTTAAAGAATATAAAACATGAAGAAGAGTTCCAGAATTTTGAGCTCTGCAGAAAGTGAGTAAAGATGCTGCTAGGAAAAGTTTACATTTCAACAGTGCTCTCACATACATATTTAGAGATACAGAAAAGAAAGACTTAGAATTATTAGATGAAATTATATTACCACAATAAGAAATCTCCAGCACACATCAGAATGGTAAAAAAAATCAAAAAATCAAAGGCGAGGTGACTTTACAGCCAAAGATTATGCTAGCTTGAAGATTACATTGTTCAGTTACAAGTTACGTAGATTCAATGACATTTATATTTTCAATTGTTTAATAACTACAAACATTTTTTTAATTGCACTCATTGCTGTCAAGCAGAAGAATGGGCAATTTTCTAAATGCTTCAGAAAAGGAAATTATATACAAATATCTATTCATCTTTCAAAAATAGTAAATAGCACTCTCACTTGTGCCTAATTTTACTTTTATCATTCATTGCAAGAATTGATTTGAAATCGGGACCATATTTTCTCCAGTCTCACTAAAAATGCACTTCCATCACCTCTTGCTGACCTTCAATTTTCCCATTGCTTCACACCATTTACAAGCAACGCTTGCTCTTAAATCATTCTTAAGCCATTAAGCAGAGGATACTAGCGCAATGAAGGTTTATGCCTGTGGTTATAAAAATACCGCTATCCCTGCTTTGTTACTTTGCCAAGCACTTGTCCAATAAGCGAGTTCGGTATTCCGAAAAACGCAAGGAATCATGGGATTTGTCAAAGATCATTCGTGATAAAGAAAAGGCGAATAAAGTGCTGGCTGTATAAACTGTGTATTTGTTGAATTGCTACTGTTAAGTATTCTACCAATGAATTAATCTAGAATTCTGTCAACTCAATATCGGACAGGCGTCGCTCTTTTATGAACATTAATTCGATCTTATTTCTATCTCACTTCACAAATCCACCCTCTGGAATTCCACAGAACCTCTCCCGGCAGCGTTGGAGGACTTTCTCGCTCTCTCCAAGGTGGTTAACCAACAGCCACTGGATAAGGCGAGAGGTGCAGCTGACAATCCCTGGAGCAGAGTTGAGCTGGAGTTAGAGCTTCTTCTCCGCGCTGGCTATAAGCCTGGGGCCGCCACTGCTCCAGGCCGGTGTCCCGTCACCCCGGACAGGTATGGGACACTCAGGAGGGGACGGGGATGGTAGTTAGACTCCGCTCACAAATCTGCCTCCTGGGGTTATGCAGGAGAGGGGTGCGTGGTTTTTGGTCCCAGAATTTGGACCCAGACAACTTTCCTTCCTCCCTTCAACCCCACCTGTGCCCGTGTCACCCTCCCTGCGTCCTCCGATGAGTTACCTTTGCCTAGTCAGATTAATTTTGTTTAGGGACACAGCATGGAAACAGGCCCTTCGGCCCACCGAGTCCACGCTGATCACCCGTTTGCACTTGTTCTACATTATCTAACTCCAGTAGCAATTCAACAGCGCTTGCAGCGCTGGGGAGACCCGGGTTCAATCCTGACTACGGGTGAAACGCAGGTCTGTATACGCGCAGCAGCTCTGCTGCCGAGAATGTTTATCTCGGGTGAACTATGACCTGGGCATGCGCAGTTGAAATACCAAAATCGCTTATTGCATGTGAGCAGCTACTTCCTATTCAACCTGCTAATTAATGTATTCACGCTAATAGCATCTAGTTTGCTTTGAGATTGAATGTGTTGGATTAGCTGGGTTAGCCAAAAGTAGCATCCTGGTTTACTGCAGCTGGTCAGTGTCTTTATATCTGCATCCCTCAGAGCTGAGCAGGTGGGATCACAGCAGATGCTAAACAATGCACTCTTCAGCCACACAAGATGTTTAAACAAAAGATTTACTGGAAATAGATTCACAACTAAAATGTTGTGGGAAAATATAATTTGATCCAGGCCTGATTGAGAACAACAAAATGCAAGGATCTGACATGAAAATATGTTACCTGGAATGGGTTTTTACCTCTTGCAGAAGAAGAGGAGTCAGTGAGCATAATTCTCTCGTCATACACACATCTTTATTTCAATACAGGCTCTATACATAAAGGACCCAAGAAAACAGTGTAGAGTATCCAGTTTGTTTAACAAAGAAACTGGAGACAAAGGTAGAACACAATTCAGATTCCAGTGTGATGGAACAAGGATTGGCAGAAAATGATTACTATCTCCTATATGATCAAAATGGTTCAGCAACAATATTGTGAGGAACCAATAGGAATTTCATTAGAAGTTGGTAAATCAGAAAGGTTGACATTCAGGGCCATTTCCAACCACAGAAGGGCAAATGGCTCACATGGACTTGAGACACAGCACCTCTTCAGGGAAAGGGAGTGTGGATATCTGAGATAAATGAAAATGAGAAATCAACGGGACAATTTACAATGTCTGATCAAAAATATTTTTTGAAAAAATATTATATTTGGGCAGTGTTGGGTGGAGAGTGAATTCTAAAATAAAAAAATGTGATTACAGTCTGCAGAGAAAAATAAAAAGTAGAAGCATTTCAATAAATTTGGTTTGTCCTCCATTCTCTTGAGTGTCAAATAGTTAATCAGAGAACAGCTTTCTGGGTAAGCAGCAAGCAAGCATGAGCAATCTATCCACCTAAAGCCATAGTTTAAGTACTGTCTGATCTGCATGCATACCTGACATCTGCAACGCTATTGTCCAGCTGTCTAATGCTCAGTGTACCATCCTCCTTGATATACAGGCCAGCACTAGATGGATTGGCAAAAGTGGAGATAAATGGACCGAGAGACTGGAACGCAGCTTGGCGGACCTGGCAGGGTCAACAAAGTTTCAGTAAACGGGTATCATTTTGTTAGTGAACTCTTCAGATTTAGAACCTGAAGTTTACAATTACATGCGTACGTGCGCGTTATGTTACGCGAATCGCGAAACCATAAAACAGCTAAATCAGTTTCGCTGCAAGACTGAAACGGGCCATGTAAAATTTCATTGCAGACTCATTTAATAGTCTACGATCAAGATCACAGTGCCCTCTTCAACTTTGCAAAGATTACCTCAGATTTAGTGGAAAAACACATAGGATGAGATGTTCCCCCAAAGTTTAACCATTAAAAGTAGATGGAATTAACCCAATTAGTAGCATTATAACTGCTTGTACAAGATCCCAAAGTCGGCCCATTGATCTCCTTCGAAGTGGGTGCATGACATGGCTATAGCAGGAGGTTATGCAGATTATAATGCGACCATGCAGTAACATTACTTTACAACACAAAGACTAGCTAATACTTGGAGCCGTTCCAGACTACCTGGAAATCTCTTCCCTAGCACTGCTCTCTAAAATCACATATTGACATTTTATTGTTGCGATCCTTACCCATCTGGAAGGGTCACTGATGAGATTAATGAAGAGTGGAGAGAGTTTAGTTCTGCGCACCTCGGGTGAAACAGAACAGGACACTGCCATGAAGCACTCTGCACATGCTTTCCGAATGCCCCAAACATTGTCCGAGCACAGCTGGTAAAACCTGGGGATCTAAAATCAAGTACAATTTTATGTGAGACATTTAAAGGTTAGGGCAGCTGGCCATTATTCCCTGTTTAGCTTGGTCACTGGGACATTTTGTCGATAAACAGGAATAAAGGCTATGTCAAACCAGCAACTGTATCAATCATCAAATTCTAAACAAAAGATATGCAAATGTTAAACTATTCCCTTTCAATAAACAATTGTTCTCCTAGGTCAGAGACTCCTTAAAGTTAGAAGGCCCCAAATTTACAGTCAGTTAAAATTTTAAATGATTTCACATATTATAAAGTATTTTGAAATACAATTATGAACAAAGCAACAGCAATGCAATGCAAGATCCCATTATCCTAGCTGCAGAAGTGACAAATATTAAAAATTGGCACCTGTCAAGAGTGAAGCTCACAAATTTGACTCAAACGGAAGAGGGCTACTAATCAACTACTTGCACTTGCTAGTCAAAACGAGAGGAATGGAAGTAGTGATCCACATACCATGTACTTCTCAGTTGCTTCCTGGCCAACCGTATTACAGATATCTCCAAAATTAGTTGCACATACCTGAAGAAAGAAAAAGAGAATTTATTAAGGGCCTGTCCCACTTTCACGACCTAATTCACGACCTCTGCCAAGTTTGCCCTTGATTCATACTCGCAGCATGGTCGTCACGAGGTTGTAGGTAGGTTGTGATGCTAGTCGTAGGTACTAGTGGCATCAAGTAGGTCAGGCCGTATTTCTAGCCTGATGAAAAATGTCCACGAGTAAAAAAGGTCGTGAATTAGGTCGTGAAAGTGGGACAGGCCCTTTACCATACAAAAAAAAAAAACAAGCATACTCTCCAATTCGATAGGCTGGGTTAGGTTTTTGTTTAGGAAGGAACTGCAGACGCTGGTTTAAAGCGAAGATAGACACAAAAAGCTGGAGTAACACAGCGGGGCAGGCAGCATCTCTGGAGAGAAGGAATGGGTGAAGTTTTGGGTCGAGACCCTTCTTCACATTTTCTTTTCTTCTTTAGATTTGTGTTTAATGGATTCAGTACAACATTCAAGTGCACAGTTTGCCATTACAGTTTCTCAAAATATCTCCAGGAATAAATTATGAAAATCTGGAGACTAAGCAAAAGGCTTCTTTTCTACAAATTACACAGTTACCTTTTCTTTCTTCAAATGCCAACAAACTGACCAAGAATTCTCAAATTTTATTTTAAAAACAAGGCATTGTCACAAGTTTCCGCTAAAACTGGACGAAGTTCTGTCAAATCACCTTCTGCCAAATATAAAGATTACAATTCCATTTACCTTACGAACATGGAACAATTTGCCATCATTGCACAGCTCACAAAACCGAAATAGCAGCAGACGTTCAGTTATTTCACTGGTCAATATGGAGGCCATTTTACAAATTATCTATGGTAAAATAAAGGGTTGTCAGATCAGACAGAAAACACACAGACACGCTCAGAGCTAAATAAATTAGTTGCATTGATACAAAATCTAGACATGTGTACAGTTAACTACTGCAGCAGATCTTAACCAAGTCTGGAATGCACTGCCTGAGAGAGTGATTGAAACAATGTCGCTGACAGTATTCAGTCTCCAAAGCACTTGAATAATTGAAGCACACAAGGGTATGCCAAGTGCTGGGAGATGGGATTATAAGAGATGGGTACCCCGTGGGAGTGGATATAAAGAACCGAGTGGCCTGTTATCATGCTGTACATCCCTACAGCTCCAAATCCTCATCATCTGTATTGTATAATAACTTATACCGGCATCTAATTATTAATCCAGGGAAAAACATATTTATTATCAATACTTGATAACTGAATTTAAGTACCTCAGTTTTATTTACTTGACCAAAACCAGCAAGTGAGTATTGTTCAGTAGTACATGTTTTTGAACATTTGCTTTGGGAATGTTTCCAAAAATGAAGGTAGTTTTATTAAAGAAAAAAAAAAAATGCAAGCCAATATTTCTTGTTATTCTCCCGTGACAAATTAAAATGTTTGTACAGGCAGTGAGAAAAGGTTTCCTGAAAATGGGACCGTTCAAGCGGTATCCACATTCTTCATTTGTGCTTTATGGCTTACACGAGGACATCAGGAGAATTCCCTAACAATTATCAATGGAGCCAGGAGAAGGAAAACTTACCAAAGGGGCCGTGCACAGATAATAACAATTTAAAAAACTTGGCTGTTGCAAGTCACTTAATCATAGTCATAGTGTCATACAGTGTGGAAATAGGCCCATCGGCCCAACTTGCCCACACTGACCAGCATGTCTCATCTATTCTAGTACCACCTGCCTGCGTTTGGTCCATATACCTCTGAGCCTATCCTATCCTTGTACCTGTCTAAACGTTTCTTAAATGTTGCGATAGTACCTACCCTAAATATCCACTGTGGCAACTTGTTCCATATACCCACGTAAAGTTACCCCTCGGGTTCCTATTAAATTTTTCTCCCACACTTTAAACCTATGTCCTCTGGTGCTCGATTCCCCTACTCTGGGTAAGAGACTCTGTGCATTTACCCGATCTATTCCTCTAGCAGTTTTGTACACTTCTATATCATCATCCCTCATCCCCCTGCACACTAAGGAATAGAGTCCTAGCCTGCTCAACCGCTACCAATAGCTCATGGCCTCGAGTCCTGGCAACATTCTCGAAAATATTCTCTACACCCTTTTCCAGCTTGACAACATTTTTCCTTTAACATGGTGCCCAAACCAGAACACAATACCCTAAATGTGGCCTTATCACCATCTTATATAACTGTAATATGACACCCCCCCCCCCCATCAATGTCTATACTCAGTGCACTGCCTAATGAAGGCCAAAGTGCCAAACACCATTTTTACCACCCTATCTACCTGCAACACCACTTTCAAGAAACTGAAAGTTGGGGCGGTACGATAGCACAGCAGTAGAGTTGCTGCCTTACAGTGCCAAAGACCCAGTTTTGATCCAACCACAGCTGCTATCTAAATGGAGTTTGTACGTTCACCCCGTGACCTCGTGCATTATCCCCGGGTGTTCAGGTTTCCTCCCACACTCCAAATGCATACAGGTTTGTAGGTTAATTGGCTTGGGTAAAGATTGTAAAGTGTGCAGGATAGTGCAAGTGTACGGGGATCGCTGATCGGCTTGGACGCTGTGGGTCGAATGGCCTGTTTCCACGCTGTATATCTAAAACACATACCAACTTTCGAGTCCATTCTCAATGAAAGATACTGCCCTAAATTTTGATCTATTCTGGTGGACTGAGTTAATCAGATTTATTGCAGTGGAACTATGGTTAAAAATCAGCACAATGCGAAAGCTTATATAAATGTAGAAGGGCAATGTACTCAAGCCGTGACTGCATTTCATGTTGATAGTCAAGGTAGAAATAGTTGTTTGCCTATGATGAAAAGTGGAAAGAAACTCCGGCAGATTATCTGCTCTTCAATATTATTACATGGGTAGTGGAGGTGTAAATGACCCAGGGGAGCAAGGTAAACCATGCAAAGGGCAAGTTCATGACCAAACAACATGAGATACATCCCCCAGTTCAAGTAATATATCACGCCAGGAGGAATGCCAACTACTCACTGCTACAGCTTCAATCTTATAATCATCGTCACTTTCAGGAGCTGTGAGATCCAGCAGAACTGGGCAAACTTTTACTTCTACATCAGTCCGGTCGATCAGCTCCTGTTCCAGTAATACCAGCAGGGCAGCCTGACTTGTTTTACGAACCTAAGAAAGAGAAAAGGTACAGAACCTGTATAATTGGTATCCCAGCAGTAGAGTTTTCTACGGTTGGAGACAAAAATCATTGGGCTTAGTTTAGCTTATTATTATTATCATCATGTGTACAGAGATACAGTGAAAAGCTTTTGTTTGCATACTATCCAGTTAAAGACTATACATGAATACAACCCAGCCATCCACAGCGCACAGTTAAAGGATAATGGGTACAACATCTAGCACACGACATAACATTGAAGTCCGATTAAAGATAGTTCAAAAGGTCTCCAATGAGGTAGATGGGTCAGGACTACACTCCAGCTGATGAGAGGACTGTTCAGTACAGTGTTCAGTACCATAACAGCTGGGAAGAAATGGTTCCTGAATCTGGTGGTATGCATTTTCAAATTCAACTACCTCTTGTCTGCTGGGAGGGGAGAAGAGGGATTGATTGGGTGGGTGATTGGGTCCTTGATAATGCTGGTAGCCTTAAGACAACGTGAAGTGTTGGTGGAATCAATGGAAGGGAAGCTGCTTTGTGCAAAGGTCTGGGCTACGTCCACCACTCTCTTCAATGTCTTGCGCTCTTGGTTGGGGCTGTTCCCAAACCAGGTGGTGAAGCAACTGGATAGGTTGTTGTTTTGTACGACACATCTGTAGCAGTTGCTGAGGGTTGTTGGGGACAGTGTAAACTTCCTAAGCCTTCTAAGGAAGTAGGAGGCATCGGCATGATCGAGCTGTTGTCGTGGGCGGGATGGAGGCTCTTGCCTCATTTATTGACCCTAAGATATCTTACTTGACCGTATGAAACATAGTTGATGGCTGGAGTAGCTCAGTGGGCCAGCCACACTCTGGAGGAAATGGGCGAGGAACATTTCAGATTGGGACCCTTCTTATTTGACAGGTCTTTCAATCCAATTCATTTACTACTTTTGCGTCCTCTTATCTAATCCACTGATATTTTTCTGTAGCCTACAACTTTTATCAAGGTTTAGAGGGATATGGGCCAAAGATGGCTCGTATTGGTTAGCATGAACAAGTTTGGCCAAAGGGCCTGTTTCATGCTATATGCCTCTATGACACTATATAGATTCATGTAATTTCAGTATCTGCAATATCCTTCAATAATTGAAATCTAGTGCACAACAGCACTCCTCACAGAGTCTGAAGAAGGGTCTTGACCCGAAACGTCACCCCTTCCTTCTCTCCAGAGATACTGCCTGTCCCGCTGAGTTACTCCAGCATTTTGTGTCTACCTTCGATTTAAACCAGCATCTGCAGTTTCTTTCTAAACGGCACTCCTCACTGTTTATTTCTATTGGAAGGTATTAGAAGATGGAGTTGGACAAACTTGGATTCTTTTCTCTGGAACGTTGTAAGTTGTGGGGTGATCTGATACAAGTGTGTAAAATTACTCCTCTCTCTTCCCCCCCACCCCCCAACCCAAGGTAGAAATCAAAGACTATAGGACATAGCTTAAAGGTGAGAGGGGTAAAGTTTAAAGAAGATGTGAAGCAATTTGTTTTGTTTGCCCAGAGAGTGGTGCGTGCCTGGGACATGTTGCTTGAGGTGGTGGTGGAGGCAGATACAATAGCTGCATTCAAGAAGCTTTTGGACAGGCACATGGATATGCAGGGAATGGAAGGATATGGATCATGTGTAGTCAGAGGAGATTAGTTTAACTTGACATCATGTTCGGCATGGAAACTGTGAGCCTGCAGGGCCTGTCCCAGTTGGGCGTCATTTTCGCATCACGCAGGTGGCGGCGAGGATTTTGAGAATCCCAAAATCCCGGGGCGCTGTGCGCTACCACGTGTCACTGCCTACGCCACCACGTCTCACCATGCGCCATGTGCGCGTAATGCATGCCATGCGCGCGTCGTGTGGCGTGACGCTTAAATGACGCGCAAATAACGCCCAAGTGGGACCGGCCCTTAAGGGCCAGTTCCTGCGTTGTACTGTTCTATGTAACTTGGTGATAGGCTCATACTTTGCAGTTTCTGTAAGGGCAGGATACCTTGGAGAACAATTTTCAGATTTCCATATTAAAATGCCCGTGGGTAAACACAAGTTGCAGTATGATTATTAATTATAGTCAGCTCTATTGACTTAAATTTTATTGAAAAGTCCAGAAATATCACATTATGATGCAAATTAGAAAACCATTTTGTGGATTTCAGAAGACAGCCAATGAGTTAAATTGAACCAACAGCCTGCAATGACTGTGACACCACATACCGGTTGGTTTACATTTTAAAAAAGGTTAAAGTATATATAATACTACAAACCAAACCCAACTTTAAAACCCATGTCTTTTGTTTTGTAGCTGAAGAGTAACCATGTAACAAATGAATAACTAACCAAGCCGATGACTACTGTCTTACATCATCTCTGCAGCTTGCCAGATATTCCACTCCCAATCACTAGCTCTTCCAACCCCATAGTTGCACTGCTAGATAAAGTGGTGTCTGCTGCTCCATTTCAGATTTGTAGTTTATTGTTCAAGATACTCAGCCCTGGGGGATTGCTTCCCTTTACAGTATCTGCCACGGTAATTCTATGACTGGCCATCTACGCGAAAAGGTGCAAACTGCTGCTCTTATCATTTACAATACCAATTTCCAATTAGCAGCATCAAAGGTCACATTATTCAAGCAATGGCATATTAACTCCCATAAGTAACAATGTTTGCATTTAGAAGCAGAATAAGTTATTAGGACCGTGCCCAACTCAGAACAATTGAGATATTTAATCAGCACATAGAAAGAAAGGTAATAATATGACTCGACAACTCGAACCAGGCAGCAAGAACAGCTTCTACTCAGGTGGCTCGAGGTGGCTGTATAGGTTCCTATTATTCCTTTTCCTTATGCTTAAAGTACATTTCTTGAACAAAATAACACTCATCTCATTCAGTTAAGCTTCCCCATTCAACGTTTAGGCACATTTGTACCATCAACACCAACATTCAGTCCATTCCCTTTATTTAAATATATTGGTTCAAGGTTCATTTGTATCACAGATTATCGGCAGGAAACAATGCATTTCAGTTTCTTTGATGCAAATATTTTATCTTTAAAATGTTAGGTCAAGTAGCTGCACTTCTTACTTGATTATTGGGGTCAGTGAGGTATCTTACAACCACAGGCACAAGATACTTAGAAAAAGCCGTCGGGAAAGATGGTCGGTTCTCTTGAAGGAACATAGCTAGGTGTGGCACTTGTTCCATCAACTCAGCACGTACAGTGGGCTCTGTATGTGAGAAAGTACATAAAGAATGGATAATACTCCACAGTGGCTGTTACAACATATCACCTTAAAAGCACAAGAGAGTTACAAATCAATATCTCCTCCAGCATTTAACTAATTTGTTAAATATATGGTGGAATCTCTGAAATAAAATGTTTTGGAGGGAGGGGAAAACAAATTTGTTTAAAATTTTCCTTCTCTTTTCTCCAGCTTCACAACTCTTGGCATAGGACAGCACAGCTGCAACGTTGTACTCGATGACTTGACGTTTTCCTCCCATTCCTTCAGGTCAGCAGCTTGTCGTATGTACAGAAGCACACACGTCTACACACACAGACTACACACACACACACAGTCTACACACACACACGCACGTCTCCACACGCGCGCGCCCACACACGCACACACATAAAGCAGCAATTCACATGTACCTCTTCAAAACTACTTCACCATGTTCAGTGTTCGCAAAAGAGATCACA
Source organism: Amblyraja radiata (assembly GCF_010909765.2). NCBI lineage: Eukaryota > Metazoa > Chordata > Chondrichthyes > Rajiformes > Rajidae > Amblyraja > Amblyraja radiata. The sequence goes on along the minus strand of NC_045978.1, from coordinate 33,814,436 downwards.
TTAGAGAACCAAACATTAACTGGGTGATTGCTTTGTAGAAGGTGAAGTCCACGGAATCAACATCCTGCTTCCGGTTATCTGCCACTTTAAATCTCCAACACACCCCTACTCTCTGTATGTTTGTGACCTCCTGCATGTCACAAGGGCCAATGCAAGTTTGAAGAATAACACAGTATCTTCTATCTGAAACATTACAGACATCCATACTCAATATCAAATTCCCCAAATTTAGGTCGCTTATTTTCTCTGTCTGTACGAGGACGGGCCATTTCTGCTGCAAGTCATCATCTGTGATTTTGAGTCAGTTGTTCTCTCTCCATTAGTGCAGCCTGGGCATGTTCGACAGCAATGCTGTCTACTCAACAGCCAACAGTCTGTAGCCTCCTATTGCTCTGGTATTTTATCTCATTCTTCACATGTGTGAATTATAATGTTTTATTTTTAATTATCTACTGTACCAAGGCAAATTCCTTGTATGTATACATACTTGGCTAATAAAATGTATTCAATTCAATTCAATAACACAAAGAAGCACAGTCACTGTCTAGCTGCCTCCATTAACCCAATTATACTGGCATCATCCTATCACAGGCAACCCCTAGGTCCTTGTCACCGTTTCCCCAATTTTGTTTGCAACTTAAAAGTGCGTTTTTTGTCTCTTTCCCGGTTTTGACAAATGGTCTGCTATCTGATATCTTGATTTTCCAGCTGTTTCCATTTTTATTTACAAACTACTGGCTCATCATACAAGCCAAAACGATTACATACCTGTATCTTCGGAGAGTCGAACAATAGTCTCCATGACAGCCATGAAATCTTTTTCGTCATCGCTAAAAGCTCGCAAAACATCCAAGAGCCCTCGAGCAACAATCTGCCTGTTCGGGACGAAAATGATCCAAAAAAAGTTTGTTATTTAGGAAGTGATTATTTTCAAAAAGTATTTCAGTCTAATCTTTACAAAGTGACATATTGCATTAAAAATTAAACATTTGTTTAAAAATATTCAGAAGGGGGGAGGGGAGGAGGGGGGGGAGGGGGAGGAGGGGGGGGGGGGGGGGTGGAGGGGGGGGGAGGAGGGGGGGGGGAGGGAGGGGGGGGGGAGGAGGGGGGGTGAAGGGGTTCGTAGAAGTTACATAAAGGAAGAAACAGAGAGCCTTGATACCTTCCTGGTGGGGATGGAGGTGAAGAGGACTGGGCCTTCATGGTAAAGATGAGTGAATTCAAAGATAATGCCTTGTCCATGTTGGAGCTGAGAAATCATGCAATTACTATTGAAAGCTCTGAAGATTACTTCCTCTCATTTTTCTAAACTGAAAATTGTTTCTGCCAAACCTGTCCTGCCAGGGCCACAAATGGTACCCAGGGAATGCAAATTTGTCCAAATTTTCGTCAAGATCAATATAATTGAACTAGCCAGTTCTATTCTCTTTGTTTCAGTGTAGTAGTTATGTTGTAACTGAATGACATGCCAATGTCATGACATGACAATGTCAGAGAGCTGGTTAACCACTTTTGGAGAATGCAAGAGAGAATACATACCAGGGGGAAACAAACTGTTGAGTGCAAGTTCAGTAGTAAAAGTAGGTAATCAAGTTATCTGTTAATTAATAATACAGAGCCCGGTAGTGGAACTGAGTCTGTGTGCAAGGCTGGAGTTGGGAGGAACACAGAGATCTGAACGGCATAGAACTAGTGCAAGTAGCGAGTTAAGAATAATCGTTTATCTCATTAGTTTGAAATTGAAATCCTACAGTGCATAAGTCATCCATTGGACCATTCAAAAATAGCAGTATTTTAAGGTAGTATGGCAGCATAACAGATGCCTTGTAGGTCCAGAGACCTAGGTTGGCCTGATCACAGGTTTTGTCTGACTAGAGCACATATGTTCAATCCATAACCACATAGGTTTCCTCCAAGTGCTACATCTTCCTCAAAATATATGTGAGGTAACTATAAAATATCCTTTACTGTGGGTTAATTGAAATAAAGGATCAAAGAGGAATTTGTGAGACTAGGTTGCAGGGGAGTCTGAGAAACATTGAAAGGGGCAATAGGGCCCAACACAATGGAGCATGGACCCAATGGGCTGAATGGCTTCCTTCTGATTTATGATCAGTATAAGATTTTTGTAAGTCAACAGGGTGAATTGAAACCACAATTAACAATAAAGGGCAGCACAGGCAGAGTTGCTGCCTTACAGCGCTTGCAGCACCAGAGACCCGGGTTCGATGCCGACTACGGGGGGTTTGTACGTTCTCCCCGTAACCGCGTAGGTTTTCTCCGAGATCTTCGGTTTCCTCCCACACTCCAAAGACATACGGGTTTGTAGGTTAATTGGCTGGGCATATGTGTAAAAAAAATTGTCCACAGTGTGTGTAGGATAGTGCTAATGTGCGAGGATTGCTGGTCGGAACGGATCCGGTGGGCCGAATTATATAGAAAATAACTATTTTTGTTCTAACATTGGGCAACATCTCTTGCTTAAACTCACATTACTGCACACATTGAGTCTACAACTAAAGTTTAAGATTTAGCTATCCAGAGGAAATAGTGCTGAACCAACCAAATCTCCAGGCCACACTTATTCAAACAGCATAGGTCTGTTGAACAAGCAGCACCCTGTAGGACTGGCGTGTATGACATTGATGGATGGCCAGTTTATTGAACTCTACAAAACAGTCCAGGCCACTGCAGCAAGATGACTTTACCTGTTAAACACATTGGCACTGGCAGCATACTTCTCCAATCTGGAAAGAGGAGTCAGTTCGTCTTGATTTGGCAAATCCAAGAATGATGTTATCCTTATTCCTTCACTGTCCGAGCTGTATTCTTCAAACCCAACTGCAAGCCAAGAACAAAAAAACATTTTCCAGCATTAACATGGATGACCTGTTTAAAGGTTTAGCAAACAGTGCCAACACCTGATGTCCAATGCAAGAAAGATTCATGCAATACAGGGCATCAACCACAATTTGCAGTCAGGATGGTATCAACAAATGGTATTATCCAGTCAACAAAAGCTGTAGTCGGGATGGTATCTCCAACACTGCAGAGTTTAAAGTGTACTTTAAAAATACAACATGCAGTACAAAAATGGGTGGAAGCCCTCAGAGAAAGTTCAAAAATAATAGGAAAGGGGGGTAAGGGGGGGGGAAGTATATAAAATTAATTAATTTGTTTGCAATACAGAATGTCAAAAGCAAAGATTATCTATGGTCTGGACCTTATTCTGTAAATATTTTTTGAAACTTGACCCCAGTAAAGTCCTTTCCCAATTCACAATTTCCTCCTCGTTAGCTCACATACAGCAATACCTCATTAATCTGCGCTCTCCATATCTGTCTTTGACCTCACAGCGGACCAGCAAGAACCAATGGCCAAATCTGGTTCCACTGTGCAGTTCTACCACCAGCAAGGTTAGCACGTGCTGTAATTATTGAATGCTTAGTCCGTCGTACCCATTGTATTAATTAGGTACTCGGCAAAGGTTTAAGACTAGAGAAAACAAAAAACATAATTGAACCACTTTTCAGATCCTGAGCCCGTCCCAGAGCCTTGATGGCTTCATTATTCTTTGAAGTGCAGCAAATACTTATGCAAAAGCATTAGCCAATCTGCACACAACACACACATATGCAAAAGTTGCAACAGAAGTTGCAGACTGACACTGAAACGCCAATCTACTGCATTGCTCCAATCATACTGTGGTTGAGCATCTCATCCAAAATGTGTTGCTGACAATGTAGCTCTCTTTTATTATCAGTGGCCTTTTTCCCCTTTCCACTCACAGGACAAGTCCAGCGTCTATTGCTTCACCCACTTGCCCTCAAACTGGGTCAACTGAGGTAGAGGTTAAAAAAGAATCCGACTGATGATTAGGCAGACTTTGAATTGTTGTTTCTGTTCATACTCCATGTTCTCCGGTTTGTTTTATGTGGGGTGAGGGGGAGGGATTCAGGGGAAATATTTTTTCAGTTTCTGACCTTGCCGGAGATGCGATTGTTTTCCGGGTCGCATCTCCGGTCGCTCTGCGGTCTACCATCGATGGAGCTGGAGGCCTCCTCTGATTGACTTTGAGCCCCACCGCGGGGCGGGGACTTAATATCGGAGTCGATCCCTTTACTAAAATCCCTGCGGACTTTACATCAAGAGCCCTGCCGTCTCGGGAGAGGCTAGTTGGGAGCTCCAACGGCGCAGAGGCTCGACCAGCCCTGACGCAGGGTTCGATCGCCCAGCACGGGGGAGCTGACATCCCCCCCGATGCAGGAGCTGATCTCTCCGATGCAGAGGGCCAAAATGCCACCGACTACGGGAGTCAAGATAGTCCCGTCAACGGAGGGCTTAAGGCCCCCGACCGCGGGAGAGCAAAGAATGGAAGAGATTTGAACTTTTTTTTTTTCGCCTTCCATCACGGTGAGGAATGTGGAGGAATCACTGTGGTGGATACTTATGTTAAAATGTATTTTGTGTGTTCCGTTGCTTTTTATTTGTATGACTCACTTGGCAAATGAAATTCCTCGAATATTGCAAAACATACTTGGCTAATAAAGTATTATTGCGATTGTGATAGTGTTTGATATTGCCATCCTGGGAAAAAACATTCTGACCCTACCTCTGCCTCTCATCATTTTGTCTATGGCAGGTCATGTCTTATGAACTCACACAGAGAGTGGTGAGTCTCTGGAATTCTCTGCCACAGAAGGTAGTTGAGGCCAGTTCATTGGCTATATTTAAGAGGGAGTTAGATTTGGCCCTTGTGGCTAAAGGGATCAGGGGTTATGGAGAGAAAACAGGTACAGGATACTGAGTTGGATGATCAGCCATGATCATATTGAATGGCGGTGCAGGCTCGAAGGGCCGAATGGCCTACTCCTGCACCTATTTTCTATGTTTCTATGCTAATTTGATTGAGGTTTTTGAGGAGATGATCGACGATGGTCGGGCAGTGGACATTGATTACATGGATCTGAGTAAGGCATTTGATAATATCCTTCATGGTAGGCTGATCCAGAAGATTAAGATGCATGGGATCCCTGGTGATGAGATCATAGGGATATAGGTCTAGCTTGCATACTACCCTCTTAGTACCTAACTCCCTGTATTCTCCCTGCAGAGCCTCATCCCTTTTCAGACTCCATGTCATTTGTGCTAACGTGCACAATGATTTCCAGCTGGTTATCCTCCCCTGTAGAATGCCCTGCAGCCACTCGTAGACATCCCGTATCCTGGCACCAGAGAGGCAACACATCATCCTAGGGTCTCCCTTGTGGTCACAGGATCTCCTGTCTGCCCCCTAACTAAGAGTCTCCTATCACTCTATCTGCTTTCACCTTTCCCCGCTGTGCCTCAGAGCAAGGCCTGGCACTGCAGACCCGACTGCTGCTGCTCTCGCAAGCCAAGCTCCACTGTATAATTTTGGTTGATATAAATGCTTCAGTCTCCCCCTCCCTCAATATCTCTCGTTCTGCTCCTCACCTCTCTACATTCACCCGTTTTCATTCATTTCCCTCTTGAATTCCCACTTTCTATAACCTGCTCCACGGCCCCATGCCAAACCCTCTCTAGCACAGCACACGTCAGTGATCACCAGATCATTGAAGATGTAGGAAATAGACAATAGGTGCAAGAGTAGGCCATTCGGCCCTTCGAGCCAGCACTGCCATTCAATGTGATCATGGCTGATCATCCCCAATCAGTACCCCATTTCTACCTTCTCCCCATATCCCCTGACTCCACTATCTTTAAGAGCCCTATGCAGCTCTCTCTTGAAAGCATACAGAGAACCTGCCTCCACCGCCCTCTGAGGCAGAGAATTCCACACACTCACAACTCTCTGAGAGAAAGTGCTTCCTCTAAATGGCTTACCCCTTATACTTAAACTGTGGCCCCTGGTTCTGGACTCCCCCAACATCGGGAACATGTTTCCTGCCTCAAGCATGTCCAAACCTTCCAGTGTATCCAAAGATTTGTAGAAAAGGTTACTTCTGGACTAGAATAGAATAGTGGATTGGAGCTCAATTATATTGATGAATCTAAAAAGCTGGAGAATGTTGGAAGAGGGCAAAAGTTCTATTGTTGCACAACCCCGTGAAGCATGAACTTTGAGACACCAGGCTGTCATTTTGTTTAAGCAGCTCAACAAATAAACACATGTGGAAGGGATAGCACCTCTTGCAGGCAGATGACTAGATTTGCCAACTGATATCACATGTGTTAACTCGTCGTCAAAAAAATAAATTCATTCTACAGTGTGGTGGTAGCGACTAGCATATCATTTGGTCAAGCATTCTTCTACGAGTTATCAGCAACAAACAGCAAGGTAAAAATCACTAATGATGTGTTCATCTATACCATCGTACAGCAGTCATGAGGCATCTGCACAGCTTTGGAGCAAACATCTGAAATTGTACGAAAGCAGTTTAAACTCCAAGTATTCGTTAAGACACCTCCATGATATGCAATGGTCAAATTTGAGTTTTAATATGAGGTGGTGCTTAAATATTATAAAAAGACTTTTGTCCATCTCTGAAAATAAAGATGGTATTGGAGAGAGTGAGGACATTTTCGTCAAAGTCTCTCAAAAGAGTAGCCACGACCTTTTGTGATCGCTTCTCCTTATTACCAATTAGCACCAGTGCTGAGTCATTAGCTCCCCACCACTGAAAGACTCCTGTTAGTTATCATCATTTCAGAGGAAATCCTGAAATTACAGATTGAACACTGATTTTCCGGCCCCCCAGTTCCACAGCCTTTCAGGATTATCCCTTTTTTCTGGATGAACAGACGTCACGTGATAATGAAACGACAGTGAACCCCTGACCCGCTAATGGTGCGCGTCTCGAAACTACCATAGAGTGCCAGAAACTTCAATAAAACCAACATAAAATGGAAACTGAATGTGAATGGAATGATCTGCCGATCCATCCAGGACTCGCACAGTCTCCCCAGCCGTCACTCCCGACTCACAACCTGCACCAGCAGGCCCTTCTTCACCCACCGAAAGGACACAGAGTGCGGGAGTAATTCAGCGGGTCGGGATCTCTGGAGAACATGGATAGGCGGCATCGGTACCCTTCCTCAGACTGATTCAATTGGCTGAGTTACTGCAGCACTGTGTGTTTCTGTGCACCCCCTCATTCACAGGAGTGGGCGGGGGAGAGGAGGTGGCAGTGTTGGGGGAGGAGGGAGAGACCCGAAGGTCAGAAACCACGGCTCCCCTCACCACTGCCGCATCCTCCTCCTTCTCCCCTGGAGTCACCGACGTACTCCACCTTGGAAGCGACAGCAGGTGAGAAGGAGGCAATCCCACAGTGACGGAGGGGGCACACTGAAACACAAAGTGACCCAGCCAACTGAATCAGTCTGAGGGTCACTAGCCATGTTCTCCAGAGATCCTGATCCACATAATTACTCCAACACTGTGTCTTTTCGGAGGGGTGAAAAGGTGAAAAGGCTCGCTGGTGCACCGTGCGAGTCGGGTGTGGCATCAGAACCAATGCGTTAAACGAGATGGTACGCGGAGAGGATGGGTCGGCAAGTCTGTCCGCTATATCCAACATCTTTTCAGGGCTCTCGCTTAACTTTTTTTCCCTGTTGCCAGCCAGGCAACCTCGGCAGCTTTTTAGGTTGCCAAATGACAGTTTAGGTGGTCATTAAAGACGGCTTGCATGACCTGTGCGATAATGTGCTCGGACGAAGTGCGTAGTCACCAGTCGGAATTATGGTCAATGACGCATTCACATATTATTTCCGCTTCAAATAAAGTCGCAAACTAAACATATTCACCAATCAAGGCATGATATATACCACAATGACATGCAGCAAAATTACAATACCGTATCTCATCTCTTTTTACACGTTGCAATGAATGCAATTTCTATTATCGCTTTCCACTTCCAAACAAAAATATGGTTATTCAGCGTATGATCAACCTCGGTGAGACCAAGCGTAGGCTTGGCGATCGCTTCGCACAACACCTCCACTCAGTTCACAATAACCAACCTGATCTCCCGGTGGCTCAGCACTTCAACTCCCCCTCCCATTCCGTATCCGACCTTTCTGTCCTGGGCCTCCTCCATGGTCAGAGTGAGGACCACCGGAAATTAGAGGAACAGCACCTCATATTTTACTTGGGTAGTTTACACCCCAGCAGTATGAACATTGGTTTCTCCAATTTCAGGTAGTCCTTGCTTTCTCCCTCCTTCCCCTCCCATTCCCAGCTCTCCCACAGCCTACTGTCTCCGCCTCTTCCTTTCCTTTTCCCGCCCTCCACCCCTCCCAACATCTGTCTGAAGAAGGGTCTCGACCCGAAACGTCACCTATTGGGCAGTTTACACCCCAGCTGTATGAACATTGACCTCCAATTTCAGGTAGTCCCAACTTTCTCCTCCGCTTCCCAGCTCTCCCTCAGCCCACTGTCTCCGCCTCTTCCTTTCTTCCTCCCGCCCCCTCCCCCCCCCCCCCCCCCCCGCACACTCACATCAGTCTGAAGAAGGGTCTCGACCTGAAACGTCGCCTATTTCCTTCGCTCCATAGATGCTGCCTCACCTGCTGAGTTTCTCCAGCATTTTTGTCTACCCATTCACACAAGTTCTGTTATCCCACTTTCCTCACCCACTCCCTGCACATTAGGGGGGGGGGGGGGGGGGGGGGGGGGAGAGAGAGAGAGAGAGACCACTCAGAATTAAACGCTAGGCAAAATGGCATGGCTTCTAGGTTGCCCAGCTGGACTGTAAGTTGCCATTGGCACCCGGGCAACCGCTAATTTCTAGCCCTGCTTTTATAAGGGGATCGTTAAAACGAGGGTTTATTGTATTATCTTTCCGAAACAGTTTGGAGAGATGATTGAGACCATAGTTAATTATTTCACGACGGAGGGACACAACTGGAGCGAGCGATTGCCACTCGCAATACTATCTCTGGCCGCTCAGGGAATTTCAACTCTCATAATTTTATCCGGATTACATAGATGTAGGCGGGCCATCAGATGCCGGAAAATCGGCGCTCAATCTTTACTGATCTTTACTAAACCCTGGGAACTAAACTAATCTTTACTGCCGGTAGCGGCAGTTATGAGCACTGACAAAACAAGTTAGTGCGGCAGGTGGGGGGGGGGGGGGGGGGGGGGGGGTTCATGTGCGGCTGAAATTATGTGGGTTTCGGCCCCAACGTATAATCACTCAAGATGAGCTTGCAGATCTTGCTCTAAGGCTGCTATTTCAAAGGGAGATCAGGAATTTCTGTGTTTTTTGTTTCACTGAAACAAACAAACTGAACAACACAATTTATTCTCATTCTCCATTTGACAGAAAGTGAAACACGAGTCACCAACAAGAAGAGTAACAGCGCAATAGTCAGCGGAAGCCGAGGGTCCACTTCAGGATTGTCCTGAGTGGGTGGGCAGAAACATGTTAAAGACCAGTTCATCCAACCTGAATGAGTATACTTTAGTCCACCCGTTTCATAAAGAAATGCATTGATGGCTGTGTCCCAACAAAGAGAATTAGGTCTATCAAAACCAGAAACCTTGGAAGAACAGGAACATTCACTTTCTGCTAAAGTCCAGTTCCAAGGCTCCTAAGAATAATCCCACATTATACAAGAAGGCAGTGTGATCTCAGGAATGCAAAGCAAGTCTTCCAAATCAAGCAGGAGGCACCGTTTAATCAAGTGGATGCCAAGTAACTATGTCGGGGCCTGAATACCACCGGGCTACATGCCATAGACGGGGAAAAACTGTGGCAACAAACCATCTCTACCGAACAAGCTTAATGCCTTTTACACGAATTTGAACAGGTAATCAAAGCTTGACCTAGATGCATCCCTCTTACCCCACAGGCTCTCTCCCATTCATCTTAGTGGCAAAAGTCATATGTTTTCACAAAGGTAAACTCTCTAAGAGGTCCAGTTCAGATGGAGTTCCTGAACAGGTTCTGAAATCATGCACTGACCAGCTGACCTCAGAATTGGTCATAACATTTCCTCCACTTGTCACTCAACACTCAAGCTGTACGCTTGTTACTGTGCGGCCAAGTACAATGCCAATTTGATCTTTCAGTTCACCGATGAAACCACTGTTGTCAGCTGCTACAGTAAATGGATGAAAAACCTAGTGTTACAGTAGCAGAACAATAACTTAGTCCTGAGGAAGATGATAGAATTGGCTGTTGATCTAATAAAGCAAGAGAGTGAACACAATCCTGTCCTCCCAACGGGGCTGCTTAGGAATGATTGACAGATTCAAGTTGTGAGGTATCCTTATCATTAGCTACCAAACCAGTTCCCATCATGCTGATGTGGTGATCAAGAAAGGGCACCAATATATTTTTCTTGAGTCTCCGAAAAGATTCAGCGCAATCTCTCAAACATCTGCTACAGAAACTACTCCGACAGTCTGCACATCAGCTTGGTATGGCAACTGCTCCTCTCTTGACCGCCTGAACCTGCAGAGTGTGGTGAACATAGCCCAGTCCAACAGTGGCTCTTCGCCTCCTTCCATTCAGTCCATCTTCAGGGTGCTTTGCATCAGGAAGACAGAATATATTGTAAAGGATGCCTATCACCCTGGCATCACGAAAGCCCAGACTAAAGAACAGCTTCTTCCCCATTGCATGGACACCTGAAGCAATCACCTTGTTCACATCCCATTCCTAAAGGTGTTGCCACGTACTCTTAACTCTACCTCATTCCATTTTTCCGTCAATGTACTTTAATAATTTTTGCACGACAATCTTGTACCATTCTTCCGTTTTGCACCCGCTGTTGTAATTATTGTTGTATTTGTCGTGACTGTATGCATACTGTTTACTCAGTGACCTTGATGTGAACAAGGAATTTAATTGCACCCTAATGTAAAACTAATCCGATTCTGATTAGGGTTAGCTGCAGGTGTCAGTATACAAAATATGCAGGCAAGATACAGTTATCAGTGGATCTGAACAAGCCTGGATTTACAATTCAGATCAAGCCATGAAATTAGCAGATCCCAACTGCAATAGCATTCTTGCTCTGGTTGACCACATTGTGCTTGTATGCTGGGCATGCAAGTCAAGCGTGATTCAGTTACTGAGCCCTGTATGACAAAGCTGTGTTCATTTCTTACAAAGATGTGGTTATGCTAAAAAAGGTAATTTAGAAGAGTTTAAAGATACAGGCCCTTTGGCCCATCGAGTCCACACCCACCAGCGATCTCCGCACACTAACACTATCTATCCTACATGCTAGGGACAATTTGCAATTTTAACAAGCCAATTACAAACCCGTACGTCTTTTGAATGTGTGAGGAAACTGGAGCTTCCGTAGAAAACCCACGCAGGTCACGGGGAGAACGTACACACTCCATTCAGGATTGAACCCGGGACTCTGGGACTGCAAGACACAACTCTATCACTGCGTCACCGTGCCGCCTGCTAATTAATTGTAGAACAACCACTTGGGTGCTTAGAAAGATGTAAAATGGATTATATAAATACAAATATTTTTATATATATCTATACATAACTAAAGCTCTGATCTTGTTATCTTCCGGTAGCGCGGTCATTCTATTTGCGCAAAAATGTTACGCGATAGCACTACGATTTTTCGCCAGCTTACTCACCGTTCTCCTGCGCTGCGATTGCACCAAGTTACGTTCTGATCGGTGGTCTAATGTAAAAGTTAGCGAGGTTTAAAAATCTTAAAAACCGCGCATGCGCAGATTGATTTCCTCTCCTGTCGTTCAGCGCCGCGTGGATTGGTCTTTTCTCCTGTCACTATACATAACAGGAGTTAACATTGAGACCCTCCTGATGGTCCGCCCTTTCCTGCGCCATTGCATCTTTACCGGAGCGGTGGATGACCGGCGGAGGTTTACAACCAGACACAATTTTCGGAGGGAATAGAAACGGCGCGGTACGGGAAATGCGGAGAATCTGATCTCGGTGGAGGAGTACGACCAGCGACCAGCAAACCAGCGATCAGGCCTCCCGTGTGACTGGGACCAAATGGGTCCCACTTAGTCTAGTATATATATATATACACTTATAAAACTCTCATCTTGTCCTCTTCCAGTTTGCGTTGTTTTTACAAAAACAGTACCTGATAGCGCTTCGATTTTTCGCCACCTTACTCGCCATTACCCAGTGCTGCAAGTGCAACAAGGTTTGTTCTGATCGGTGGAATAGTACAAAAGTTATGAAGGTTTAAAAATCGTAAACAGCGCCCCTTCCGGCACCTGCTGTCAATCACAGGCGGCAAGGAGAATAAAGCTGAAGGAGCGGAGTGAGAGGAGTGTGTTGAGCGAGTGCAGAGTGCGTGACGTGAGCAGCGTGCGGAGTGAGCACGTGCGGGTGGCTTCTGCGGCGACCAGCACGACAAGCCGGGAGCCACCGAGTGGAACCGGGAGCCACTGAGTGGAACCGGGAGCCACTGAGTGGAACCGGGAGCCACTGAGTGAGGCCGAAATCTGAAGGTACGGGGTGAGCAGAGCGCGGGTTGAGCAGAGTGTAAGCTGCATCCGCGGCAACCACAACCCCCCCCCGCCCCGCCCACACACCTCTCCCTCTCCACCCCCCATCCACACCCCTCCCTCTCCCCCCGCCACGGCAGTGCTGCCACCACAGGCCCCCGACAGGACCCTGAGGCCGTCCCCCACCCCCGGGTGCAGGATGTTCCCCCCTCTCCCACCGGCCGCCCGACAGCCTCCGCCTGAAGAACGCAAGAGACGCAACATACACACCTCCCCTCCCACACCCCTCACTATCTGCCTGTTCGTGCCCTACCAAACTTATTTCCACATACCGCAACTCCATCCTATCCCCCCCTGGTTAAATCGCTCCCTACCTATGTTCAAGACACCTCACATGCTCTCCGTCGTCTCCAGGAATTCCGTTCTCTGGGCCCCCATCCCCTCTTCTTCACCATGGACGTCCAGTCACTCAACACCTCCAACCCCCACCAGGAGGGTCTCAATGCCCTCTGTTTCTTCCTCGACCGGAGAACTAACCAATCCCCGTCTTCTGATACTCTCCTCCGCTGGTCCTTACCCTTAATAACTTTTCATTTGACTCCTCCCATTTCCTCCAAATACAAGGCGTAGCTATGGGCATGCGCATGGGCCTTAGCTATGCCTGCCTTTTTGTAGGGTACGTCGAACAATCCTTGTTCGAGACGTATCAGGGCCCCATCCCCGAACGCTACCTCCGTTACATCGATGACTGCATTGGTGCTACCTCCTGCACCCACACAACTTACTGACTTCATCCAATTCACCACTAACTTCCATCCAGCACTCAAATACACCTGGACCATTTCCAACATTTCCCTACATTTCTGAACCTCACTATCTGCATCGCAGGTGATAGACTTCTGACCGACATCCACTATAAACCCACTGACTCCCATGACTATCTGGAAGGACTACCTGTAAGAACTCCATCCCCTACTCGAAAGTCCTCTGGCTACACCGCATCTGCTCCCGGGATGAGGTGTTCCACACCAGGTCATTGCAGATGTCCTCATTCTTCAGGGAACAAGGGTTCCCCTCTTCTACCATAGATAAGGCACTCACCAGGGTTTCTTCGATACCCCGTGACACTGCTCTCTCTCCCATCCCCCCACTTCCACCCTACCAGCCGTCACGTACAACAAATAATCCTCCGTCATTTTCGCCACCTCCAACATGACTCCAACACTTGTCACATCTTCCCATCTCCCCCCCCTGTCCGCTTTCCGCAGAGACCGCTCCCTCCATAACTCCCTTGTCCATTCATCCCTTCCCACCCAAACCACCCCCTCTCCGGGCACTTTCCCTTGCAACCACAAGAAATGCTACACTTGTCGCTTTACCTTTCCCCCTTGACTTCATCCAAGGAACCAAGCAGTTTTCCAGGTGCGACAGAGGTTCACCTGCACCTCCTCCAACCTCATCTGTTGCATCCGCTGCTCTAGATGTCAGCTGATCTACATCGGTGAGACCAAGCGTAGGCTTGGCGATCACTTCGCCGAACACCTCCGCTCGGTCCGCAATAACCAACCTGATCTCCAGGTGGCTCAGCACTTTAACTCCTCCTCCCATTCCGTATCCGACCTTTCTGTCCTGGGCCACCTCCATGGTCAGAGTGAGGACCACCGGAAATTGGAGGAGCAGCACCTCATATTTTGCTTGGGCAGTTTGTACTCCAGCGGTATGAACATTGACGTCTCTAACTTTAGATAGCCCTTGCTTTCTCTCTCCATCCCCTTCCCAGTTCTTCCCCTAGTCTTACTGTCTCTGCCTACATTCTATCTTTGTCCCGCCCTCTCACGACATCAGTCTGAAGAAGGGTCTCGACCCGAAACGTTGCCCATTCCTTCTCTCCAGAGATGCTGCCTCACCCGCTGAGTTACTCCAGCATTTTGTGTCTATCTCCTAGATTCCTCCTCTCTTAACAGCAGGTACTGTTTGGAATGTACAGTGAAAGGATGCCAGTATCTTGGCCAGTATTTAGATCCCAACTGATATCTTTAAAAGAGGTCATCATCACATTGCAGCTTTACACATCTGTGGGTCACCAACATGCAAAATATGATTTAAAGCATGGAATTAAGCCCTTTGTCCCACTGAATCCACGCTGACCATCAACCAAGCATTTACACTCTCCTACATCAATCCTGTTATATTCCCCATATTCTCATCAACTCTTTGTTCACCTACACACACTAGGGACAATATACAGCGGTCAATCAATCTATCAGCCCCGCGCATCTTTGGGACGTGGGGGGAAACTGGAGAACCCAAAGGAAACCCACACATTCACATGGTGAACACGCAAACAGCACACAGACAAAGACACTGATTGTGCCTTTGGTTCTGCGAGGCAGCAGCTCCACTAGCTAAGCCACTGTGTTGCCAAATTGGCTGCCAAATTTCCCAGATTAACACAATGGCTACATTTCAAAGGAACTTCATTCCCGCTAAAGCACCTTGGGATATCCTGAAAGGTTTTTAAACAGCATGACATTAAAGCAAACCCAACAATTTAAAAATATAAATACGCTCAAAGAACAAAACGATCGCAAGTAATTCCCCCATCAGTCGTGATGACATCCAGAAATCTGCAAGAACTTCATAAACTGCATGCAGCCGAGGTGCTCCTCATGAGAAGAGATTTTCATCTTCTACCTACTACTTGAAAATCGTTGCTTATCACAACCTGCTGCACTATACTTAATGTGTCTTTAAACACATACTTACAATTTTGCCAACGGTGAATGGGAAAAGCATCACATATAATGGAAATGCAAGAGACTGCAATTGTTATAATTTGGAACAAAAATACCTCTGCTGCAGGAGCATCACATGTGGAGTAAAAGGGATAAACAATGTTTCAGGTCAAGGCTTGCATCAGGACTCGTGTCATATCCTGATACAGAGTCTCAGCTTGAAACATCGACCATCTACCTCTCTGCCTCCCCAGATGCTGCTCGATCCACTGAGTTCCTGCAGGTTTTTTTTTTTATGCGTCAGATATCATCTTGTTTTGTGTCATTTTTCCACACAGTTATAGTTACGATATAAGTTTAACATAGGCAAAGCTTATAAAAATTAATATAAACTCTGAACATTCTTTTTTTTACTGTCCGATTCAAATAAGGGTCCAACTCATAACACACTAAATATCTACATATCTATTATGGCTCAAGCCCCAAGAATTAATATTAAAATTAAGATAAATGTCATTGTTGCAGCTCATATTATCACTGGAATTACGATAGAATATTAACCCTTAATAAAGAAATGCGAATACCATTTTTCCTGCATCTCCCCTAAATATTTGGTTTGGCAATCAACTTACATTCAACATGAATAGAAACATTGGAAATGCCCTAATCGGACCAATTTATCGGAAAGTGCATTCCCTCATGCGATTTGAAATCATCCATGGGCAGTGTGGAGGTGTTTAAAGATAGAAGGATGCTCAAAAAAGCAACAACTCAGACGTCAAGAACCCTTCTCATTTGAGTAGCTAGAAATTGCACCTATTGCGATAAATACGCCTTAGCCTTCACAGAATAGGAAATTATGCTTCTCCACAGGAACTATTCTGGGAAGCGTTGGTGTGGGCGGATAGACTGGGTGATAATTGGCGATGAGGTTATTGCGGTGCCATCTATTTACACCGCAGGCAATGATAACACCATTTAATGGACAGAACAAGAGGACAAGAAAGAGGCGACATAACAGAACAAGAGAGCCGACAGCACACCTCCCCTGTCTCACCTCCCGTCCCTAATCGGGAGAAAACCAGAAGGTTTTGCGAGGGTTCAGGATTTAGGGGTGACACCATAACACTGACAGCTCAGCGTCCTGAGTAGCGGTATCCACACCGCAGGGCATAGAAGGGGTGGAGACAACTGTCAAACGCCGAACCCCGCAACCCCCTGCCTACCCACCCAAGGGGGGGGGTGTCACTGAGAGCGGGGCCCGAGCATAACCACCCGCCACCGGCCATAATCATCCAATACTCACATTCCTCCAGCTCGTCCTGGGAGTCCTCGTAATACAAAGAAAGACCTATGAAGAGAACAACTTGTAAATTCAGAAAGGTGGTTTAAAACCCGCGGATAAAGAGTATGAAAGAGCCGCTAGCTGAGAGAGAACTCACATACCCGCCATCTTGGACGGAGGTGGGGGAGGGGAGAGATGGCCAATCACTTCCGCAATTAAACCACCGAATAAATAAATATGCCCCGTGCCGCCGAGCGACTAGTCGCAGCCGCCAATGGAGTAAGTGGCCAGAAATAAAATTAAAGCCCGGTAGAATTATTTTCAAATATAGTCCGGTGATGACGTACTCAACGGTTTCCCCAGGGGTTTTATCGAAGCTGGAATTATTATTTTTTAACAGGCGGCGGTAATTTTACACGTAGGTCCGTATAGAAACCTTTCTAATGGCACTTGGTGGAATTAAAACATTGTGGAAGAGTTTGCTGGGTCAACTGACCGGGTCACGTGACGGCGTTGGCAAGATGGCGGCGGCGGCCCTGCTGCTGAGGGGAGAGTTGGTCGCGGTCTAGAGCGGCTCCACATCCACTCACTTCGCCGCCTCTCGCCCAGCTGCGGCCCCTCTCTTGTCCCCCTGGGATCGAATTACTCTCCTCCTTTCGTTTTAAAGGAAACCATTGATGCCAGTTCTGTTCGTGTTCGTGTTCTGATTTGCGGGATGTGTGTGGGCTGCTGAAGAATCCAAGCTCCACCATGGCTTTGAGGGAGCTGAAAGTTTGCCTGCTCGGGGTAAGTGTCGCCAGGTTTACACGTTGTTTTCTAGGAGGATTGAACTCGGTCATGGTTTGTTCCGAAGAGAGACACGCACACACACACACACACACACACAAAACTGGAGTAACTCAGCGAGTCGGGCAGCGTCTCTGGAGGAAAGAAAAAGATGACGTTTCGGGTCGAGACCCTTCTCGCTCGTTGTCGAGTAGTTGTCGAGTTTTACGTTTATTGGCAATTGCCAGCAATGATGACTATGCGGCTGATTGTTTTATCACGTTGTTAACTTTTGCAAATGAGCCAAATATGCAAGAAATCTGAAACAATGACAAAAACTGGAAATGTAAAGATGAAACAATGACATAACTAAACATGTAGAGCGGATATCTGCCACTCTGCGCCTTTAAAGAGCAAACTAAGCGAACCGGTTGGGCAATCGATGTATTTATCTTTTTAAGAACGGAAGCTTTACAACATCTGTGCTTAGGGAACGGTGCTTTCAGCCACCAACCTAAGAATGTTACATCAGAAATACGTCTTGAATATTAACCATGCAATATGTGTAGAATAATATCCGTTAAAGGAATACTTTTCTATCTTTGTCCCGCCCCCTCCCCTGACATCAGTCTGAAGAAGGGTTTCGACCCGAAACGTCTCCCATTCCTTCTCTCCAGAGATGCTGCCTCACCCGCTGAGTTACTCCAGCATTTTGTGTCTACAAAGGAATACTTTGCCTACATTGTAATTATTTGTTTGTTGTTATTTTGTTCAAATTGAGATCTGATGTTGTTTAATCAGTAATGTTCACGGGTCTAAGAATCAAAGAATAATTTAAACAACTGAGATTCTTACATAAATATTTCGAGAATGATTTAAAAAATATTGTCATTAGTGATAGTTTGGTTTTTTGTTGTGGTCACACCTTTCTATGATCTAAAGATTCAACCAGGGAGATGGATAAGGAAATGTGAATTTTGGGAACATGTTTTAGCCATTCTGCTGTGCAGACAAAAAATATAGTGATTCCTGTCGGTGGGGGGAGGGGGGGGGGGGGGGGGGAGAAACAAGATTTTTTTTGTACAAAATGTCAATACTGGTGACTTATGTAGATCCTTCATAAGTTATGGGTAGACACAAAATGCTGGAATAACTCAGCCGGTGAGGCAGCATCTCAGGAGAAGAGGAATGGGCAAAGTTTCGGGTCAAGACCCTTTGCATTTCAATAAGTTATTGTACTTTGTAAATTGAAATGCAACAAACTTAGTTATTTTGGTCTCCTTCTAACTTTGGTACAAATAGTTATTAACTGTTTTTGTGTCATACTATTTCAATATCACTGGGGAGTTGTGTAATGCATTTATCCAGCACTCTTTGGTATACATTTTAATACAAAATGTATACTAGCTCTATAGCCATGAATGTTTGTGGAGTTGTACTTTTTCTGAAGAAAATTGCATAGCCTTGTAGCCTGTTTATATATGCAACCTAATAAACATAGAGAACAATTTTTGTACTGTGGTGAAAAATGAGTCTGTTCATTTTAGTAATCACAATTGAAATTTTTTTTTTTAATGTTCAAGCTAGAGCAGTTAATAGACAAAATATATTTGTACAATTGCTCGTTGCATCTCCAAGATTAAATATTCTTAAATTTAAATGGGTTTAGTTTAAGAGTTTGCTTGAATTGCATAGAGGAGAGTTATCAGCAGTCGTGTCTAACTTTGTTGAAGCATATCTTTATAGCTGTCTTTAGAGTTGTGTGTGACAATTCATTCATTTTTATTCTGGGAATGAGGATGCTGTCTATTGAAGAGAGTGAATAAAATTTAGTCAATGGTTTAAAAGACCAAGTGATCTAATTTAAGACAAACAATGCAGGGATAGCTCAGCAAGAACTTATTTTTCTGGCTGCTGAATTTCGACCAGCCAGGACATGGTCTCGGGGCAAGGGATAATCAATGAGACCCAAGAAGGCAGTCGATGGACTTTATTAAGAACATAGAACAAAAGATTCCTGAAAATCAAAAATGTCAAAATGGGAAAAACTTGCGAAGAATTGCATATCTCCATTGAATGGTTGATTAGCCTCTATTTTAAGATCTAGCACCAAGTAATAGAATTTAGATGATTTCACACCTCAATCTCAAGTCAACTAATACATTTTCTAAAATTAAAACAGTCACGTTCCAATAAATTATACCTCCAAAAAAAATTATCATAACAAATGATCTGTTCTTTATTAACTGATGGACCTTGGCTGCACAAGCAGATTGCCATTTGCTATATTATAATAGTTAAATGTAAAACATTTTATGCGTATAAAACTCTGGGATGTACAGAGTTTGTTACTGTACAAACGAGTCTTATTTCCAACATTATTTTTTACAATCTGCTTGCGATTTATGGAATCGTAGATATGCAGCTCATTCCACATACCCTGCACCCTCTGGAAAAGCTGATCTCTTTTAAATTTCGCCCCGTCCACCTTAAACCTAAGCCCTCTAGGGTTAGACACCCCCCGCCCTTGAAAAAAGACTGACTATCTACCCCTACTATGTATGTCCTTCATAATTTTATAAAGTTAAATTAGGTCAATCCATAGCTGCCTTGCCTACCTGTGCAAATAAAACCAGCCTATCCGATCTCTCCTTGAAGCCATTCCAGGTCACATCCTGCTTATTCTTTCTGAACTCTTTCTAATGCTACCACATCCTTCCTGTGGCAACCAGAACTTTACACAATATTCCAAGTGCAGTTTAACAAATGTTTTGTGCAGCCGCAACATGATAACCCAGCTGGGACCTTGGCTTGTGAAGTCGAGCATGTCAAATGCTGCATTCACTATCCTACCGCCTTTGTTACCACTTTCAGGAGCCTATGCTCTCTCGCTCTCTCTCTGTGCTACTTTTCACGATATACAGTGCCCTCCATATTGTTTGGGACAAAGACCAATCATTTATTTATTTGCATCTGTACTCCACAATTTGCTGTAGAATGAACCGCCAGCCAATGAGTTTTGAGACATTTGTTTGAATTTGAGCACATAGGATGTGTCTGTACACTTCTGCAGGCAGTGGTCATTGACAAACCCACACCTGACTCCTGGAGAGTGTTTCTGATCTGCCGGACAGGTGTTTGGAGATTTTTCTTTATTATAGAGAGAATTATTCTTTCATCAGCTGTGGAGGTCTTCCTTGACCTGTCAGTCCCTTTGTGATTAGTAAGCTCATCAGTGCTCTTCTTAACAATGTTCCAAACAGTTCACTTTGGTAAGCCTAAGGTTTGGCTGATGTCTCCAACAGTTTTATTCTTGTTTCTCAGTCTCATAATGGCTTCATTGGCACAACGTTGGTCCTCATATTGATAAACAGCAATAAAAGTTTCCAAACGTGATGGAAAGACTGGAGGAAAGACTAGGTGCTGAGAGCTCTCTTATAACTGCATAAGGAGGCAATTAAACACACCTGAGCAATTACCAACACCTGTGACGCCATGTGTGCCAAACATTATGGAACCCTGAAATGAGGGGACTATGTATAAACGCAGCTGTAATTTCTACATGGTGAAACCAAAGTGTATACAAATGGCTTTTAATAAAATCTGACAATGTACACTTTAACCACATGTGATTTTTTTTCTATTACAAATCTCAAATTGTGGAGTACAGAGGCAAATAAAGAAATGATTGGTCTTTGTCCCAAACATTATGGAGGGCATTGTATACCTCTTCCCTTAATTCTGTCCAAAGACCTTGACAGTCCTTTCAGATGAGGCAGAGTTGCACTTATCTACTGTATCTGCTGTTTTAGGTGTGGATTCCTATATATCGGCGAGACCAAGCGCAGGTTTGGCGATCGTTTCACTAAATACCTCAGTCCACCTAGGCATACGTGATCTCCCAGTTGCTAAACACTTTGACTCCCCCTCCCATTCCCACACTGACCTTTCTGTCCTGGGCCGCCTCATTGTCGCTTTCCACTCAGCTAACAATGATCCATTCTACATTTCCTTGATCATCGTCTGCTCTGTTCTGCCATTTTTACACCATACCCTTCCACATATCTCTAGTCTCCCTCTCCCCTGTCTCTCAGTCCGAAGAAGGGTCTCGACCCAGAACGTCACCCACCCCTTCTCTCCAGAGATGCTGCCTGTCCCGCTGAGTTACTCCAGCATTTTGTGTCTATCTGTTTACCTTTTTTGTGTTTCATCATTGGTTGCCTTATTTATGGGTATTAATGTGTTGAAGGCAGTTTAGAGAAGGTTTACTTGGCATGAGATGGACACAAATTGCTGGAGTAACTCAGTAGGTCAAGCATCATCACTGGGGAAAATGGCTAGGTGACAATTTGGGTCTGGATCCTTCTTCAGACTAATACTTGGCATGGACAAGTTGTATTTTAAGAAAATGTTGCGCTGGCCACACTTGTGCTTTAGAGGGAATTTGACTCAAACACAAGACCCTGAGGGGTTTTGACAGGGTGGATGGAGGTGGTTAGGATGTTCCTGCCTGTGGGAGAAACCAGAATTTTAAAAATAAATAATGGATCACCAATTTTAAGATGAAGGAGGCGAAATTTTTCCTGGGAGTTGTCAGTTTTTCGAACACCCTCCCTGGAAGTCAACAGTAGCAGTCTTTAGATGTCTTCAAGGTGGAGGTAGGTGCACAATGTGCACATGGAAACATTGCCACAAAGGTTGACAATGTGAAGTTGAGATTAAAATCAATCAGCCGTGATTTTTTACAGTGGTGAAGCAGGCTTGAGGTGCCTAATAACCTGTCCCTGATTTTACTTTGTTAACATGACAGTCATTGGGGAATAATATTAGATGCCTTTGTCTGGTTAGCTCAAGAAACAATAATCAACCATTACCATTTGTTCCATTTCGGTTACCATTTTCCATCTTGTTCCAAGGACTTCAGTTATACAGGTCATTTTACTCGGCATCGCCACATTTTTTCTCATTGGTCTTCATAAAGTTCAATGCAACTTTAGTTAAATTTAAATTGTGTGTAACAATCTATGTTACTTTGTTTTAATTCATGCACATTTGTCCAAAGTGATGATTTTCCCCCGTCTCACATGCTTGCTCATTAGTAATTGTTGGGTTTATCCTTGCATTCTTTTTTGAGGATGTAATAGTCACCATTCTTTAGTATTTTGACATAGCCCTGGTGAAGGAGGACAATTATGGTCAGAACTCACACAATTTGCATCTTTCCCTCGGGTACCTAGAATGCATCATGTCAAGAATTGGTGACATCCTAGTGCTGCCATTTTTTTAAACATTACATATTTCTGATTTTCAGTTTGTAGCATATTAGTAAATTGGATTAGTAAGTATGCAGATGATCCTAAGATAGGTGGTGTTGTGGATAATGAAGTAGATTTTCAAAATCTACAGAGAGATTTAGGCCATTTGGAAGAGTGGGCTGAAAGATGGCAGATGGAGTTTAATGCTGATAAGTGTGAGGTGCTACATCTTGGCAGGACATATCAAAATAGGACGTACATGGTAAATGGTAGCGAATTGAGGAATGCAGTTGAACAGAGGGATCTATGAATAACTGCATAGTTCCCTGAAGGTGGAATCTCATGTCGATAGGGTGGTAAAGAAAGCTTTTGGTGTGCTGGCCTTCATAAATCAGAGCATTGAGTATAGAAGTTGGGATGTAATGTTAAAATTATACAAGCCATTGGTGAGGCCAATTCTGGAGTATGGTGTACAATTTTGTTCGCCTAATTATAGGAAGGATGTCAACAAAATAGAGAGAGTACAGAGGAGATTTATTAGAATGTTGCCTGGGTTTCAGCAACTAAGATACAGAGAAAGGTTGAACAAGTTAGGTCTTTATTCTTTGGAGCGCAGAAGGTTAAGGGGGGATGTGATAGAGGTCTTTAAAATGATGAGAGGGATAGACAGAGTTGACGTGGATAAGCTTTTCCCATTGAGAGTAGGGAAGATTCAAACAAGAGGACATGACTTGAGAATTAAGGGACAGAAGTTTAGGGGTAATACGAGGGGGAACTTCTTTACTCAGAGTGGTAGCTGTGTGGAATGAGCTTCCAGTGGAAGTGGTGGAGGCAGGTTCGATTTTATCATTTAAAAATAAATTGGATAGGTATATGGATGGGAAAGGAATGGAGGGTTATGGTCTGAGTGCAGGTAGATGGGACTAGGGGAAAATAAGTGTTCGGCACGGACATGAAAGGCCGAGATGGCCTGTTTCTGTGCTGTAATTGTTATATAGTTATATGGTTATATCTGTCACTTTACACCTACCCTACCTATTCACTGTAATCTGAGTAGCAATTCCCTTTGTAAAAGCATGCAAGGTATTCAATTTTAGTATTCCCAAGAATATATTGCATTTGTTGTCTCTCAATCAGCTGTAACCATCGTGCTAAATCTTTGAAGTACTGGTTACGTTTGCTATCAGTGGGCTCACGTGCTCTCTTTGGCCCCTCGTATTTCCTTCTTCACTTTACCTCTTTTTCTGTGTCATATTCTCCTTCTTCATCCCGTTAGCTCTGGTTTTGTGCTACTTTGTGCTCTTGTTGAAATGTACTTCAGATGTCCATGAACCATTTTATTAATGGCCACTCATTTGTAGATTCCAGTTTTGCCTGGCAAATGTCAGTCTAAGTTTACCATGTCCAGATCAGTGAAATTATTCCCCTTCGATTTAATTATGTGAATTTTCATTGTACTTCTCTGTTGATAATGTAACCCTTATCACAAAGGTATTCTTTGTATTCCCCCACTGAAGCTTGATCCAGGAACCAAATCCAGCATGGTGCTGGGCTATAATTATTCAAAAAAGATCTCTTGAATATATTATAAATTCTTCCTGTTTTATCTTTACACTTTTATCACCTGATATTAGGATTGTCACCACTCATTCTTATCCCTAACTGAAAAAATGTTCCTCACTAATCTTCCCAGAAATTGATGGCCTGATAATCCAATTAGTACAATACAACTTTAGTGTTCTAGTTCTAACCATATAAATTCTACACTTGATAATTTGGATTTAACCAGCTCAACAGCATTTCATAGAAACATAGAAATTAGGTGCAGGAGTAGGCCATTCGGCCCTTCGAGCCTGCACCGCCATTCAATATGATCATGGCTGATCATCCAACTCAGTATCCCGTACCTGCCTTCTCTCCAGTACCAGTACCAGTACTGCTTAATCATCTCCTTTTCTACCTTGTGTTCTTTGTATCCAGATGTAATACCAAGGCTTGCCTTTTTTGGATATGATCTCTATTATTACTACAACATAATATCCCCACATGGTTACTTCCACTAAAATTCACAGTTATTGATTTTGTTTGGAATTTAGACTTGAAACCTTCCCTGTGTTCAAAATATATGTATTTACAATGCATTGAAAGCAAGCAATACTGATTTTTTTTTTGTGGATATTAAAATATGTTGAAAACTGGACAATGAGTGTCATCAGAGTATCACAGTTTGAAGAGATACTTCTGTCTAAACTTTTCTTGAAATTGGAGTATTCTGCCACGAGCTCATTTTGTTGTCAGCCATTGTAAAGTTTCTCACATGTAGGTTCCACATGCATTATCACTAGATCACTACCACCCTATCAGATGTTGCATCTTGACTTCCTGTCATATTAATTTAAAACTTTTGTATGCAAAATGGAAACATACGAGATAAATGATAATGCTGCATATTTTTCCATTCTTCATTCACATCCATCAGCATGCCTACTTGAATGGAATAAAATCTGTTTACATGTGCATAATCAATAGCAAATGTATTTTCACCCCAATGGATTCTGGCAAGCTCTGCTTGTGGTGCAGCAATATGGTTTATTGAACAGGTGCAAACGTAACATGGGTGCATACCTTCTATTGATCTAAATGAAGAGATTTTGCATGTGTTTTAGTGCTTATGATTAGGATAGCAATATATTCATCAATCTATCACAGTAGCAATTGATTTTAATGTAGTCAATCTGTTACTTTTAGTTATTATATAATGTATATAAAATTAATTGGTGTTGGCTTTAGATGTTTTTTGCCTGCTATAATTAAGGCAGTTAGTTAGTTTGCACCGAAGGAAAATACAAAAAACTGGAGTAACTCAGCGGGTCAGACAGCATCTCTGGAGAAAAGGAATAGGTGACATTTCGGGTCGACAAAGGGTCTCAATCTGAGATGTCACCTATTCCTTTTCTCAAGAGATGCTGTCTGACCTGCTGAGTTTCTCCAGCCTTTTGTGTCTATCAATCAGTTAATTTGTTGCTTTGTGTGATTATTAAATTGTACATCATGCAGAAATAATACTAATTGCTTTACCTGCTGCTGCTGCTGCTGGACATCAGTTGTAGCCAAGCATTTAATTGTTGATTGCTTTTGTAACCTCTGAGCTCATTGGGGTTGGATGGAGCGAACTGCACGTAGGGGAAGAGGTCTCGCCAACAACAGGGTTTTGCAAAGTGAGAGCCTACAATAGTGACATCTCGAGCATCTTGCAACTGGGGAAAAGCCATTCATTGACTGCAGAGCAGTTACATTACTGCACTTGCAATTTTTCTTGATTGGCTAAAGAGGCCTAGAGCAGCAGCTAGAATGACAGTGGTGGCTGTGGCAATAGGTAAAGGATATGTGCTTCCTGCTATATTTCAAACCATTGTTACCACTGAAGTTTTATCAGGCACACAATACAGTTTTGCCTGTGTCCAATCCATGTCAGTTACCACCCCACTCCACCCAACTCCCAACCCATCCATGTGCACCGAAATTTAGCCAAGCCTAGTTGTATAGAATGCAGTCATAGTTGAATTTAGATGTCCAAAATTTCCATCTTTGGTATCAATATTAATTGATATCTTCTGTTTTGTCACTTTTGTTATAGTCTTTTTCAGCTGAACTATGATTTTTCTCATTTTAATCTCCTGTCTTCTACCTCGTCACAGACCACCCCTTATTCTCTTCTCCCAGCATTCAACTACTCCCTATACCCCTCATAAGTTTCTCATTGTAATGTCAATTTTCTAACTTTGGCCAGTTTATAAAAACTGAGCAAAATCTAATTGATCATATTTCAATTATTCTGAAATATTTAATCAGAATGCATCTAAACTACTGCACTAGAGAGAGAAGTTGATCTAGTTAATCTAATTGGATACCAACCTGTATCCTTAGTACATCTGAGGTTTTGGCATTAATGTACAAAAGTAAGATGCAGCTGTATATTTTGTCGCAATGTTACAGTACTAAGCAGACGTTGACCGCAATCTTTATTTGAGATTAACAGGATTGAGAATCGTACTGAATCTCTCTTGCTCCACATTGACTGAAATCTTACATCCACTAATGAAGCTAGTTTTGTAGACAAGCGGTTTAATTGAGGTTTGTGGTCAAGTGCTTGGTAGCTTGTGCGTGCATTCATTCATTACCTGCCAGTGTGAAGTATTTGCTTCAGAAGTGTAACTTATGAGAATGAAATATTGCTACATTTAAGTGATGTATAATTATTATCATTTCCTTCACTTGGGACATGAACAGTGCATATTCTTGCAGATTTAATAAGTCCACAATTCATACATCAGCAAATGAATTAAAGGTGTTGGTGCTCAACTTGTGTAGGTACGCTGCAGGGATTTGTATTTTCATTCATTTGAATGTTACCAATACCTATTTTAGTAGACAGCTTGCATTGGGACATGGAGAAAAAAGGAGCTGCAGATAACTGGAATCCAGAGCAAAACAAAGTGCTGGAATAAGACATGGAGTCAGGCAGCATATCTGGAAGACATGGATAGGTGATGTTTCAGATAGAGTAAGAATCCCAACCTGAAATGTCGCTTATCCAGCATCCATTGATGCTGCCTGACCTGATGAGTTACTCCCGCACCACGTATTTTGTTGAAGCATAACATGTTCAGTCACCTGGCAAATTTTTGTGTGTGTGTGTCATTGCAAGTGACTTGAATGCACAGCGTGTGGTGTAAATCTGAGCCATGTTCTGCTTTACTCCTGATCTATACAGGGATAATAAAAATTGGTTCCTGTTGCTCAGAAAGTGGATTGAAGATCAACAACTAGCTGTTGGAAAATCTGCTGAAGTAGGCATTGCCTCGGACTACTAGCCAGCCAGAATTGTCCTGATGATCTCCAGGAATTAGAGCAAGTCAAGTCAGGTTTATTCGTCACATACACATACGAGATGTGCAGTGAAATGAAAGTGGCAATGCTCGCGGACTTTGTGCAAAAAGACAAACAAACAAACTATGAATACAATCATAAACACACACATATTCTTTTACATATTAATTATTGGAAGGAAAAACGTTCAGTAAAGTTAGTCCCTGGTGAGATAGGAGTTTACAGTCCGAATGGCCTCTGGGAAGAAACTCCTTCTCAACCTCTCCATTCTCACAGCATGGCAACGGAGGCGTTTGCCTGGCCGTAGCAGCTGGAACAGTCCGTTGCAGGGGTGGAAGGGGTCTCCCATGATTTTATTTGCTCTGGAGTTGCACCTCCTGTTGTATAGTTCCTGCAGGGGGGCGAGTGAAGTTCCCATAGTGCGTTCGGCCGAACGCACTACTCTCTGCAGAGCCTTCTTGTCCTGGGCAGAGCAATTCCCAAACCAGATGGTAATATTTCCGGACAAGATGCTTTCCACAGCCGCTGAGTAGAAGCACTCGTGGATCCTCGGTGACACTCTGAATTTCCTCAATTGCCTGAGGTGGTAAAGGCGCTGCCTTGCCTTACTCACGAGTGCTGCGGCGTGTGATGTCCATGTCATATCCTCAGAGATGTGGACTCCCAGATATTTAAAACAGCTCACCCTATCCACAGTATCCCCATTTATCCTCAATGGAGTGTACGTCCTCGGATGATGTGCCCTCCTAAAGTCCACGATCAGCTCCTTCGTTTTTTTGATGTTCAAGAGGAGGCTAGATCAGCCACCTCCTCCTGGTAGGCCTTCTCATCGTTGTCTGAGATCAGGCCCACCACCACAGTGTCATCAGCAAACTTAATTATTGAGTCGGAGCTGAACCAAGCCACACAATCATGTGTGTACAGGGAGTACAATAGGGGGCTGAGGACGCAACCCTGGGGCGATCCTGTGCTCAGGGTGATGTATTCCCTCCCATCTTGACTACCTGGGGCCTGGCGGTGAGAAAGTTCAGGGCCCAGGCACACAGGGAGGTGTTGACCCTAATACCAGTAGCTTCCCGGCCAGTCTGGTGGGGACTATCGTGTTGAAGGCTGAACTGTAGTCTATGAACAGCATCCTCACGTAGCCCCCCTTCTGGCTGTCCAGATGAGAGAGAGCGGTGTGCAAAACCTGGGAGACCGCATCGTCCGTGGATCTGTTCGGACGGTATGCGAACTGCAACGGGTCCATGTTGCGAGGGAGGAAGGCGCAGATGTGTTTCTTCACCAGCCTCTCAAAGCATTTCATGACTACCGAGGTAAGGGCCACCGGACGGTAGTCATTCAGACAGGCTGGGGAGGCATTTTTTGGTACAGGTACAATGATGGAATTTTTTGAAGCAGGCAGGGACCACGGACTTGTCCAGGGAGAGGTTGAATATTGTAGTGAGCACCGGAGCTAGCTGCGTAGCACAGGACTTGAGTACTCGCCCCGAGATGCCATCGGGGCCTGCAGCTTTCCTCGTGTTCACCCGTGTCAGAGCCCTCCTCACGTCGTGCTCGGACAGCGAGAATGTGTGCACATTCCTCCCTTCAGCTTCGGTAGCCAGCCCGCTGGCGGTATTGTCGATAGTCGGCAGACCTGGGGTGTTGTTGCCCATCTCGAAACGAGCGTAAAAGGTGTTCAGGTCATCAGCTAGGGAGGTGCCGGCACTTGCGGATGAGGGTGGGGTGCTCCGGTAGTTGGTTACAGTCCGTAGCCCCTGCCACAGGCTTCTGGTGTCCTGCTGCTCCATCTGTGATTCCATCTTGTCCCTGTACCTCCTTTTTGCGTCCTTCACCGCCCTTCGCAGTCGGTAGGACTCTACCTTGTAGACGTCCATGTTTCCTGATGCCAGGCCAGAGTTGTAGGCAGCAGTGCGAGCATTCAAGGCCACACGAACGGACCTGTCCACCCAGGGTTTTTGATTCGGAAAGATGCTTACCCTTACTGTGGGGATGATGTTGTCGGTTATTGTTGCGATGAAGTCCGTGACTGCTTCCGCGAACTCACTGACGTTACTGGAACTTGCTTGGAACATATTCCAGTCGACATCACAGTGCATCTTGCAGCATGGCCTCTGACTGGTCGGACCACCGCTTTACGTCCCTCGTCTCTACCGCTTCCCGAACTATCCTCTGTTTATACTCCGGCAGCAGGAAAATGGCAGCGTGGTCAGATTTTCCTAGGGGAGGGAGTGAAACGGCCTTGTAGCCTTTCCTGAACGGCATGTAGCAGTGGTCCAAAGTTCTCTCCCCCCCTGGTGGCACACGTGATGTGTTGGTAGAAGTTTGGCATGACCTTTTTGAGATTTGATTTATTAAAATCTCCAGCCACCACCATAGCCGCATCCGGGTATTTGTTTTGATGTCGACATAGCACATCGTGTAGGGCCGATAGTAGGTATGTTGCAAAGCCTACCTGAAGCGTCCTTGAAAATCTTCCGTTGCGGGTGTGCGCGATTTTGGCGCCGTTTAGAGGGGGGCGGGTTTAAAACGCGATTTTCTCTAAGCTGTTCCAATCGAAAATGTTCAGCCTAGTTAATTATTAACGAAAAATCGCTGGAAGACCCCGTCGCAAAAGCTATTATTAGGTTTAAAGGCCTTGAATAATAGTTATAGTAGTTTAAAAATCAATCTTTAAACCCGCGACCGTCAGCAACCGCATGGTCTCATAAAGCAAATAGCAGAAGTTAGGTTGTATATTTTTACATTAAAAAGGGCTTCTAAAGATCCTTTTATACAAAGTTTACTATTGCGAGTAGCTCAATTTGGGCCCATTAAATCCCGCAGTATTTTTCTGGGCATTTGGGGCACAAATCTAGCGCAATGTGAACGTTCTAAACCAGCGCGTTCCACAGGGACCCACTGGAAAGCTGATTTAAATGGGCATTTATTTACAGCAATTAAACACTAAATTCCTTCCATTTGGCCTATAAATTAATGTAAATGAGATTTAAAAATCATGTTTTATTGTGAATTATTTGTGAATATTATTTGGACATTTAGGCTATTTAAAAATGTTAATCATTTATTAAGAAATGGATAGATGTTTAGATCTAGTAATTGAAGTCTGAAATTAGCTACAATTAGGTAACTAACTAATTATATGCTTTAATTTCAGGTCATCCAAGTAAGATTATTTTATATTTGTTTCAGAATGCTTCAATCTATGATAACTGAAAATTTCATTCAGTTCTCTTAATTTTTAAGAAAGTTATGGGCTTTTGACTGTTCACGATCACAGCTTTTTTGTTATGTCCATAGAAAATCAATAGGGAACAAGATGCTCATTTCCCAGTATGAAAATGGCCATAACTTTTTAAATACTTGAGATATGAAAGTGAATTAGGTGTCAAATTAAACTTATTTTTATGCTTTATCTGATGGGATAAATTACAGACTTGATTTTTAAAATCTCAAAATTTTGTAACATTGCTACCGATAGTGCCACGTCGGTGTCCGCCTGTGTGCATCCAACCTGTGTGCATCCAAGAAGGGACATTACAGGGCTATAAAAAATATTTTTTGTTCTGTTTTCTTCCAACTCTAGAATCATTGTGATGAAAATATTGTGGAGTAAATAAATACTGAAAGGGAGTGAAGGATTTGGAGTGAGGAGGCTGAGTTAGGAAATAACCAGAATTTTTAATCTCGGCAAAGGGCACAAAGTAGGTAGACTAAAAACATTCTAGTCACTGTTTAGCCAAGGGTATTAGAGTTTACTGGATGTACATTTCAATCTACATTATAGAAGAAACAATAACTGGTAGATTACAAAACACACAAGTCTGAAGAACGGTCCCGACCCAAAATGTCCTCTGTTCATTTCCTCCAAGGATGTTGCCTGACTTGCTGAGTTTCTCCGGCACTTTGTCTGGCTTTAAATTCATTCTATTGAGCCAGGTGTGAAAAAGGTTCTGCATGAGTTTTATTGTATAGCTGAGCCAATGGTTGGTTGTCTTCCAGGCCTTTTAACCAGTTTTATATTATATTATATTGCATCTATATAATTTTATAATAAGCGTATATACATTTTACTTAGCCTGGGTGCTAATGTCTGGATAAGGTACCATTCTTTCCTTCTGAACTACAGTAATTCTTTTGTACTTTTATGATCTGTGTTTAACATTCAAGGACAGGTCTCACAACACAATGCTACTGAACTAATATTGCTGAGAATAAACCTTCAATTCCCACCATGGAAACATGAAGAATTTTGTTTAAGACTTAAAAATAAGTAAACTATGAAATTTCAAAAGACTCCACCAATGTTCTTCGAATAAATAAATTTAATGTCCTGAATATCTTTACCCGTATCGGACTCCAGTTATATCTCATCATAGTGTACTGTTAAGCAGCTTTTGCCATCATCTGTAAGTGACTCAATCGTGCAAACTGAGTTCTGCCCATATCTTTTCAAAAGTTAGTAAATGCTAGGTTTAGCACGGCTTGTAAATTTTTAAACTTTGTTCAAATGTGTAAACTGATCCAGTTTTTGGACATAATTAACAGAATATTAAAACATACAGACTATTTCTCTTTCCCATGTATATTCATCTCGATGAGGACAGTTGAAAGGAGATGAATTAATGTATTTTTTTTCTTTACCCAGGATACAGGTGTTGGCAAATCCAGCATCGTTTGGAGGTTTGTAGAAGATAGTTTCGACCCGAACATCAATCCCACAATAGGGTGAGCAATACAAAATATCTTTAAGATGTACTTTTGAGATATAAGTATCTTGCCATTCCTGAATGTTGTATAATTTATGATCTTTGATCTATAATTTATAGGGCTTCTTTTATGACAAAAACTGTGCAGTATCAAAATGAGTTGCACAAGTTTCTGATCTGGGACACAGCTGGTCAGGAACGGGTGAGTGAATTTAATACTGTTTGACTCAGAATCATTTACAAGTATGAAATGATCTGTTTCATTGAAAATTGTTCCTTTTTAGTTTTGCTTCTTAAACGGTCCTTGTATGCTTCATCCCAACAAATGAACATGTCCCCACCTATCACTTGCCAGACTTTGTCCCGCCCCCCCTCTTTTGCAAGTTTCTTCCCCCCCCCTCCCCCCCTCTTTTGCAAGTTTCTTCCCCCCCCTCCCCCACTACAATCAGTTTGAAGAACTCTCGACCTGAAACGTCATGAATCCATATCCGCCAGAGATGCATGACTTCTTCAAAGTTACTCCAGCACTTTGTGGTTTTCTCAGGATTTCAGCCTGCAGTTCCTTGTTTCTGAAAGTAAACACATCTGCCTGTGTGATTTGTAGCCGATCTAAAGGTTTAAAAAAGAAAAACTCTTATTTGAATATAGTGCCTTCATTATAAAAAACGTTGATTTTAAAATATTTTTGAGATGCACTGAAATAATGGATAATGTAATACAATGTGATTATTATTTTATTTTTCCCCATTTATCTGTGCATGTGTGTCTTGTTTGTCTGATTCACATCTCGAAATCACGATTCACTAACGGTGAAATCTTTACATATTCCGATAGATTTACCTCATGATGCAAGATGCAACTAGTAAATTATAATTTTAAAATCCTTTAACTTTTTGCCACAGCTCTTGAGTTGTAGAACCATTTATTACAATAATTTCTTTCACGTGTTTGAGGATTAGGGATTTGTCAGTAGCTACCTCTGTGGAAAATGTTGATCTACTTTAACAATAGCAATGCACGGTACCTCATTAAAGATAATGAGTCCATTCATGTGACAACTAAATGTTGTTTTGGATTAATCCAGCCCTTGAAAGTATACCTTTTCATGAATCCATCGTATTCTCAGTGTTCAACTCTGAAATGTGTCGCTAGGAGGGATTTGGAGGGATTTTGTAGAAATTAGTTGAAATCCTGAAATATTTCATGGCATGCACTTCCAACTTTGTTATCATAGGAATAGGAGCTGTTCCTTTTGTATCTTCTGAAAGGCTTCATAAATTTTTCATAAGTAATAGAGGGAAAGGTTTGTGTATTAAACTTTCTTATTGAACGAAAAACGTTTTTCCCACATATTCTGTTTGATCTGATGAGTGCCATTTACTCTTTTTATTATTTATTGAAGTGTGTGTATGTGTTCGATGTAATAATTTTCCTTCACATTTGATGTTATATTTCACAAGTTATTGATATTTAAAGGTTTAAAAAACAGTCAACTTTGAAAATAATAACTGCCTATGAGACGGAAACATTTCTAGCAGCTTCCAGTGATGTCACAATGGCATCTCACAGTCCACCAATCACAATGGGATCTCATTTACACAAGCGGCAGTGAACATTCCAAAAACCGTAAATGACATCACAATGTGCTGCCAATAAACAAGCTATGAGGGTACACAAAATTGCTGGGGAAACTCAGCGGGTGCAGCAGCATCTATGGAGCGAAGGAAATAGGCGACGTTTCGGGCCGAACCCCTTCTTCAGACTGATGGGGGGTGGGGGAAAGAAAGAAGGAAAAGGGGAGGAGGAGGAGGAGCCCAAGGGCGGGCGGATGGAAGGGTGGGAGGAGACAGCTAGAGGGTTAAGGAAGGGGAGGAGACAGCAAGGGCTAGCCAAATTGGGAGAATTCTATGTTAATGCCATAAGGACGCAAGGTCCCCAGACGGAATATGAGGTGCTGTTCCTCCAATTTCCGCTGTTGCTCACTCTGGCAATGGAGGAGACCCAGGACAGAGAGGTCGGATTGGGAATGGGAGGGGGAGTTGAAGTGCTGAGCCACCGGGAGGTCAGGTAGGTTATTGCGGACTGAGCGGAGGTGTTCGGCGAAACGATCGCCCAACCTACGCTTGGTCTCACCGATGTAAATCAGCTGACATCTAGAGCAGCGGATGCAGTAGATGAGGTTGGAGGAGATACAGGTGAACCTTTGTCGCACCTGGAACGACTGCTTGGGACCTTGGATGGAGTCGAGGGGGGAGGTGAAGGGACAGGTGTTGCATTTCTTGCGGTTGCAACGGAAAGTGCCCGGGGAGGGGGTGGTGCGGGAGGGAAGGGAAGAATTGACGAGGGAGTTGCGGAGAGAGCGGTCTTTGCGGAAGGCAGACATGGGGGGAGATGGGAAGATGTGGCGAGTGGTGGGGTCACGTTGGAGGTGGCGGAAAATGTTGATCTACTTTCTGGACTATCTGGACTACTATCTGGACTACACGTCTTCCCACCCTGCCCCCTGTAAAGACTCCATCCCCTACTCCCAATTCCTCCGCCTACGCCGCATCTGTTCCCAGGATGAGACATTTCATACCAGGGCATCGGAAATGTCCTCGTTCTTCAGGGAACGGGGATTCCCCTCCGCCACCATAGATGAGGCTCACACCAGGGTCTCATCCATACCCCGTAACACTGCTCCTCTCTCTGGCC